>NW_026534344.1:9544117-9909871 GCF_026225885.1 Hylaeus anthracinus | reverse complement strand
CGCGGTTGATCTTTGTTACGTAACACTACCCTGAAATAAAACGCGAACAAAATCAAACAAAACAATCCTAATAAACGAACGCGATATTTTCATTTCGTAATGCTAAAGCAATACGCGATTTGTTCAATTGACACTGGATGATGAGTTCCCACGTTGGGGTACACGACCCAAACAAACAAACTACTACAACTACAGGCGAATACAGTTACAAAATAGTAATAGCAATGACTCCCCATCTTCGAATCCGAAGATGGAGAGCCATTCGTTGCAGCACTTTCTTGTGACAATTTGTCAGGGCCTTTCTTCTTTCTTCGGACGCATTGTCCCATCTGAAACTTATAGCTAGGGTCGAGGTTCAGTGCAATACGTGGACGTTCAACCCGGTGAACCACACGTCTAGAACCTCGAGGGAACGAACGTTTCGAACAACCCTACTGATCACGACCGCGACCGCGAAGCAACGACTCAGAGAGTCGAGACCTGAAGAATCGAGAGCAGATTCCGAAACAAACGGACAGAAGTTCCGTTTGGATCGTGATCGCAACGACTCCTCAAATCCACCTACAGGTGCAGACCCATCACGTACGCGCGCGACCTACCCGACTAAAGTGACGAGATCTGCCCTGGACCCTACCTACTGGGATTTAACATACACACCACAAGTTGTTACCTACCTACCTAACCCTATATTTAAAAATGGCAAAACAATCACACCAACACACACGCTCAACGATCCTCAATCAAGGCTCTCGGGCGCGACCTAAACTAGGGAGATGTCCCGGGACACCTCCGACACCCGAGGATACCATACACAACATTCACACTCTAAAGGTACGTACCAGTTCCTGAAATCGACTGACAAAGGCTAGCGACCATTGCGTATATGTATGATGTATATATCAATATTTATTTGCAAAGCTTGGATGTAATATAATCGTTGATAATTATATGCGTTAGATCAATCATATAGTTCATCGTCGATATACTAGTTTTATTCTTTCATAAATTTATCATTGATTTAGGATAAAGATTAATATTGAAGCTGGAATGCATAGTAATAAAAATATAATGGAACGAAACACCATTTCATTTATAGATTATAATGAATGTATGAATCAATCATACAGTTCATTTTCAATTAATTATCGCGAATGTTCCACTTTCATGAATTTATCATTGATTTATGATAATGTTTAATATCGAAGCTACAATGAATAGTAATAGAAGTATTTAGGTACAAACAACCATTTCGTTTATGGATTATAACGAATGTTTAAACCGACGCAATTCCACATCCTAACTACATACATACACACACGCGCGCGCGCGCGCGTGAAATGTACGTCGGTGCACAATTCGCTAGCCAGAGTCAGTCGCCACACATATTATTATTATAAATTTTATAAACTAAGTCATCGTGTCCATTGCCTTCGCTCATCCAAGTAGCACCTGGGCACGTAAATGAGATCAGACAATGAACACGGAAGGGTTAAACCTGAAAATCCTCACTAAAAAGAATAATTAGTAAATCTAAACGGTCTAGTATCGTTTCTTACTTTGTTATTTTATTTTCAGTATAAATGACTCGAATTTTAATTTATATAAAATTTCAAAAAGAAAACTGAGCATACACTAAAACTGAACAATTTGATTATTAAAGAAATGACTTTAATAAAAATTGAGTTATTTGTGAAAAAAGTGTTATAAATAAGTTTTTGCGATACTATAATTTATATTGAAAATTTAATATTCATATTGACAGTTACGTGCTCCGTCCAGTATATGTAAGTACTATGTATATAGAAATTTTCGTTAAAATAAATATTTGTTGACTAAGGTGATTCCTACTAACGTGATTCCCTTGTAAAAGTATATTTTTTAATTATGAAAGGATGCAAATCATATTACTTTAACGCAGGAATCGATCTATCGCGAAGCATCCTTCTTGTACATACACGGAAAACTTTAAAGCAAAGAGTATATACTTAAAGTATCGTTCAGATATTTAAATAAATATTTTCAAAAACATAGTAGAAGATAAAATCATTTAATTGTATATACACTCACATACATATTATATTAATTATATAATGTATATTGAATAATACAGTATACATTAAATTTTAATTCAATATTATCATTTTTATGTATTGATTTGATTGATATTGTAAAATAAAAACTAATATATCTTCGATTATAATGGTTCGTATCAAGAAATATTTATTATGTTATTAATAGAAAACCCGAAGTACAAGAAGGTCCTAGCTTAAACAAATAAATAAAACAAGAAATGTTACTATTCACGAGTATGCTATATGCAATGCATACCCGCGGTCACTGTATTTGCCAAGTACCATGTATACAACCAGTCACCCATGTCGATTTGGACCTTTCGTCCTACGACCTACGACATGAATGGGTCTGGAAGAACAAAAAAGCATGCGACTCACCAACCGTTGTCTTCATACAGGACATCGTAGTGGCTCTGCTGTCGCTGATCATCGTAGTGGCTCTGCATTATCCATGTAGAACTTCGGAGATGCTCTGCTTTCCTTATGTTGAACTTCAAAGTTCATTTGTTTCATGATGTATAGAATCTGCAACAAAAGTTACACGAATTAATAACATGTTTTAAAAGTTACAGCAATTACAATATTAAAACATTAAAAGTGCAAAATCATACATTTTACGTTTGTATAATAAAGATATGTTTGTAACACATTTAAAATACATTATAAAAATATGTAGCTTTATAAATATTTCAAGTTTCTAAAAAGTGTATTGTAATAAAGTAAATGTGCACGAACTCACAAAATTTATTAGTTTATAATGAATGTAAGAAGAAACTCTATCTAAATTTGCAAACTCTTACATTTTATATCTGTACAACAAAGGTATGTAAATTTTGCAAATTTACAATTTTATCTTACATTCATTATAAATTGATCAATTTTATGAGTCGAAGCACTTTTACTATTGTACGCTACATTTTCTAGAAACTGTGAACTTCTATGATGATATACATTTTCATAATTTCTTAATAATTTAGCGAAACAGAGAAAATGAAATCTTAAACATTTTTACAATTTTACTCTATATTCATAATAAACTAATGAAATTTTAATGTACGTTATTTGAATTGCAATTGTAATTAATACAAAAATATTATTTGTATATTATTTGATCATCAAAATGGCCAAAATGTTTAAAATTATTATTTTTCAAAAAATGTAAAAAAACCTGTAAATTTATAATTGTTATCAGGTAATAGCAATTATGTGTAAAAAATGTAGGGGACAATGTAATCGAATTATCGATCAAAGGTTATAGATGTAAGTGTTAATTAAAATTAACGATTATAAAATATAATTGTTAATTTTAATTAACCATAATTAAAATTTTCATAGGAATATTAAAATTGTAATTATTAGTCTTTATTAAACAATTAATAAATTGGTACCTGTAAAGAAATGGAGTAAAAATGTTTACTCCAGCTCTAGCATTAATGCTTTCGTAATTATTAAGCATAAATAATAATGAAATAGAAGGAAAGATAAACAATTTAATCTAATAATGACAATAGTTAAAAACAATATTACCTATTATTCTGCTTTCCCCGGTAAGCTGCACAACTTTTCTGATATGACGTATCCAGTAATTTCGCTCGAAATGTTCAACGTAAAGTAGCCATTTGAACGTGAAATGGCGGTTGGCGATCATCGCGCAGACTCATGGCGTCAGATCCCGAAACATTCAAGAATTCGAATTCGAAATTAATTTATGATAAATATATATTTTTACTGTATCTAAGCACAAATTTATTTGAAAAAAAAAACAAAAAAAGAAACGATAATATTACTGTGGAAGACGTACTCCCATAGTACGAATTGATATTCGAACGAATATCAATTGGTACTTCATGGAGAACGAAAAGGATGAGAGTACGAAATCAATCTAATTTTCTCAAAAACCGATTCAATTAACAAGGAATGGTATTAATATATTAAGGAGATGATAAGGAGCAACGCAAAGTAAAAATAACAACGATTAGATAATGATTGAATTGAATTATGTTTACCTATTAATTGCCGGATCACTGATCGACACGACACGTCTGCTCTGTTCAATTGCCGCCGAACGAAGAATGCCTCGTTCTCGGCGTCGTTCTTCTGCGCATTGGGTTGCGGGTACTCGGCCAATGAAATTCGAGTTTTTAAAAGTTCTAAAGAAACGTTAAACGTGATTTGTTGTCACTTCTCAATATCATTAGCGGGCCTTTTAAATGGAAAGTGAAAAATAGCGATATGTATGATATATATAGATGTATGTGAACCAATCTATATGAACCGATACCTTAACTTTCGAATACTATAAAAAATATATTATAAATAATATCTTGCATATTATAAAACGCAATTATTATTACCCTTGTCTATGTTTATGTAGTATGAATATCCTAATTTTTGAACAATACGACTAATGTTATTACATTTATTATTTGTAAAACAGTAGGGACGAGATTATGAAATTAAAGCATCGGTAAAATATGTAAATCAGAGTTGGGATTCTTAAATATTCATTTTTATATGCAGTCGATGAATCAGGTCGCAGAACATGATCAGTAAAAATAACAAATAAACATATGTCAAGAACTGAGATATTTAATTTGTAAATAATACAAATTATTATATACCTATCACACCAAATCTCAGATTCTTAGACTCTGTAATGCTTTCTGTAATTAAGATTCCGTAAAATTAACTTGAAGCTAATGTGTTCAATGTTATCAAATATAAGATTATAAAATGCACATCAATGCTCATTGTTGAAGTCTATTTTCTCTGTTACACAAAAATGGAATTTTATCAAATACAGGAAGCATTTATTGTGTTAAAATCATTTTGCGATTTTTTGAAGAAAAATCCAAATGTTGACTTGAGCGGTGTTTAGCGGTGTTGCCACGTTTCTCAGGCACGGTACTAGAGTCGGCTGTGGCTCAGTTCATCGAGAGCGATCAGTTTAATTTGCTTAAAACCGACCCTAACACGAACATGAACATGAAAAGTTTCAACTAGAGTTTCGTCTCTGGAAAACTATTCCGTGGTCGAGACCTCTATCAGCCGTTTCGCGTTTGCGTTTGCGCTACGTGCAGTGGATGACATCGATATGTCAATACTTGTCAAGTACGAAATCTTGTAAAAGAAGTGTACGAGATGTCGTAGGACTACACGACGTACTCACAAATGAATCGTAGTTGCGATAGTGGTTAGGTTATGAAAAAGTCGAACAAATACTGGACAGGTGTGGGTAACATTTCAACAGTGTGTTTGTCCGACGTGAAGAGGGACCGCGAGGACCTCGAAGACAGTCTTCCAACGTTTTACATGAAGGAACAAGATATTCCTGAATATTTGGAAGGCTGTGGTTTAACCACCTGTACAGCCGGTGACATGCCTGAGGACGTAGACGTCTTACGGGATAATAAAGAGCAGACGAAAGAGAAAAAATTATCGTCCGCGTCTATAGCTGGTCCCGATACCAAGAAAACGGTAACTGTCAAACATCCCGAATCAAATAAGCCGAAACCAACTACGAAAAAAGGTAAACCGATACAAGCCGATTTAGACGTTTCTAAGGAATTCACGAGATGCAGAGAGGAGTGCGTGAAGCGGTTGGATTTAAGCAAGTCCAGTATTACTAATCTGCCCAGCACGGTACGAGATTTGACGCATTTAGTCGAGTTTTATTTGTACGGTAACAAACTCGTAACGTTACCACCCGAAATAGGATGCCTTGCAAATTTGGTAACGTTGGCTTTGAGCGAAAATTCCCTTACCAGTTTACCGAATACCCTAGAAAATTTGAAATCGTTAAGGGTCCTTGATTTGAGGCATAACAAGTTAAGCGAAATACCTGACGTTGTTTACAAATTGACAAGCCTTACAACTTTGTTCTTACGCTTCAATCGAGTCAGATATGTGAGCGACAATATACGAAATTTGACAAATTTAACCATGTTGAGCTTGAGGGAGAACAAGATCAAAGAACTTCCAGCTGGTATCGGCAAGTTGATTAATTTGATAACATTTGATGTGTCTCATAATCATCTAGAACATTTACCCGAAGAGATTGGAAATTGCATTCAGTTGTCCACGCTTGACTTGCAACACAATGAGCTTCTGGATATTCCTGATACAATTGGAAATTTAGTCTCGTTAACGAGATTAGGACTTAGATATAATAGATTAGCCAATATTCCAAAATCATTGGCAAATTGTAAATTAATGGATGAATTCAGCGTCGAAGGAAACCAAGTATCTCAATTACCGGATGGACTGCTTGCAAGTCTCTCTGACTTGACCACAATCACATTGTCTAGGAATGCGTTTACTGCGTATCCATCGGGGGGACCAGCCCAGTTTACGAATGTTCATTCTATAAATCTCGAACATAATAAGATCGATAAAATACCATATGGTATATTCTCTAGAGCAAAAAATCTAAGAAAATTAAATATGAAAGAAAATCAATTGACTGCTTTACCGTTAGATATCGGTACGTGGATCAATATGGTTGAATTAAATTTGGGTACAAATCAACTTACAAAAATTCCAGACGATATTCATTGCCTTCAAAGTTTAGAAATCTTAATACTCTCTAATAATCTGTTAAAACGTATTCCTGCCAGCATAGCAAATTTACGTAAACTCAGAGTCTTAGATCTTGAAGAAAATAAAATTGAGACTCTACCTAATGAAATTGGTTTTCTAAGAGATTTGCAGAAATTAATTTTGCAATCTAATCAGGTAACTTGTTTACCAAGAGCAATCGGTCATTTAACAAATTTGACGTATTTAAGCGTTGGAGAGAATAATCTAAATTATTTACCTGAAGAAATTGGTACATTAGAAAATTTAGATTCGTTATATGTAAATGATAATGCAAATTTACATAATTTACCATTTGAATTAGCTTTGTGCACAAATCTCAGTATTATGTCAATTGAAAATTGTCCACTTTCTCAAATCCCACCAGAAATAGTTGCAGGAGGTCCTTCCTTAGTAATTCAATTTTTAAAAATGCAAGGACCTTATCGATCCATGTAACAAAACTAGAAAGTTATCTCTAATATGACTTGGATGTCGATTCTTAATATGAGTGATACAGAATAAATGATATTTGATACAAATATTTATTAACTTAAATTCTCACCATAATGATCTCACATCGATGAAAATTATATGAATATTATCAATATATATATAGACATGAAAATGTGCATATATTTGTATTCTCATAAAATGAATAACATGTGTCTGCGATACATTTTCAATATAAAAGAAGAAACATATATATAAATATACAGTAAAATTGGTGCTGAATTGGACATATGCACAATGATTAAACTACAAAGGAACAGAATCATAATAAGATATTTTAGATACAGTAATAACATAAATTATACTGACAGTTTATTAATATAAAAAAAATATATATATGGTTTATGAACTTCATCCATTTTTTTCTTTATATTATGTAATAATATAATGAAATTTAATAATAACTAGTATAATATATTTTAATTTGCATGCAATGCGCTTTGTTACTATTTTGTGTTACAGTATACATTATAATTATCTTATAATTTCAGAAATTAATACCCTGGCATTTAAAAATGTCATAATACTATCATTGAGTTTTACACTTTTTTTATTATACACAGATACCTGAGAATACTATCCTTAGATTATTATTTTGAAAACTCTACTAAGTATAAAGGAGTGAGATAATATTATTCAATTAAAGGAAGCATAAAATTAAGAATCGGCATCGATAAATTACATTTCAGTTATTGCTATTCATTGCCATATAAATAAAATATTTTGCTGACAAAATGAAAACTACATATAATAATAAGTTGATACTGTAATATAGTATAAAGTTTATATGTTATTTGTTACTTTCAAACATGTCATATTGTCAGTTATAAAAGAAATTTTGAATTGTAAAACACTTTAAAAAAAAACCTGCTCTTCCAAGGTATGAAAGATATCTACTTATATAATTTAGTAAACTGTAATGAATGACATATTATTTTTTTATTTCTAAGACTAAGCATAAAGAATTTTATATTTAAGCACTATAAAAATGATAAAAAAATGTGTATCACGAGAAAGGCATATACGATAATAGCACTGTTTTAATCATAATTTTTACTTTTGCATCTGTTACATAAGTTGCAATAATCAATGACAATTATAACATACATTTAAATGTATACTTCTACAAAGCAGTGAAAATTAAATGGCACACGTTCTTTTAAATGTTTATTAAATTGTAATCCTAACAATTAGTGCAATTAAAAGTTTTAATTAAATCATTAATATGCTCTCATCAGATGAAAGAGCTGCCAAACAAGAATACAATTATTTAGTATTAGTTTTATATTATTACAAGATTATCTTTTGCTAAGTTCCATAAATGGTAATCTCTGATGTATTTAATGAATATTGTTTTCTTATTAATAAATTTCTGTATTCATTGTGCACAAGTAAATAGTGCCAATATAAATGTTAAATAACTATAATATAGCTTATGAGTGTTTACATGTCAGAAGTTATTTTTAATGGTCAATCATGCATAGCTTCATATATATGTATGCAGATTTTGTATTAGACGCATGATTATAATGATTGATTGAGTTTTATTTATAGCCAAGGACATATTGATTTTCTAAACATATTATACAATCTTACGCACAGACAAGTCAACAAACGACGTTGATATGCAATTTTCTTATTAACAATATAATAACTCAATAATAAATATTTGTTTCATGATTTGTTTATTATGCAATGGTTGTGCAATAAGAATTTTTAAAAATTAGCACTATTTTACTTATACTAATTGTAATACTAAATGATATTATATTACTGTTTTATAAATTTTACAATTTACAAAAATCTTTTATCTTTTAATTAGTGCTGTTTTTGCACTGGACATATTGGATTAACTGTGGACACATTGGATCAGTTAACACAGATCATTAGTATTCAAACATTTAACGTTTGAGAATAAGTTAATTACACTAGTATTTATGAATTCTATTTCAATTCCTTCAAATTATTACACTTCATCGTAAAAAATGTAAAACCATTACTATTGAAAGTACATACATACAAATTTTGAAGCATAAAATGGAACTTAGCAAACTCTTAATTATAATTAAGAGATACTATGTCTATTCTATAATTACTCATTGATATATGTAAATGTATGATTTGTTATGTGCTACTTGCAGTTTTTCTATACTAGTTATGTTTCAACAATCGTAATACCATGTAATGTATTTACATTAAACTTCGTCTTTCACATTTCTACAATTTGTCCGTAAAATAATAAAAATTGATAATAATGTTGCACGAGTAAGATTTCACCTGACTTTGTGTTAAAATCTTTTTCTTAGTTATGTAATAAGTTATAAGTAATAAGTTTCGTGTAAAAAATCAAAATATAAATTTTACGCAATTGTATAAGGTATCCTTCTAAAAACAGAAAACTTTGAAGAAAATAACCGAAAAAGATTTTCGTTTAATTATATTTATCGTGTAAAACCATTCGAAGTTTGTCTAAAATATTTTTTTTTTCGTCAAGACTAAATAATGCAATTCAGTATTTGTTTCTGTTAGAGCACTACATTAACTGAAATCATTTAAACTTACAGCAACCAATGTCAATTTTTAGAATTTATGCAAAAATGTTTTATCTGCGTTTCCTAGTTTTATATTATGTGTATAGTGTGTAATAGTAATTAAATACATATAATTTATAAAGTTGTGTGCAACATTTATCTTCATTACTAAGAACAAGTACAAAATGTTGCAAGTAAGGTATTATTTCAATTCTTTTATCAATAGCATATATGTCTAATATGTTTCAAGATATTACATACATTTCAGAATATATGCAAGAGTTGCCAAAAGGAATGCTACAATACAAATTGTTGTGATAAACTATACAACAGTTTCAAAATACATAAGTGACATATTAAACCATGTTTGGAAGATGATTACATTTATATGAAAATTAAAAAGAAATAGCTATTCTCAAATTATAATCTTGTTGAATAGTCTATTGAATGCGATATTATATATATAATTTCAGAATCATAATATTAATGTAATTCAATGTATATGACTAATTATATAAGATATGCTGTATATTTCTAAATATATAAATATACTATAAACATATTTTGACTTCAAAACTTATTTTTCATTACAATTCAATATCAATCAAAGAAAACTTACATAATATTTTGGCACATAACAATTTATTACATTTTAATTCGTAAAGGAACTAATTACTCTCACAAGTATCTTTTGAGTTTTCTATTTAATTCCTTGAATCTTGTTCAAATTTAAGGGAAATGAGACTTCGTTTTTTCATGACAAATTTTCCAAGCTTTATGTTGTTGTTTGTATTGCAACACTGAAATGCAAAATATACACAATATAATGCTTATTTTCTAAACAAATTCATTACAAGAACAGTACACACTTTTTTAGATACTTTATTTGTGACTTTTCTTTCAATCAACACATCAGAACAAACATTGGTTTTTTTAATCATTTTTCTTGCATTCATAAAACCTTCATTTATACATGGCTGATAACATGTAGGTATATTACAAATATTTTTGGAATTTTTAGGAGTATTTATTAATCTAAAATTTATATACAGCATTACAAATATTTATTTTTATTAAAAACATTATCTGCCTAATAAACAGAAAATGTATGTTTTTGTTTTGATTTAACAATGATACCTTATGAGATCTAATATTTCTTCCGAAAATGATTTTAAATCTTTTAAAACGAGTGCAGCATTTTTTATATCTTGTTCAGAATCTTTCTTACAAATATGTGTTATCTCATTTCTAACAATATTAATTTCATTTTCTAATTCTGCAAGTACTTTATTTTTACTATTATAGGGATGAAGTGTCATTGTAACATTTGGATAATGAATGAAGATATTATTAAAATTGTGTGCCAAAGAAAAATTCCATATTTTACTACAAAATTGATCTTCTATATCCAAAACGCTATAATTTATATCACCCTGTAAACATATTTAGCATATTTTTAATCATAATCATAAAAAAAGGTTTATAAAAGTGTGTTTATTGATAGTTCCCAATTTATTGTGCATTTACCAACTTCTTGTATTCATCTTTTAATACCGTCTTTTTGCGTTGAAGTATATCGTAAGTTGCACTCAAAATACATTTAATTACTTTTAATTCCATATTTTTACTAACATACTCTGTTAAGTGTGAATCACACAATTGATTTTCCTCGCGATCTAAAGATGTCATAACGATTTAATATGCATAGAATATATACATAATAATAAATTGAAATGTTTTTTTTTTTCTTTTTAATTGCAATAATAGTATTTTCTGTTACATATACACGATGTAATTGTTAATTAAAGATACGCATTTTTCTATGGAAGGGTGAATCTCAATAAATACTTATTTCTTTGACTGCATAAGTCAAAGACTTATTTATTTTAATTTGTATTAGAATTGTAGAAAATTATTAATTTGGTTCATTTAAATTTGTGGAAATTTGTATTTTTTCGTTAGGTTTTATAATTGCATATATGACACCTTATTGGTGAACGTACGTAACTGTCCAATCAAATACTTTCAAAAGTAATTGCGTTTGATTGCGTTTATACATGGCATGTCAAAGCTTAGTAGTAGTGAAAAGTAACCTATTTTCGCATGTAAACAAACTTTGTTAACAAGTTTTTTCGAGTTCGGTAATAAGTTGTCGATGAATATATGATATGAACTTCTAAAGTATGATTATAAATAGTGATAAATACAAGATGAGACCAAACGGTTTAAAAGTTTTAAAAAAAACGTTAGTATAAACATTGTATATGTTTTTTGTAATTCATATGTATTTCGAATATATTAATATGTTAATGGTTCACAGTTTGTTCTCAAAGCTTCTTTAAACATTTATAAGTGCACGATGATTAATTAACATTTAAACTATTTTGTGTTATAACCTCTTCAGCAATCCATATCCACAAGGAATGCGATGTCAGAAATGTCTTGAAATGGGACATTGGAGTTATGAGTGTAAAGGAAAAAGAAAATATGTACACAGATATTCGCGTACATCACAACTAAAAAAAGCTTTGAAAAACCAAGAAAATTCTACTGTGTAAGTTTGTAAATGGCTAGCTGCATAAACTTTAGCCATGCATTTATTATAATTTAAATAAATGTACATCTTTACAGGGAAGAACAGAAAAAAGAAGTTAAAAAGAGTCTTCTACAGAAAAAAATGAAGAAAGATTCTAGCAGTTCCAATGATTCTAGCGCTGATAGCAGCACTTCTAGTAGTAGTAACGATAGCAGCAGTAGCAGTTCATCTTCGGACAGTGAATCAGACTCTAGTGATAGTGTTTCTAGTAGTAGTAGTGGAAGTAGTAATAGTAGCAGTAGTAGCAGTTCTAACAGAAAATAATACTTATGGTATGTGCAAACAACACATTCTTCCAATTATGCTATGTATTCTTTTTTTATTCGGTAATCATTTTTACAAATTTTATAAATATTTATGAGATACCAATCCTCCTGTATAATAGCTACATTGTACAAAATTGAGATAGTTAACCCTTTGTAGTCTGAAACCAGAATGTTCCCAGTAAAACAAAGAATATTCTTACTTTGAATCACAAAGGGTCAAGATATTTAAGTGTAAAGTATATTTCAAATAATAATTTGTACAATGCGCCTTTTAGTTGAATTTTATTGCTCATATTGGAATACTAAAACCTTCCAAAGTAATTAAATATATGTATGGGAAAGGAGGAAATTTGTATACTAAAAACTTTATTCATGAAATAAGATTTATTGTAAAATACAAAATAGTATAAATATAAGAATTTGTTTAAGTCAGAATGTATTTGTATCATATTGTTTTTAAGGTCATTCATCAATACTTTCAGGAAGCGTTTGAATTATTACTTTTCTCCTTGAATCATAAACAAAATTGTTTGTTTTAAATATGTCACTTTCATAAAATGGATGAAGATTGTATATGTCGATTTGTTTAGCCTAGAAAAAAGAAATGTTAGAAAATCGTATTTCTGGGCATGTACCAGAAGGTCGAAAGTAAAATGAACTATCCATACCCGATCCAGTAGATCTTTTTCGGAAATTTCGATCGTTGTTATACGATTTCCACGTAAGGCTTTTTGAAATGCTAAAGTATCTAATGTAATTTGTCTAAGTATATAATAAAGAAGTTCACTGTGATCTTTTTTATACGATAGATATTTCTGGAATGTCTGTAAATAATAATACAATATTATTTTATTGTAATTTCAATAAAATTATTGTAGATATATTTACAATCTCAATGAAGATATTTACCTGGCGCATACTTTTCATTACTGAATATTTTTGTGTATCAACAAAACTATCAAGCATCATTCTGATAGCAAGATTAATATCATCTTCTTGAACGTGATCTCGTAGATGAATTTTAGCACTCGCTTCAGCCATACGTATAATACTTTCTATATGTCGTACAGTAATTGGTAAACTTCCAGTAGCCTAAACATTGTTCAAATAAGAAATGTATTACTGTAACAATATCAAAGTCAATAATTTGCATGTTTGTAACTCACCAAACTTTCTTGCCTTAATTGACTGTATAATTTTGCAACTTTATCTTGATCAATATTTGTTAATTTTGGATGAATAGTTTGCTTTGCATAAACTATATATTTTCTTAAAAGATCTTGCGGTATAGATATATCATTAGTATTGTCTTCCGTGGTAACTGTTTTCTCTGCGTTTGATGGATGATGTCGAATATGAGAGTTCACAACAAATTTAGCTAAATGTCGATCTTGCATAGGGTCTATTTCATCTTTTACTACACAAAGAATATCAAAACGAGACAAAATTGGTTCTGATAAATCTACCTAGAAAGACAAATTTGTACATGAATATCGAACAATGATTTACTGCAATTCTTCATTGACTGTTACTATGCATAGTTTCTTACATTTTCTGAAAATGTCATACTGGCATCATATCTTCCACCGATGGGATTAGATGCAGCTATTACTGAACATCTAGCATTGAGTGATGTAACGATTCCTGCTTTTGAAATTGAAATACTTTGTTGTTCCATAGCTTCGTGGATAGACGTTCTATCTTGATCATTCATCTGGAAGCACGGTAATAATTCCACATTCCACAACGAACATTTAATATAAAAAATATATTTACTTTGTCAAACTCATCAATAAGGCAAATTCCATGATCAGCAAGTACTAAGGCACCAGCTTCTAATGTCCATTCTCGAGTTGTTGGCGATCTTCTTACAAAAGCAGTTAAACCAACTGCTGATGCTCCTTGACCTGTAGTAAATACCGTTCTTGGTGCAATTTTTTCAACGTATTTGAGAAATTGAGATTTAGCAGTTCCTGGGTCACCACATAGTAATACATTAATATCTCCTCTTACTTTGTGTTTATTACCTGTATATTCAAGCATAAAATTTGTCATATTGTGTTATTAAGAAGCATCTGTATAAAATAATATTAGAAAATTAAAATACCAGGATTTTTGGATTCACCACCAAATATTGCTAATGCTAATGCTCTTTTTGTATATTCGTGTCCGTAGATCGAAGGTGCGATACTTGCAACAATGCGATCAATAATTCGATGATCTTTACTCAAAGAAATAATACTAGATATATCTTCTTCGGTCAAAGATTCTACTATTTCTTTTGAACCTTTCACTTGCAGATGATTAGCTAGAAGAACCGTTGCAAATACTGGAAAGCCCTAATTTATCAAATAAATAATAAGTCACTTATTTTAAGTAAAGATATTTGTATGCAAACATATTTCTTACATGTTCTGTATTTAAAGAACCATCGTAATTATTCGTGTAGATTGCAGTAACATCCACTTCATCGCCAGGTTTACAGCGATCACAAAGATCTGATAGAAGAATACATTCTTTGCTTCGAGGTATTCTTCCTGCCGGAATTTTTCCTGGTGATTCTTGGATTGTAATTTTTTGATAATTTCTATATATTGTTTGTTCCATATTAATCTGTAATCGGTGTCAATATAATTCTAATGGATATATTGTTGTGGACATATAAAACGGATTTAATAATTGACCTTACCATGAAAGGTCCAATACTTTGACATTCAGGACATGATCCAGGTTTAACTTCTGTAGTTTGATTTTGTACAAAAGGTCCAAGTACGTATCCACATTTTGTGCAATCATATTTTACAACAGAGAGTTGTGGTAATACTCCTGTTGTTGTTGTAACAACTCCCAGAGTACGTACTAGTTGATTTAAATGCAACTTCCTAATATTTATAATTAACTGTATCATTATCTTATTCAATATCAAACATTCCATCTAATATACAGCTATCTTATTACCTAAATGTTCGTATTTCTTCTATTAAAGGAAGTTCCGATATCCTGACATGAATTTCGCTTGTAACTCTTTCATAACTGGGAAAAATAGTTAGCACTAGTTCTTTTGCAACTTCATCAAATATCTCTAACATTTGAAATGGTGCTTCCGGCAGAAAGTAAGCCAGAACATGTTCTTTACTAGCAAGAATAGGAAATTCCACAACAAAGCTAGACTGTTCAAAAATATTGTAAGTATCTTCAAAATCTAAACATTACTGTTGAAAGTCATAAGCAGTAACAAAAGATATATTACTTGATTGCTCTGACACATATGACGAATTCGTTCTTTGTACATATATTGCCCCTTTGAATTAGTATGTGTACGCAAAAAGCTTTTAAAGCGGTTTGAAATTTCTGTACGAGGTCCTAACATAGTTACCCAATCTTTAACTGAGTGACCCTTTGTATCTTCCAAGTTTTCAATAGACTCAACCATCTAAAATGAATTAAGAAATATTATTATCTGATGATTATGAGAAGGCAAAAAAAAAAGAGATTCTCACTTCTGTATCTTCAATTTCACCTGTTGCAGCTTTTTCAGCCATACGTCTCTTACGTGCTTGAGTTTCTTCTTCATCACTTTCATCTTAAATGCATAAGGATACATGTTGTATTATATTTTGAAAACTACATTAATCTTGTTAAAGAAGAAATATACCATAAAGTAAATATCTATCATCTCTGATGATTCCTGCTGCTCTATCTCTTTGTTGCATCGTAGCTTCAGCAGCTGCACGTTCTCCTTGAGACATTTCGGAATATTGCTCATCATCCAATGCATCTGGGTCATACCTATCCAATGCTGGCATAGGACGATAATCACTAAAATATTATAACAATATTAGCACTAAATACATTCAATATCCTTATAATTTAACAGTATGAAAGACTTTACTCTTCCATATTATCTCCAAATAACTCTTCTCCTTCTCCTTCTTCTTCATTTTGTTGATTAATATCATTATCATTGCCAAGTAAATCAGATTCATCTTCAAATGGCTCATCTATATCTGGTGCAGGAGATGTCATTGCCTCTGTTTGTCTATCAGAGCGTACTGGAGAGCTACTAGCATCCTAAAAATAATATTCAAGTATATTGTATATGTTACAAAATGTATTCTTATAATTTCATTTTAGTGTACAATATTTTTATTACGTTTCAACATTATACATAATTTTATATTTTAAATATCTTACCATTGTACTTATCTTAAAAGAAACGAAATGTTTTCGAACAATATATAAATAAAACAAATATAAAACAAATACATAAACAGATCTATAAACACGGGAAAGTATTTCTTTATTTATACTCCGTTGTGCCGAAACGAAAAAAAAAGAATTGGCGGGAACTGCTTCTATACTTCGTTCAACAAGACGAGAAAACAGAACATGTGATTTTGACGAAATATCATTGGTGGAAGGTTAGTAATTTCTCTATGTACAAACTTGAACGTTTATCATAGAAACACCATAAAATTAAAGTTCCTAAATAATTATACATTTGTGTAGAAACTTTATTAAAGAAATTAATTCGATCCGTACATTACAAGAATTAAATTATTATTTATTAAATGAAATTAAAAATGAATTCTGATACACAATTGTATTAAAATGCATATTTTAATCTATATTTTGTAACATTGAATTCATAATCAACAACAAAATGAAAACATTGTTGACTGCATAACTAAAAATAATGTAGTGGAGGGAAATTGAACAAATAAATTCGAACACGCTATAATAATCTTTATTTTTTATTGGTTTCTATCAAACAAGAATCATTCTTCAAAAAGTATAAAGACTTTAATTTGTCTAATACAGAGTTGAGTTCTGCTTGTATGTTTGCTGCTCTTATGACAAGATAAAGGGACTCTTGAAATCGTTTTTGAGCAATTCGTAAACTTTGTGGAACTAGTACACCAAACCATTTTATAGGATCTTGAATCTCTCCTCCATCTTTATCTAACTTTTTTAAGCTTATATCAAAATTTGGTATTATTTTCCCTGTTTCTTCAGTTATCTTTGTTTCTAATTCAAATAGTGTAGCAACTTTTTCATCATCATCAGGAATCTGTAGCACACTTATGCTTTCCTTGCCACGTATATATTTAGCTTTAGCTAATTCAATATGACCATCACGCAATATGTTTTCTAGTTGAACATTGACAATAATTTTCCCTTCCATTAGCTCTAAATTACGCAATAAATTTTCATCAATTGCTTTACATATATCATCTATACTTTCATGCATCTTGTATACCTCCAATATTCCAATCAGAAAGAATTGTTGTAATGTTTTGGAATATTATCTGAAACATACATATATACAAAGTATAGTATACGGTACACATTTTATAGTACACATTTTTATTATTCTATATATTAATTACAATAACAGAAGAGATCTAAATTTTATTTATCAAATAAACATGTTTTCATGTACACACCAAACGTCAAAACAATATCCTGTTTTAATAACTGAGCAGTGTTAAATATTACTAACGTTTCAACTACCTTTTGCAAATTGTCATTTTTATATGTTCTATGCAAAAAAATAATAATAATCACGATTCATCTCGCAGATATCTCCTTAGAGAAGTAGTTACGTGTATACACCTCATCACACGTGATCCAACCTTATCACACTAATGCACACTATCACACCTTATATCGTGAATTGCTGTGAAGATGGTAAATCATAATAAAACAATTGGTAATACTGCGCGTGACTGTATGACAGTGCCGCATTATCACATCTTTGAATTGAACAGTCAATATTTATGACGATTCTTTAACGATTCTCCGAAAGAATGCTAATTTAATAACTTGATTAACTTTATTTTCATAATTTTAACTCTTTCGATATGTTATTAGTAATAAAAATACGAACACCATTCAAAATTGAATATAAAAGTGAACTATATACATGTTTTGGCGGGAATAATCTGACGCTGGGAAAAGGTTAGACGTTGTCAGATTTGTCCATTGTTATCATTGTTATAGTTTTACATTATTTTGTTTATACATCAAAATTATGTGGTGCACGACTCCTGAAATTTCATGGCATAACCGTGACCCTGTTTTAAGTATTGACGTACAAGCTGGAATTTATGAAACATCAAAAGGTGAGGTCTTCTGGCGAGTTGCGACCGGTGGTGCTGATTCACATGTCTTGGTAATATTGTACATATAATTCGTACATTGAGTAATTTTATATAAAATTTATTCAAATACTGTTTTTTTTCTTTTATCAGATATGGCACTTGACAACAAACGAAAACGGTGGAGCTATCGTAAAATGCGTAGCAGATTTAGAACGTCATCAAAAAGCAGTGAACGTAGTACGATTTTCACCTTCAACCGATATTTTGGCATCTGGAGATGATGGTTTGTAATTATTCAGCTGAGTTAGTTAGTTGAAAATTGATTGAAATTTAAATACACTTTTATTACTAGAATCAACCATTATTTTATGGAAACAAAAGGAGGACTGTGAATTTCACATTCTTTCTGATGAATCTGAGAATAAAGAGCAATGGATATCTTGGAAAGTCTTAAGGGGTCACCTTGAAGATGTTTATGATATCAGTTGGTCTCCAGATTCTAATATGTTGGTCTCTGGTTCTGTGGATAACACAGCAATTTTGTGGGACATACATAAAGGACGATCTACAGCTATATTGTCTGATCATAAGGGTTTTGTACAAGGTGTTACATGGGACCCATGCAATCAATATGTATGCACAATAAGTACAGACAGGTATATCTACTAATTTTCTTTGGAAACACATTTGATATATGTTATTTTATATTTAGTTTATGATATATGTTTCAGGATGTGTCGTTTAATTGACATAAATACTAAGAAAACTATACAACGGGTTTATAAAGCTAAGATTCCAACACCAGCAAGCCACCCATTGAAAGATAAAACAGTGCGACTGTTTTATGATGATACATTTAAATCATTTTTTAGGAGACTAACATTTTCTTTGGATGGAATATTAATTATTGTACCATCTGGTATAATTGAACCATTAGAAACTACAGAAAGGATATCTAATGCAACAATTATTTTTTCAAGACACAATTTGAAAGAGTAAGTTTCTTTTACATATATTATTTTATATAATAAATTTTATATATCATGTTATTTTCAGACCTCTTATATTGTTACCTTCTTTGGATGAATGCACTATAGCTGTTCGATGTTGTCCTATTTATTTTGAATTGCGAGAGAATAGTTCAGCACCTATGGTACCATTACCTTATAGAATAGTATTTGCTGTTGCTACACAACATTCTGTATTAATATATGATACTCAGCAAATTTCACCCATTGCTATTATATCAAATATTCATTATACTAGGTTAACAGATATTGCATGGTAAGTAACATTCTTTTTTTAAATTTTATCATTCCATTAATGGGACATATATATTTTTAATATATTATAGGTCAAGCAATGGTCAAATTTTGGTAGCATCTTCAACAGATGGCTACTGTTCAATAATACACTTTGAAAAAGGTGAACTAGGTGAAGAATATAAAAGTGGAAATAAAACGCCAATAAAACTTATCAGCAATAAGAGTTACAAACAATCTCTAGTGGCAAGTGATACTACTAAAAAAGTAACTGAGAGCCTTTTGCCAAGCATTAACATAGATAATGCAATGGATATTGATATGTGTGAGATGGAAGAAGTTTCTAAGAAGAACTCAGAAAATGTAGTAAATGAAAATAATAAATTGTCGAATAACACGTCTATTTGCGGAGAAAAATTAAATAATGAATCAAAAACTGAGGAAACTGAAGATATTAAATTAGTCTATAATGAAGAAAGTACTAGTGAAATTGTAAAAGTGAATGCAAAGGATTCACCTAAAAAATTAGAAGTACCTTTAGTTATTCCTAACAAGACACCGCGAAGGGTACAACTAATTACTCTTTCTAGTCCAAAGGGACTTAAAAAGGAGCAACCATAAAATAGAAAATGTTTCAGAATTATAATTATATTTTGTACAACCATCTTTTATATTTTATATTATTGCAATAAATGTTTTAATTATACATTTAGATTACCATAATAAATATTAGATTAAAGAATGAAGATTAAGAAACAAGTGCTTATCTCAGGGTAAATGGTAACGAGATAAAAATATTATACTATCTGATATACTAATTATAAAAACAAACTATCAAAATTTCAATAACTCATTGAAAAAATGATACTATATTGAATTCAGTTCTAGTTCAGTACATATATATATGTACATTATACATGTAACATTATAATGTTTGTTTTTTAACATGACATAGTTTCTTATATTATTTATCGTGTAATAGTGTTTCATTATAATTAACATACTCGTAGTAAAGTATTAATTTAATATTTTCGTTTAAATAATTTTTGGCATATGCGTATAAACGTTCAGAACTTTCGTTTCAGTAAATTGTTCAACTTGTCGCAAATTAACGAATCACGTTTCTGCTATTATAGAAATATATAGTTGTTCACGCATATCAATTGTCACGAATACTATAGCATAAAGTTTGTCACCTTTGAAGGCTAGAACAGGTATTATATACCTGTGGCGCATCACAGTGATCTGACTGTTCGCTAAGGCAGACAGTAGTTGAATCATAGTACGCCCTGACGCGTTTTTATCCTCACGGGTTCATTCAAACAACGATGGTGAGTCATTTTGTTTGCTGTACATTCCGTTGATATTTTTACACCGACAACAATTTAATTATAAATTATAACCAGTCACAATTAGAGTAAAATATTTTTGTTTAAAAGATAATAAGCTTATCGTGGATTAATTGGAAAATTATGTAATTAGAAAAATTGAAATCAAACGCGTTAAGTATCCATCATAATTGTTATTGGGGAAGTAGGATTTCTGTATTCGATTTATTCTGCTAGATAATAGTTCAGGAAATTATAATTTAAAACCACTTAATGGTGACGGGTATAGATGAAATATTGTATATAACGCGATTAGAATGCACTGCTATATACCTAACATGATCGACCAATTGATGAACTGCCGATAGTAAATTGTGTGTAAAGTACTTGCCAAACTCGCGCCGTTAAAAGTTAAGGGTAAGTGTATAGATGCTCGATAAATATTTTATGAATGAACAAATCGATTCTTAACATTCAACGCAGTACGTTCAATGCGAGTTTTGCAAAAGGTTTAATATTCAATTTAATTTAAATCTGTGCAACCCTATTTTCATTATTCTAGCTCTCTTTATATTTTTGTTTGAAAGATATAGTTAATACATCGAGAATACAGTAAAATTAATTTTTATGGTATAGTGTTTTATAATCGTTATGTCGTGGCTCATAGAATACAATCTAAGAATTTTAAGTTAGCATAAACAAAATTCCACATTACTCGAGGAAATCTCAACATGAAAAAAAGATCAACGCGATTCGAATCACTCGCGTACTTCTTGTTACATACATTTGCTTATGGATTTAAATACATAATATGTATGTATACATGCAATTGAACTGATAGCAGTTTATCCTATTAGGAGATCAGCTCTCCTTCGGTAAATCGCAAAATTGTGCCGCGCGACTACCGATGTTCGATCAAGCTGCTATGGTTACAGTATGTCAACCCATAAAAATCGATTTTTAGCATCACACGTGTAGATGATGTGATATATCGAAAGAGTTTACAGTACAGGACAAAATGATAAAGCGCTTTACACATTTATTAAAATGTTTTCAACCCTTACGTTTTTATGTTTACGTTCTCAACACCAAGTATAAGATGTGTTCCCTTAAGAATATGTCAGGCAAAAACGGAATAAAATTATCATTGTTGATAATATGTAATTGAATAATTATTTCAAGCGTTCTATCATTTTGTTCTGTACTGTATGACTTCTGTGTCTATTCGCGATAGCAGATTTGCCCTGTGGTTGCAACTGCGTATAACGACTAGGCGCTCTTTTTTTAGGCCGCAACTGAATTATTAATCGGAGACATTGGTAGGTCAAGGTAATAAAGCTTTACAACTTGCTGACAGGTATAAGGTCGCTTCCGTCGATGGAATTTCGGCGTGTCAGTTTGTAATCATCCCTTGTTGAGTGACTTTAGCTTGTTTCGTTGAAAGACGTTGCCCGTAAATGTCGTGCTTTTATATTCCTTCTGAACTGTATGTGCATACCAAAGTATATTCTGTGCTCGTTAATAAAAATAACAACTTAAGAAACTGAGTTATATAAAAATGGCAAAAAAGGTATGCTACTACATATAAACAATAAGGTGCCCTCTATTCTTTTAAATACTGTGTCTTCGTGTTTCTCAACTCTTAGGTAGACGCTTAGTTGAAGATTAGATGAGATTATATTTTTTTTTCATGTTTCGCAAATTTATAGTTCCATTCATAGTATCAATACGTTTTATCAGCTAATTTAATTTTGTTAATGAAGAGAACTGAACTGGGACTAAAATGAGTTTTATTCATTTCACACGAACAAGCTATTATTCCAGTTCATTTTCAAATTGTAAATTAATGCCAATTTGAGTAGAGTATTTGTTTTTTAATTTAAATAAGAAGTACCCGATTTATGTTAGACAATAGCACACGATGTACTTCCAATGAGGATCTACTAGATCTCTGTGCGCCCAGTCACGCATCAATTTTGAACGAATGAAACCGCGATCACATTTTCTTGTGGTTGCTATAAATGTATATTCTACAGTGAATCGAAGATGTTGAAACTACCTGACAATGTTGTTCACAAATCATTACAGCGAGAATGCATATCCATTCATATCGGTCAAGCAGGCGTCCAGATGGGCAACGCCTGTTGGGAACTTTATTGTTTAGAACATGGAATCCAACCAGATGGACAGATGCCCAGTGACACTACCGTGGGTTATGGGGATGACTCTTTTAACACCTTCTTTTCCGAGACAGACTCAGGGAAACACGTACCCAGAGCAGTTTACGTTGATCTCGAGCCAACGGTAGTAGGCAAGTCAATTGAACGTTGTTTGATACCTCAATTTCAATTTATTAAAAATTGATCACTTTTAACGGTTGATACAGTATTGTCTCGAAATAAGCAACTCGGTCGGGACCGGCGAGTTACTTATTTCGAGGAAGGTATGCTATTCGGCTTAACTTTGTTCTCCAGCGAGACGAGGGGGAACCCGTAGAAAAAACAGGGGGTTTTATGCATGTAGCGACAAACTACATCCAACTAACAGTATTGTTTCGTAAAATACACACGCTAGAGAAAGAAAAAACATTACAAATATTCTGTGCTCTTTCCACTAACCCCTCAGGGGCTGTAGCGGTGTTTTTTGAAGCTACAGTACGGGCATAGCAACCCCGAGGTACCCGAGCTAGATGGGTTCAGCGGGCCCCTATAGATAAGAAGTAAGAGATACTGCAAACACTATTAGAACAATGCAGGAGTCATGTAAGACGCATGCGCGTGTCGAATGAAGAAATACGCTAATCTAAACAAATAGAGAAAGTGGTAGTGAAATAGCTTTGTCAATTATAAAAAGCTGATCACTTTAATAAACGACTGATCTTTTCACTAATCTGATCGGCTTCTCGCTTTCACGGACGTCTCACTTCTTTTCGGATCTATCACTCGGCGAGCAACTTCAAACGAAAAGATGAGGATAGCGAGTTGCTTATTTCTAGGTCGAAAACAGTTGCTTATTTCGAGACAATATTGTACTGATCAATGCTTTCGGGTGTAAGCCGTATTCTTTAGGAAAAGTGTTCCGGGCAGAGGGCAAGGGACTTCCTGGGTCTGAAAAATGTCAATAAACTCCTAAGTCAGGGGACCACTGAACAAATTACCTACTTTTCAGCGAAAACAATACAAGAGGCTTGACGTTGTAACAAATTACCCTCTTTCCATCGTTATTTCTACTCCTGTAGCTCTTCTGTCTACAATTAATCCAAGTTCCGCATATTACATTCAAAACTTTCAAAGCCTTAAAGCTCATGACCTTTTAGGACATACAGTGAGTGTAGAAAGTATTCGTACATGTACGGTGCAGTGATCAATTTCCAAAATAACTATGTAAAATTGTAGTTTATTAACTTATTTTTGATAAACAATGACATTCTACATATTCTCGGAAATCTCTAGAATAGATAGATTACAAAAAAAAAATAGCTATTTATGTAAGTGGCGAAATTAACAAAAAGAAAAACAGTTAATCGATAGAAATATTGAAACAATAAGTATTAGTATATAGCACAACTATTTAATTTTTAAAACTTCATTAAAAAAAAATAAATTTACATTAATTTATATATATATAATACTTCCTCCGTGGGATTTCCTTTTGATTTTATAATTATTGTAACTTTTCTAACCATTAAATTAACTAAATTATTAGTTATTCGAAGTGGGATCTTTTTCCATTCCTCTATTAGAACCATTTTTAAAAGTACTTTACTGGAAATTTGATGTTTTCTAATTCGTACGGAGCAATAAACTAACGCGTTTACGTTACAAACTCTACTGTGAATGGTTCGTCATAAGAATCGTACAAATGCTCGTTGCTTCTATACTTTTACCCACTTTTCGCATATTTTTGTTAATTTCACAAATTATATTAACTAGTAAATGTTGTTTGGACTATATCTATCTTAGAGACTTCCGAGAATATGTAAAATATCATTGATTATAAAAAAAAAAGTTAAGAAACTACAATTTCACACAAAAGTTTTTGGGGAAATTGATCGGTGTACGAATGCATTCTACACCCACTGTAGTTTCACGAAATGTTACCCATTCCACAACGTTACCCTGCCAATGAATTGGCAATGATTGCAATAACTGACCTTAGCATTGCCATAGAAATCATCTGGGTACTTAAAGTTCTATTCAACTCTAGTCTCTATCATTGTTGTGGACGTTTTCTCTTGTGATTTCCCTGGAGTTTAATACAACAACACCAGGACATCTAATCCGTTCAGTTCATTACCAATGGACCATCAATGTTGATGGCACCTGTTCCTTGAAGAATTTAGCTGCAATGCCTGTGAAACGTCGGAACAATTTTCCTAAAGAACGTGGCTAACATCCCCAAGCCTCAACCACTAATTGTTAAAACCTAGGGCAAGAGAGCCTCAATAATCTATTACATTTAATTGACAAAAGCTCGATGATGTTTCAGACGAAGTTCGTACGGGCACTTACAGGCAGCTGTTCCACCCTGAACAATTAATCACGGGGAAAGAGGATGCTGCGAATAATTACGCGCGAGGCCACTATACGATAGGTACGCTATATCCTGATTAGTATGATGACCACGAGAAAAATTTGATTAGGAATTTTAATCTAGATGAAAAGTTTACTCGTCTCTGGTTCTCGAGTGTCTGAGATGAAATAACAAAAGTAATAACAACGGAAATAGGAAATAATATAAATAAACGAATATTTGGTTGTACCGAAGTTTCGTTTATTTAAATCGACAAGATTTATCTTTCAGGGAAGGAGATCGTCGATATCACTTTGGATCGCATCCGCAAGCTGACCGATCGGTGCAGAGGTTTGCAAGGTTTCTTGATTTTCCATTCGTTTGGTGGTGGGACAGGTTCAGGATTTTCCAGTCTGTTGATGGAAAGGTTATCTGCTGAATATCCAAAGAAAAGTAAATTAACTTTTAGCATCTATCCAGCGCCGCAGGTATATTTCTCGGCAATAGTGTCTGAAACGTTGCAGAAACGTTGCTGTAATTTGCACAAACGGTTTATAGACAATGTACAGCGAATTATTTCACGGGATATAAGGAATCTTATGCAAAAATGTTTCAGCAACGTTTTGCGCTGTATAGGGCTATAATTTGTCATTAATAACAAAAGTATCGAACGTATTAAAACTAGCACGATTTATGCAGGTATCGACCGCCGTTGTAGAGCCATACAACGCGATTCTTTACACACATCCAACCTTAGAGCACTGCGAGGTGGCCTTCATAGTTGATAATCAAGTTCGTACTCGAGTTCGATGTTTGTGATTCCTAAGTTCAATTACAGCTAAAAAGTATAAGTATCTAATTTACTTGTCATATTCAAAACACAGTTGTGGCTAGAGAATTTGAATAAACACAGTTTATTCATTTAATAAACATTTTGACGCTTGGGCCCTCTTTTGTACATGTTACAATCTAAAAATGTAAAAGTAACATAAGCATTTACTAAATAAATAAATTAGATTGTTTAGACTACACATGCTGAAACAAATGCTGTAGTTGAATTTATTGAATTATCGATTTATTAATAATTGGCCATATTTCGCAGGCTATTTATGAATTGTGCAGGAGGAACCTGAACATTGACAGGCCGACATATACGAATCTGAATCGTTTGATCGGACAAATCGTTTCCTCGATCACTGCTAGCTTGCGATTCGATGGAGCCCTCAACGTGGATCTCACCGAATTTCAAACGAACTTAGTGCCTTATCCGCGTATTCATTTTCCTCTTGTAAGTTATCAAGAAACGAGTCGTCGGGATACGTGTAGTTTAACACGTTGACTACCAGACTAATAATCGTGAAAATTTCTACGAGGCTAAATTTTCTTTTCTATACGATTAGAAATATGGTAATCCAATATTTATGGTAGTATTTATTTTTGCGAGCTCTTCAGAATTTACCAATCTTACCCAGATTAATTTTTGTGAACACCTCACCGTCAGAATTAATTTATTTAATTTCACAGTAACAATCCCTGTTATCCATACGTGAGTGACGTGGCAGTCAACGTGTTAATTTCGTCAATCGTCAAATTGTTCACCGCATTTTTCGCAGGCAACTTATGCTCCTGTTATGTCGGGCGAGAAAGCTGGCCACGAAAGAATTACGGTAGCAGACATAACAAGTTCCTGTTTCGAACCGAATCATCAGATGGTGAATTGCGATCCGCGTAGGGGTAAATACATGGCCGTATGCATGCTTTACAGAGGGGACGTCGTTCCCAAAGACGTGAACGCAGCGATCGCCATGATCAAAAGACAGAAACACGTTCAATTCGTTGAATGGTGTCCCACTGGTTTCAAGGTTCATGTTCCATGAGTATTCGTTGCAAATTTAGAATAATTAAATACTTTACCGGCGACACTGGCTATGACTGTTCTGGACCAAATAATTGTCACTCACTCTTGGTTGTGAGCGTCATTACATACTTTTCGCTTTATGACGTTTTCAAGACGATAAAAGACTCCAGAGCAAAAAGTAATGGTATGAATTGGTTTGGTTTAGTTTAGGTTTAAAGGACGGTAATTACAAATTGTAATTACTTGCAATAGTATTATTTTTGTCGTCGTGCTCATTATATTGAACCGCCCCTAGTATTAGGCAATTCAATGCATGCGTGAGTCTCAACCTAACACCTGCGAAAGCCATGAATTCGCACTATAGTATAAATCAGATTTGTGATAATTATAACTTAACAGCTAAAAGTAAGCAACAAATCATTTTAACTACAGAACATTTAGTGACACTTTTCCTACAATATACGCCAAGCTCATTGAAATCGATAATAATATCTGAACCGCCCCTAGTATTAGCCCCTAGTATTAGGCAATTCGATGCACGCGTGAATCTCAACTTAACGCCTGCGAAGGGGCATGAATTCGCACTATAGTATAAATCAGATTTTTGATAATTATAACTTAACAACTAAAAGTGAGCAACAAGTCATTTTAATTACAGAACATTTAGTGTCCTTTTTCGTACAATATACGCCAAGCTCATTGAAATTGGTAATAATATCGTAAAGTAAATAATTATTCAATTAAGTAATAAATAAATTTGATAGTTAAATTTACTGCAGGTAGGGATAAATTATCAACCGCCCACTGTAGTACCAGGTGGTGATCTTGCGAAAGTGGAAAGGGCTGTGTGTTGTCTCTGTAATACCACTGCCATAGTCGATGCTTGGGCGAGAATCGACCATAAATTCGATCTTATGTACGCCAAACGAGCATTTGTTCACTGGTACATTTCGTTATCTTTCATCCAAGCGTCTAATTAAACGTAACATAAGCAAAGAAGGTTTATGGAACTTTAAACGAACGAGATTTTATCGTAGGTTCGTCGGCGAAGGTATGGAGGAAGGTGAATTTGCAGAAGCCAGAGAAGACTTGGCTGCTTTAGAACTAGACTATCGCGAAGTCCAAGAAGACGCTGCAAATACCGAAGAAGAAGAAGAGTATTAACATTATACTACGTAATTTTAATTAAAATACTTAAGTATATTGGAAGTATATTATGTACTTAAACATTCTTCTTACGGTACAATAAACGATATTAATAAAACTTATCTTTTCTTGCTAAAATAAAGAAAATTTATAAGTCGATTAGAATCGAAGAATAACAGCAGTGGGCGCTATATTGTTGATGTTTCTAGAGCCCCTCTATTGTATTTATCAAGAAGAAGTATTACTATATGGTAGACACAAATTCCTCTTTAAACTTTCATGCAGTCAATTATTTATTCATTACATTTGAAGACAAATTTGTATAACTAACACTAATGGTAAAGTTTTCATATACAGGGTGTCCCAAAACTCAGGGAGGAGCCGGAAATGGGGGGTAGCTGAGACGATTCTGAACAACAATTTCCTTTGCAAAAATGTCGGATGGGGCTTCGTTAAGGAGATATTAAGCGAAAACCCCGACCAATCAGAGCGCGCGTAGACCGTTGGAGCGGCCGCGGTAGCGTAGGCTACGCGCGCTCTGATTGGTCGGGGTTTTCGCTTAATATCTCCTTAACGAAGCCCCATCCGACATTTTTGCAAAGGAAATTGTTGTTCAGAATCGTCTCAGTTCCCCCCCATTTCCGGCTCCTCCCCGAGTTTTGGGACACCCTATATATGTGTATACATATGCAAGCCAATCAGTAAGAATATTCTGCCAGTAGCACCAATCTAGGTTGAACAACATACCTAGAATTACTATACCACAGCCGAGAGTCGGCTGTGACTATACCAATAATATAATGAATTCTTTTTTCAAATAACTTTCATATTTAATTGATGTTCTATTTGATTCCATGATCATCACTGTTATTCTTGTTATTATGATTACTAAAAATTAAAACATGTTAAAGTCAGTCAACTAACAGTGCTGTTAGTTATTATATAGGAAAATTAGTTATGAAGTTCCTATGCGCATTTACATACATGCGTTTAAAAACAATTGTGATCTGCGACATCAAAACAATGTAATTCTTCAATGCTTCAAACGTTGTTATTCTACATACGTTGTTCTACGTGAAATCGCTGAAGACGTTAAAGTATTACGATAAAGTTACAATTTGTTACCATAGTTTATAAAATTTTAATTGTATAAAAGATATATCTATTAATATGTTAAACCAACAATATCAAGTTTTACATCCCGACTCGTATATTGAACCACTTTTAGTACGTGTTCAATCAAACAATAGGCTTGGTAAGGCATAACACAATAAATAATTGTATATAAATATAATATTATGTTCTATATTATTTTATGATATATTGTTTCTCGATGTTTTCCAAAGGAGTATGTAATGGAATAATTGGAACAGATTCTATGTCATCTAGCTGTGGCAAAAATAAAGGGGACCGTTTTAAATTGTCTATTCCTTATGCCAGACAAACCCTAATCTGGAATGTATTTTTTGACTCACAGTGCCCTGAAATGGGACCTGATTTCGTATTTAATGATGATACTTTCTTAGCAAATATGGACATAGACATTTTATCTACTAAAATACCTAGTCTTGCTAAATGGAATCCTAACAATAAAGATGCGTTACTAAATGTTCTTATGGAACTTCTAGTATGTTACAAAGATCATCAGGTTTGTTATTTATTATTTATCAGATATTCAATGTTTTTATGGATATATGTTTATATAAAGTATTCTTATTTTTGTATTAGATACAATTGCTTCACAAGCAAGAGGTATTGAAACGTGAATATACTATGTTAATGAAAACAGACATAAGACTGGAAGATGTCGAAACTCTATTATTACCTTTAGGTTCTAAACCAACAGAGGCTAGATTTCTAATAAGTTTATCAGTAGATCTGTCACAGTTACAAAATCGTACTTGCGAATCAGAAAATGCTGTAGCAATACTTCATGTAACATATTCTGGAACAAATTGGGATCGAATTATGACACAACTTTACTTAACAAAACCATTAGAAGATGTTCTTGGCAATACTCAATTACTGTTACCACATTTTCCACGTAATAAATTTTTAATGGATTATATAACAGAAGTAAGAAAATGTATATCAGAGAAAGTATGTAATTTCTTCTTACTATACTTTGAAATAGTTGTTTTGCTGTTATTAAAATCATTTTTTATTCTAGATAAATGTATTAGTCCACAGCTTCGAACAGAGATGTGCCTTCATGTCAGTTATGGCTACTAATCAGTATCTGAATTTATGCGAATATGATGCAGTAAACTTCACTTATATGTGTTATTTATATGGCGAAGATGACTTCTGGTTATATATTCTCATAACACTTACACTGAATTTTCCTAAGGAAAAACCTATAGTTACATTGCAATCAGTATATCATATGAGAGAACAAGGTGTTCCATATACAGAACAGATATATTTTCCATATTCTTGTAATTGGAATCCACTTAAAATGATAAATAGATTAATGAATCATATTCACTGCAAAGCCTTAGAGGAATTTAAGGCCAATTCAATTAAAATATGTTCTTAGCAATTTACTTTAAAATCTGATTCATTAATTAATACATTACAATTTATCATAAATATTTCTAACAAGAATAATAATTTCACTTGAATTTTCCTATTCTTTGCATGTATTACTTACTTACGCAATATTTTATGAATGAACTAATTCTACATCATTTTTTTTTTATTTTCAAATGTATGTACATATACGTATATATGTAACAACTCTAACTATGCAGAATAAGATAGTAACACTTGCTACATGAAATACCTTTTTTTGAAATTGTTTGTAGCCGCATCAATCACTTAGATAAGTTAATTATCAGCAACTCGGTTACTTGAATATTTTGAAAGATTCAAGATTGTATATATATGTAGAGCTCATCAAATACAATATTTTCAATATAAGTTTTTTTTTTAAAAATCGATAAATGACAAGTTATTTCAGATGGCGATTATTATTAATCTGACCACATATATAAAATTATAACTCAGTCGTAACTGTAATTTTTTAAATAAAGGTTTATGTTAAATTAATGAAATATAAAGGGTTCTTTAAAAGAGGCTTTAAGATTTTATTTTTTAATCAAACACAAGTAGTATAGAATATAAACGATTTTTTTATTTATCACGCGATATTGAGAGGCATATTTTGGTATGAAAAAATAAAATCCTAAAGCTCATTTTGAAAATAAATAATAATTTATTAATGTCTTATTATGTAACAATACAATTTATTTATTATATTTTTAAATATTTTATTTATTATATACCAAGTTTTTAGCTAAGAATTTTGTATGATTTATACTATATATATATATATGTATGTGTATATATATATGTGTATATCAACGAAATATCATTTGCAGGTTAAGCATTTTGAACAAAATTGGTTTATAGGTGATCTATTCTAACATATAGACAAACAAGAAATTAACAAAAAGTTACTTAAAAATACAACGACGTAGATGTTTAAAAATATTGCGAAGAATGCGGGATACGAGCAGATACGAGTTTCGTCATTCGACCATTACGTGTCTCAATGTCTTTATGCAAAATATGAATTATGGGAAATTATCCAAGGATATAGCAAAATTAATCAAAACGCGTATATTTTCTGTTGAAAAGATTTAAAGTGATTGTAAAGTGAAGGAGATTTCTATTTTTCTTTAAAGTCAATCTTAGTTCACAATAATTCAGTGAAAAAACAACATATTTAGTGCAAGAGGTTATACTTTCTTATTGTATGGTTCCATCTATTAAAATTAATAAATGGTATCGTGTATAGGAAGTTACACAAAATCTATTTTATCTACCAGTAAATTTATTTCCTTTTTTAAAGGAAGATCATATACAATCATGGTAAAGTACTTGAAGCAACAGGAAAGCATTAACATAGACAAAGATTTGTTTGAAAAATATAAATTCAGCGTCGACCAATTGATGGAACTTGCTGGTCAGAGTTGTGCTTTTGCCATTGCTTGTACTTATACTGCATTCAAAAGTCCTACGCAAAAAATTTTGGTCTGTTGTGGACCAGGGAATAATGGTGGAGATGGACTTGTTTGCGCAAGACATTTAAAACAGTTTGGATATTATCCTGAAATTTATTATCCTAAAAGAACAAGTAACACTTTGTATGAAAATCTGTTACACCAATGCGTTGAAAATGATATTCCCTTGTTGGAAAATGATTTAGAAGACTTCACTTCAAATCGTCTCCATGAGTTTGGTTTAATAGTAGATGCTTTATTTGGATTCAGTTTTAAGCCACCTGTGAGAGGAACATTCATTCCAATTATTCATTTACTAGAAACTACAAATATGCCTATTTGTAGTATAGATATACCATCAGGTTGGGATGTCGAAGATGGTCCACCCAAAAAAGGAGGCATAAAACCAGAAATGCTAGTATCATTGACAGCACCAAAAATGTGTGCTCAGAAATTCAAAGGAAAATATCATTACTTAGGTGGCCGATTTGTACCCAAAAAATTGGAAATTGAATATAATCTGAATCTACCTGAATATTCAGGAACTGATTTAATTGTTAATTTATCCTAAATTTTGATGCAAAATCAATTAAATTATTCCTTGTTATAAAATATTTTTCCAATCTTTATTACATAATATGTGTATTACAATTAATAAATAAAATTTTCACAATTATTTAAGGAAAATCAAAATATAAATTTTGTATATGCATCTAATTTCCTATGGAGAAACATTGTATACATGATTTTTAATAAAGTACATAGTTTATAAGTTTGTCACTTTTTATAGATTTGTGCAACTTTTGTAATCAACTAAATTTATTTGATTGATATTTAGATGGATTTTATTTTATACATCTGAAGTTTTTCATATATTGTACATTATTTTTAATTCATTATTTGTATGTTGTCTTGACGGAAGTTTAGAAAAACAATATGGAAAAATTGGAAATTGGAATGTTTGCGTTTGAATCCAATTTAAATTTACCGCTATGACGTTATCCACGTATCTAGGTGGCGTTTAAAGCTCAAGAAACACGTCTGTTTATTCTACTTTCGATGTTATTTATAAAATATATGAACGATTAGTGTGGACGGTAGGAATTAGGATCCAATCATTCAATGATCCAAGCAGATCCAAGTGACGGTTTATTCTTATCAAATTCTCCATATATAGTATAATTTCGAACTTCTTAATTAATATTGTAATACATTCAACATAAGATTAACATAATATAAAAAATGGTAAATTTGCAACAAATTATACACTTATTTTATAAATCGCTTTGGGTTAACTCAATATTTATTTAAGGCACAAGAAGTAGAAGAAACTATGAAACGTATTCAGTCTCATAAGGGAGTAGTTGGAACAATTGTAGTCAATGCAGAAGGTGTGTTGTATTAATTTATGAATATAATTAATATCAGTATTACATGGAATGTAATAAACTCTAATACTTAGGTATTCCAATCAAGTCTACGCTGGATAACACTACCACAGTTCAGTATGCAGGTTTGATTAGCCAACTGTCAGATAAAGCTCGATCTGTTGTTCGAGATCTAGATCCAACAAATGATCTTACTTTCCTACGCATTCGTAGTAAGAAACATGAGATAATGGTTGCTCCAGATAAGGAATTTATACTTATAGTAATTCAGAACCCAGTTGATTGATATCCAAGAAAAGAGATAACATATATGAAAATATATGCTTTACTTGTTGATGAATTATTTTACATAGCACATTCCATTCTAACTTTAACTATTCATTATTACTCTTACAGAAAAGCAGTGTTTGATTTCTATTTCACAAATAACTTTAGAAATGTGCTTTATAATTGCTTCCAAAGATTGAAAATCACGCATGCTACTTTAAAACAAAAAAATAAAAAAAAAAATGTTAATCATTAATTTAACATTTTGATAGTTACAGTCTTGTTAAATTAAAAGTTTTTATTTATTTATTATAAATTATAAGTAATACATTTGACTGATTTGTGTTACATAATTCAAATTGTTGCTTTTAAATAAATTTTGGTTACAAGGAAATTAAATAGATTTTAATGTTTGTTTGAGTAATTTTTTTAATATTGATCCATCTCTAAAATTAGACTATTACTTTTATTTTACCTAATCCTGATTGTTAGGATATTTTTTCACTGCTTCAAGTAATTTTTAATGTTTTATAGTTCTATATTTGGTAACATATATGTGTGTGTGAATGTTTTATGTATTATTTGTCAATCTAATATCTAATAATTATATATGTATTATATATAATGAGTTATATGATACTGTAACCAAGGGTGTCATTCATTGTGAAATCATACACATAAATCTAATGAAAATAATTTTGTTTATTATAAGAATATATAAAGTATACTGAATCCAAATATGGTAAAGTGTTAAAAATTTATAATTTGTATCTAAGATCATTGTAAATTTTGTTTTCTGAGTTAATTTTTACGTATATAAATTTCTAAGTACATGTATTAAAATACAATTATTTTTTAATATACATACAATTATATAAAGAGCACAGTAAAAGTTGTATAAACTATGTATTATACATACTATTTTCTAGTCAGATTTCTTCAGCCTTATTGAATGTGGCAGTATTGCATCAAATTATACATACAATATATGCCGGAACTCGTTTTTTCTAAACTATAAACATTTATACTGTTTGTATAAATATGCATAACACGTATACTATGTGTATAAATATTTATAGATTAACAATTTAAATATCAAAAAAAAATAAATGTTTAATCAAATATCATGAAAAGATAAAATTTGATTCTTTAAAAGTTAAATGTGTAATTTAACAAAAAGTCATGGTTACTGACAAGATTTCTTAAAACTTGTATCAGATACAAGATATAAAAATAAAAATATATTGTTATAAATATAATAAAATAATTATTGAAAATAAATATACACTAATTGTACATGTGCAAATGCTATCTCAGATCAAATATTTGTACAATTTATAAACAATAAATAAGTCAGCTAAATTTTGTTTAAATATTTCTGAATAAGAGTTCTAAATATCCTATTAGATGAATTTTATAAAAATTATGTATGTGCAGTATTTTGATGTTTTAAGGATGGATGGAAAACACTATAATAAACAATCATAGCTGTTATACCCAACAAAAAAGGTATAATACAAAGAATAAGGAGTACATTAAAGTACCAAGCATTTTTAACTTCATCCGATGAACTATATATCCAAAATATAGTTGCTGTTATATTTTCAAGAAAACAGATTATGTAAAAGTACACATGTTTAAGAAATGTGCTACCATCTACTGCATTTAAATATATAAATACATGAACTATGCCAATTACCATAGAAAATAACATAGAATAAATGCGTTCTTTAACTTTCGGAGGAAAATGCGGCGCATGACTGTAATTCCTACAAAATTCTAACATACCATGAGAATCAATAATAACCCAAGTAGTCATGCCGATCCAATGACAAATGCAACCAATACCTGTATATAATGGCCATACGCTTGCAATAACACTCAAAGACAATATTCTTGAAACTGCAAAATATATACATAAATGTCGACTTTTAGTTCTCTTATGAATCTTATGCAATAATAATTGACTTACCCGTAGTACAGAAATGCCACAAAAATTGAAGAACTGTTCCTGTAAGTCCAATGTTTAGTTTATCTTGTTGAGCTAATCTAATACTACGATGGTAACTAGCCATAACCCATCCCATACTTCCAAGTGAGCTAAGGATGCTAGCTACTTGATGAATAACTGTAATAAATACAAGTATTATTTTTACTTGTCAAGTTCTATATTATAACATAACAGTTAACCTTTTGTGAACATTGTATAGATATACCAGACAACATATTTTTACGATTTTATACATACATTGAAAAATTCTCTGTAAATATATGACCACAAATCAACAGAAGTTGATTAAATATAATTTCTTAATAAGTATGTAACAAATCAGTAAGTTAAAATAAAATTAATTTATTGCATAAAGTAATTTTTAGATATACATTACTTTTCTGCATTGTTTACAAAAAGTTAGTAAATATATAAAAATATATGTACATTCAAAATTAATATTGCTGTGATAGTTCTTCAACAATATAGTTAATTGTAAAATTTGTTGAGGAGCTGCTTCGAGGAAGCATTCAAATACTCTTAATAAAGCAACATCTTGATCTTCTTTGAGCATTTTGAGATAATATCGTCTTTGAGCATTATGGTCATTCAGTTTTTTAAACTTATAAGCCTTTAAAGCATATTTCAATGTTTGATAATAACGGAGTACTGGTGCTAATTGAAATGCAACAATTACAATAAAGAATACATTCCTTGTTAACATTGCATGTATCCATTTATATTCTGAATGATTTGATGTTGTGCTTATCTGTAAAGAAAAAAATAACAGTCTTAATAACTGTCAGAAAAACATTTACAAAAGAACATTGAGACTTATGCTACACCAGAATTATATTAAATTTTGCGTATGAGGATATATTTAGATGGAGTCATCGATTCCAGCAATATTATTTCTTAGCGTTCCATGTAAGAATAAGTCTTGATGTTACTTTGATAATAAATTTTATATTTAATTATATTAATTCTTTATATCCAATGCAACATTTTACCTTATCATCTTGGTATATCATTTTTCTACTAATTATAACATTAATCAATGAAGGTAGAAAAATAAAAGTAGCTGTCCATGTAAAATATGTTGTTTTGCCAGCCAATAAATATCTTATGGCGAGGTTCATATCAATAGCCATATCTACAACGTGCATAATGATCGAGGATCCGAGAAAGAAAATATCCAAGTATGATATACTTGGATTTTTTAAAGGAACATCTACATCGTCGTTATCAAATTCCAATACAGGAAAAATACCAATTATTTGTCGTGTATGATGTTTATTATTTCGAATCTCCATTTTTATCTGTTGTCAAAAAATCTTAAGCATCATAATTTAAATTTGAGTATGCTACGACTTGTCAGTTCTGTAGTTTACAATCATCGTATGTTTATTTTATTTGTACACATAACCTTAACGTGAGTATTAAACTTCACTTCATTACTTGGCTTAAAAATTTCATTATATTAAATATTATTTTTACATTTTAGTATATCCTTACGATTTAAAAAATATACTAATATTTCAAATTTCTATATAATTACAGTTTAATGTATTTTAAAAATTAAATCGTGTAAATAACTTGTCATCTATTGATTCACACACGCCACAAATTCAAATGTAGTTAATTTGTATCTGTCTTCAATGTATTACAAAATTATAAAAAAAGTTAGTGACGTCTGATCGTGATAATCTGGTTTGGTACATGAAGCAATTTTACGTTGTCATAGCAATCTTTAGATAGTGGTTCAGATAGAAATTATCTCTAGCTCTTTGCTGTTCTGGATGCAGTATAAATATTACATCCTCATGTACTGTATAAATTTGTCATAACGAGTAATTTTATTTATTTAATGAGTTTAAATAATAATTTTGTTTACACAAACATTGTAGATCAATACAATACAGAGTATAGTCTGTTATCTACATCATCGTGTAATAGTGTTGGTTTTTTTTTGTCAAATCCATCGAGTTCGGAATCTGAACATTTTTCGATGCTGTATCGATACATGATTCCCTTATTGATACCATACTCGGTAACAAACTTTTCAACAGGCACATCTTTCTCTAACCCCTGGAGAATATCCAGACGTTTTGCGAGAGTGATTCGCCCTTTTCATGCATAAACAGATGTCATATGAATTGTAACTTTTAAAAGCTTTGTAAGCAAACTATTGTAATATTGTCTGATATTGTCCTTCCAACTATCAGCCTGACCTGCAAATTGTCGCATAGATATTTCAACCAATTCTTGCAGTGCATTTAGATAACTGTTGCCTCTGCTGAATGCACTCAATATGTCCTTTACATTCAATTTCGTCCTTGATGTACACTCGCCTTAACAGTTGTTTATTCTACACATGTGTGCGAAGGTTTGACACATATACACACTATAAGCACTCATCTATATATTTATACATGTTTTTAACAAATGACTTTTATTTCTACATGAGGCGATCGGATCATCTGAAAAGGCGATAGGTGTGTTGGGATTTTTGTTAGTATAATACTCATGATTATATTACTCTACCAATCACAACTTAGAACCCTTTTAAAGCTTAATTCAATGTGAATTTTGAGTGTATCTTTAGGAATGAATAACATTTGGTTTATTCAAAAATAAACAATTCACGTTATGGTTTTATTCATACATTAATAGGAAAGAATTGTATGCATTATAATAAAGTGGGACAAGTGTTATGTACTTCAATGATCACGTATTCATTCTTAAATTTATTTCATATAAATTAATGTACAATTGTAATAATTGGGAATTTGTTATTTGTTATTTTATTTTATTTACACTTACCTATAAATCCTTTCTGGTAGTTTGTACAACTAGTAATTTTCAGTACTTTAACAAGGAAATAAAGAAAAAAATAAATATATGTCAGTGTAAAAGATTTTTGAACTTATGATGAAACTTTCATAATTGTACTTATGGCCTTACTACAAGGGTTTTATTCGTACATTATTTACTTGATCTATTTAATTTTTTTATCACTTAAATGTTCATTGGTACATTGTTGTATCAAATAATAGGCTGTCTGACAATAAATAAATGAACATATAATAATAAACTTGTAGAGACTCATAATCTGAATAATGTTAGTATTAAAATTGATCACAAACACATTTGTTAGAAATAGGTAATGTGATACTCATTGTTCAACAGATTCTACATGTCTTATATTATTTGTTAATATATCGCTTTTCTTGCAATAATAGAATGTACTACCATTTTTCCAATATATATATTCTTTACGATTAATAAAATCAACATAATTAGATTCATTACTGGTCTTAGAGTCTTGTTCTCTAGGATTCTCAGTTAATGGTATTCGGCCCAAAAGATTCTTCCATGAACTTCTGATGCTTGGAGCTGTTATTTCATTCCATATATTACTGATCAAATCAATGCAGTCTTTTATGTTGTAATCTGCATAAAATTGCCTAATTTCATGATATTGAAGTACACGTTTCTGTAGATCATATTTGTACATCCTTTTACATTCTGCAATTATACCTTGATCCAAAGGCTGAATAAATGAGCATGTATTTGGTGGCAAAAACACTACTTTAAACTGGGCATCATCCCATTTATATTGAATAGGCATGTGTCCTTTGCAATTACCAATCAACAGCAGCACTCTTCCCTTTTGATGATTCTGCATTTGACGTTGCCTCACACTTACCTTAAAGTGATTCTTAAACCAATCATTGAAAACGATTTTATTAATCCACGAATTACATTGAGTTTTATATATCACTGGCAAAGTAAGTATACAATCCTTTATAGATGGTGGATTGGCATATTTATTAATAAGTAGCAGTGGTAGTTTATGCGTGCCAGTAGCATTGGTACAAAATACCACAGACACACGGTCTGGTCTTACTTTTATGTTTTTTATCTCTTGTTTTTTGTCTCTTTCGCGGGCCAATATTTTTCGCGGTAGAGCTTTCCACATTAAACTCGTCTCGTCCATATTATAGATATTTTCTTCACTGATGTCTTCTTTGTCTAATATTGCTGACAATTCTTTTAGAAATGTTTTTGCAGCCAATTCATACGTGTTGAGTGGTCTTCCTACATGGATAGGTGAAAGCGATTTCATGTGTACGTTGTGTCTCCTTTTGAAACACCTGAGCCAACCACGGCTTGCTGTAAATTTTGATGGACCATCGGATTCTTCATGCATTGCCCTTGCTTTATTCTGCAGAATTGTATCAGTTAGGACCTCTCCTGAGGCTTGTTTCTCTAAGATCCACGTGTACAGCCGGTCATCTACATCTTCGTATAAAAGTTTCATTCTTTTTTTCAAATCCATCGTATTGTACGCTTTCTTCGCATATTCTCGTATCGATGACGCGGTTTGTTTGTATCGAAATACGGTCCTTTTACTGATACCATATTCAGCAATAAGTTGTTCTACAGACACACCTTTTTCAATCTTTTGAACAATCTCTAGACGTTTTGCGACGGTGTTTCGCTTTTTCTGTGAAGGGACAGCTTCCATATTGATAGTTATTCTTGCAAGCTTAGCGAGCACAGCAATAGTTTCTTACAACTGCCAGTCGAATCTGCGAACTATCGCATACTTATTTCAATGAGTTCTTGCAGAATTAACTGCATCTCTATCGCACTCACTTTAATTCTTCATGTAACAACCGGCACTATTGAACCATACTACTGTAAAGTAAATGTAACCGTAAACGTATTTTCCTAACAGTAGCCTCAATTTAAATAAAATAATAAAATGGTAAACCCATGTAGTAATATGTCGAATTGTTCATTTCTGAGAATATTTTATTTAATACAGTAATAATACTGGTTTTATGACTGAACTAAACTTGACTATAGTCACAGTATAGTTAAGTATAGTTCAGTGGAGAACATGAATCTAGAGACGCGGTAGCGTCTCGACGCCAAGTTCATAAAAAATTATACATATGTAGATGATACTTGGATACTCAGATGTTCGTGCGTTCACGGACAAGTAGCAAGCCAAGGACACGGTTCTCACTCTGTTCCACCTCTTCTGACACCATGCGCTGTGTTATCATTGGCTGCGGCCGGTGACAAGAGACGACGGCGAGCATATCGAAACAGAGTGAGACGAATTGATTTCACAGCATCGGCGTGGCTAATTATTCTCGGGTTTTCGTTATCTTTGTAAGTGTTTATAAGACTGTAATAGTCAGCACTTTGATTAGGAGGCTACGCCGATGCTGTAAAGTCGTCATTCTGTTTCATTCTGTCTCGGTATGTTCGCGGTCGTCCTTTGTCATTGGCCGTAGCCAATAACGACGTAACGCATGGTAGCAGGAGGAGGGGGACAGAGTGAGAAAGAAAATTAGTTTACCTCGGCCAACTTGTGAACGGACGATAGTCATGGATACAGAGTGCCACAAAGATGTGTAGAGATGAGTCAATTTACGAATTAGTTACTGCGCGTTTACACTACAACTTTGTATTTTAAACACTCAAGGTGTATTCACATTGTAAATATTGAAAAAACAATTTGTTCGATGTAAATGTGTCTTAAAGTACCCTAACCAAGGTTTACAAATGTCAAAATAGTTTTGCACGCTTTTCGTTTGAACGTGTCTGATTAATTGGAATTCATTATTCCTTGAGTTTTATAAGTAACAGTTTTATAGGTTAACGTAAATTAAGGAAAAACAGCTTTAAAAATGGAAGATCTGCAAAAATTGGAAGAGGAAGCCAAAGCAAGGGGAACAAAATATGTGTCGAATTTGTTGCAACGTCCAGGTCAATTGGAAAAAATTGATATGTACAAACGTAGAATAAGCCGGAAAAAAGCTTCCGTGGAAACTATGCTCAAAACTGCAATGCAAAGTCAATTAGATGGAGTTCGGGTAGGTTTCGAACAACTCCAAAGTTCCTTAGAGAGTATTGCCTCTGTAAAACAGGATTTGAATGATATTGGCCAGTTATTCAGTCAAGTTCCAGAACTCAATGCAAAGTTGCAAGCTGTTCAAGATGAGAATATGCGTCATTCACAATACGTTACTGCCAAAGAAAATTTAAAACATACTTTTACTGTTCCCGACAGTGTGGAAAAGACTAAGCAGTGGATAAACGAAGGCAAACTTTTACATGCCCATCAAAGCATTATGGATCTTGAAAACTCAAGAGATGATTTGCTATACGAACTTCATAAGCTTCCAAATCAATCACCAGCAGACACAGTCATGTTAAAGGCTTACCTAGAAGACATTGAAATGCTTTCTCAGTTAATGGAAAAGCAAATCAGATTGGTCTTAAGCCGTACATTAAACACAGTTAGGAAAGAGCCTACAGTTATTGTAACAGCTTTAAGAATTATAGAAAGGGAAGAAAAAGCAGATCATTTTGCGATTCAGAGGCATAAACAAAGTGGATTTATGCCACCAGGAAGACCTAAAAGATGGAAAGACATGGCAATGAAAGTTCTTGAAAAATCTGTGGCTAATAGAATTGAAGGGACTCATGTTGAAGAAAGGGCAGATAATAAAATGTGGTTGGTTAGGTACTTGGAACTTACAAGGCTTCTAATTTTAGAAGATTTGAGAGTTGGTAAAACATTATGTGTACCCTGTTTTCCACCTTGGTATAATATTGTAAGTACTTTGGTTAAAATGTATCATACAAGCTTGTCTCAGCATTTGAAAGACATAATTGCAAATGGTTTAGAAGGAAATGAATATGTTTCCTTACTATCCTGGATTATGAATACTTATACTGGACCAGAGCTGATGCAACATCCTGAATTAAATATTGATACAAGCGATATCGGCCCCCTGTTGAGTCCTGAAATTATAAATGACCTGCAAGAAAAATATTTGAAAAATATGTGTCAAAATTACGAGGATTGGATGAGAAAGACTTTAGAAACTGAAAAAGTTGACTGGTGGTGTGGAGTGTTGCCAGAAGGAAGCACTCAAGAGGCACATTATCACACAGCAGCACCTGTAATTATATTTCAAATGATCGATCAAAATCTTCAAGTTACAAAAACCATTAGTGCAGATTTAACAGCACAAGCATTAGTTCTGTGCATCGAACAAGTTATTAAATATGGATTTATGTACAGACAAGCAATGTTGGAATTTAAAAATAAACATTTTGAGGACAGAAGTCAAGTACCATACTTTACTCATCACATGATTACAGTTGTTAACAATTGCTTACAATTTACGGAATTAGCACAGCAAATGAAACAGATTTATTGGGTTCCTAATACCGGTGAACATGCCACCATTAAATTTGAAAATCTGTTATTGAATTATCAAGAGTTACGAAATGAAGCAGCAACTATACTATTAGAAGAATCTTTCTTGGATCTAGAGTTACTATTTCAAGAGTTGATTACACCCAAGTGGTTGTCATCTCCTATTCCAGTAGAGACTATTTGTGTAACCTTGGAAGATTATTTTCAAGATTACAACCATTTATGCCCAAAAAATTTTGAGTATGTCATTATGGAAGCACAGAATCTAATTGCAAAACGTTACATTTCTGCTATGATGCAAAGAAAAATCTCTTTGAAAACATACGACGAATGTTTAACATGTACTTCAAAAATAATGACAGAAGCAGATAAATTGAAGAACTTCTTTGATAGAATAGCTCCAAAAGTAGGGAACTTTAATTCACCATTTGAAATAATTAAACGTCTTGCCGAGGTATTACGTTGTGAAGACTCTGAAATTCTCTCACTTGATCTACATTCTTTGGTTGAAAAATATCCTCATATGACTGAAGATCATTTAGTCAGATTACTAGGTCTCAGAGGTGATATTTCTCGTAGTGAAGCAAGAGAAAAAGTTTCATACATTTTTGAAGCTCAACGTAATCGTAAAGCCCCGCAATCTATCGCAGATAGTATATTTAAGCAGATAGTTATACAGGATAGTTTTCTTAGTTGGAAACCTTAAACTTCAAACACAAATTACAAAAAGAACAAATTACAAATTAGTTTTTTACATATCATCAATGAAGGTGATGTAGGAATGATAAAATGTACTTAAGTGATAAAATAACTAGTATACTATACAAATAAATACTTAGAAGTAGAATTGATAGATAACACATATTGCAATCATATTGTAAATAAGTATTTCTAAACTTTTTTTTTTATTTAAACAAAATTAAAATTATTTATTTAACCGTTTACCATTCAAAAGGGTGATTGCATATTCAATACCAAATATTCTTTTATTGTATATTGGTTACACAAAATATGAGAATATGAAAACGAATATGTACGTATGTATGAATATAAAAATATGTGTGTATACAGATGTGTATATGTATATATTATATTTCACATTGCACATGCCATGATTTTTTAACATTCTTACTCCTTTGCAGCTTGAATTTGACATTATAAATAATACAGTAATTAATTCACTGCCTTAGCAACTGAACTGATCTAGATATTTGTTGTAGATAATTGTATTTATGTATAGTCATAGAGGTACATGATCATCAATAGAAAAAACATAACAATAAAAAAGAAGTAAAATACCATAACACACTATGCTTAAACATTTATTTACTTTAGAGGTGATTAAAATATTATATGAAACATACAGAAGCTGTATGTGATAATGTAAAAATACGAACGACTTAGAAAAGAGGTAAATAATTCAATACAAACAATCAGAATAATATTACTCATTCAGTGTGAAATAATGATATTGATCCTATGAATTGTATATTATTTAAAATTTGTCATTTAGCTCATTTGTAGGAAATTGAGTAAATTAATTAAGCTTTTAAATACATTGTACATCCTGCAAATACGTTAACATCATTTCTGTGTGACAAGTAATACTTGTATTTTAAAACAAAGTTAATAAAAAAATGTTATTTTTTTAATTATACAATATTACGATTATAAATACGTTTTTAACACTTAATATTATTGTTACGAAGCAATGTGTACAAAACAATTAAATGCAATTAAACATAATTTATGAGTAATAGATTTATGTACAGTGAGTCCTCATGTACACGGTTGAGCCCCTACTTACACTGTTACACATATTTTATATGTGTGTATATGTATATTCACAAATGAAATAATATTTTCTTTTCTTCAATTCTATTCTTCAAAGCTGTTAAAAACAGCCGTGGAAAAAAAGGAACATGTAAATCGGAAGATAAATATATTATACGAATTATATATAATAGAAATAGTACAGTTGTATTTTATTAGTAAAAATGTATTTTATTCATTATACACTTTACAAAAATTAATTTGTATATACGTATATAATCCATCAAACGTGTTTGACGTCCATCAATTTATTAGTTTAGATTTTTATGATGAAGACAAATTAAAGTAATTTAGACCGCGTACAATATCGGTATTCCTCGTTCTCTTCTATACTGATGTCTCTGCTGCAGTATCGACTGCTCCAGCTGAGCGCAGTTGAGCGTCAAACCACCAAACACCAATTTGTGACACCAATTACTAACGATAGCAACGCTCAATCCCGCTCAATGGTGGCTTCAGGTATCTTGCGGTGCAAAATATCCATCAACATCAACGCTTGGGAATACCTCCTGGGGATACGGAGCACGTGTGTTTGAGGAACTCGCGGCTTCGATTTCTATTCATTACAGACAAGACAAAATACATAAAAAATGCCGCGTATTATGATAAAAGGTGGTGTTTGGCGGAACACCGAGGTAAGTTTTAAGTCTTAACCTAAAATCTACGTTTTGATTATAAAATTCCTCTTCTGAAACTTGTCTTTTGTTTTTACAGGATGAAATTTTGAAAGCCGCTGTTATGAAATATGGCAAAAATCAGTGGAGTCGAATAGCATCTCTCTTACATAGAAAATCTGCCAAACAGTGCAAAGCACGTTGGTTTGAGTGGTTGGATCCGAGTATCAAAAAAACAGAATGGAGCAGAGAAGAAGACGAAAAACTTCTTCATCTTGCAAAATTGATGCCTACACAGTGGAGAACAATTGCTCCAATTATTGGGCGTACTGCTGCACAATGTTTGGAACGTTACGAATATTTGCTGTAAGTTAGATAAGTTTTACAATCTTAACTCTAGAAAGACTGAGCCATAAGTAATCTTAAAGACTAAGAGGAGGCTTATCCTTATCTACATTTTCCATATTTTTGAATAAAAATCTATTCTTAAAGCTAATATTTTATGCCTAATGCTAATTTTGTACATTAACAAATATGTACTATATACAAAAAATATTAACATGAGATTAGATTTTCAATGAAGCAATACATAATATTTTGGATATATTTTATTTAAGAGAAATGACATATTTTAAAAATTACATGACTAGGAATTGAATAAGCCCCTTAGCTCATCCTCAATTTTCCTAAGATTAATGCAATTATACATATTTATATAATTAAGTTTCACATAGTTTTCACTGCACTTTATGTTAGCGATCAAGCTCAGAAAAAAGAAGAAGGAGACGATGCTGCAGATGACCCTCGTAAACTAAAACCAGGAGAAATTGATCCAAATCCAGAAACAAAACCTGCTAGACCTGATCCTAAGGATATGGACGAAGATGGTAGATACTTTACTTTAGAAACTATTATTTCTTGTTATGCGTAACAAAAATAAGAGTAGCAATTTTCAGAATTGGAGATGTTATCCGAGGCACGTGCTAGACTTGCAAATACTCAAGGAAAAAAGGCAAAACGTAAAGCTAGAGAAAAACAGTTAGAAGAAGCTCGCAGGCTTGCTGCTTTACAAAAACGTAGAGAATTAAGAGCTGCTGGTATTACTGTATCACAAAAGAACAAACGTAAACGTGGAGTTAATTACAATTCTGAGGTTCCATTTGAAAAACGACCAGCAGCTGGATTTTATGATACATCTAACGAGCATGTTGATCCTCTTGCTATTGATTTCTCAAGAATGAGGCAGCAACATTTAGATGGAGAATTGAGGCAAGAGAAAGAAGAAATGGAACGTAGAAAAGATAAACAAAAGTTAAAACAACGCAAAGAAAACGATATTCCAATGGGAATGCTTAATAATGAAGAACCTATTAAGAAAAGGAGTAAACTAGTTTTACCAGAACCACAAATATCTGATCAAGAATTGCAGCAAGTTGTTAAGCTTGGCAGAGCATCAGAGGTACATCCTTTTATCTGTATATTAATTAAATATATTAATCGTATGCTTACATACAATTTATGGTGTTTGACATAGGTTGCTCGTGAAGTTGCAACTGAAAGTGGTATTACATTATCTGATAGTTTATTAGCTGATTATTCTTTACCAACAAATGCAGCTGCCACTCCTCGTACTCCTGCTGCTGCAGATAGGATTCTTCAAGAAGCTCAAAATGTTATGGCTCTTACTCATGTTGATACTCCATTGAAAGGTTATATAATTTAACTAAAGGACAAAAGGACGCAGAAATTTGATCGTATATGCATTAATGTCTTTGTTTCTTACAGGTGGTTTAAATACACCCCTGAATAATTCAGATTTTACCAGTGTTGTGCCTTCCGCAAATGCTGTAGCAACACCAAATACAATTTTGGCTACACCTTTCCGTTCGCAACGTAGCGATGGTACTCCCGCTAATTCGTTTAACACGCCAGCGTCTACGCGAACGCAAAACGGAGTTCTCGCAGCTACGCCAGTTCGTGATAAGCTCAGCATTAATCCAGATGAAGGTTTGGAGGGATCAGAGACTCCGTTAATTCAGAAACAAGTAAAAGAACAATTACGTGCTGGCCTGAGTGCTCTTCCAACACCGCGTAACGACTACGAGATAGTAGTTCCCGAAGGGGAAACGAAAGATGAAAGTACTATTGCACCTACGACGGAGATTATTGAAGATCAGGCTGATATAGATGCTAGGCAACAACAAGAATTAATAGAACAAAGTGTGTAACTGCTTAAATATCAACTTACGTATTCTACAAGAATTATTTGTGTAGTAATATATTACATTTAATAGGAAAAAGAGAATTATCTCGTCGATCACAAGTTATACAACGAGATTTACCACGACCGGTTGATGTAAATATGAATATTTTAAGACCATTCATGGATACTCCATTAACGGATTTACAGAGGGTATGACCACGTGCTTTTATTTATCTGGTAATTATTTATTTTTTAACAAATGCTTAATTTTAGGCAGAGGAATTGATTAAAAGGGAAATGATTACGATGTTGCAATATGATTCACTACAGAATCCGGTACAACAGAATCGTAAGGGTTCCTCAAGTTCGTTAGCCCAAGCGCAGACATATTTAGAACAGCATCCGTATGTTAATTTCGAAGAAGATGAACTTAGTGCTGTAAGTTAATTGTATTATACGATATCTTACTTCAACATATGTAATGAACATTATATTTACATTTAATTTAGGCTAAACAGCTCTTGACCGATGAAATGGCAGTTGTTAAAGAAGGTATGGCGCATGGAGAACTTAGTTTAGATTCTTACACAACTGTATGGGAAGAATGCTTATCACAGGTACAGTAACATATTTCATATTCGAAATAAAATTTCGAGTTTAATCTATTGTCAAATATTTTTCACCAGATTTTGTATCTGGAAACGCAAAAACGATATACAAGAGCTACATTAGCTTCAAAAAAGGATAGAGTAGAAGCATGCGAAAGAAAATTAGAAGAAAATCGCATGCATATGACTGGGGAAGCTAAACGAGCGGCTAGAATGGAAAAAAAATTGAAAGTTCTTACTGGCGGTTATCAGGTACTCGTGTTTATTTTTACTATATAAAAGGATTATATTGCGATACATACAATCATGATTGGTATATATAAATCTTTTTTATAATAGACTAGAGCACAGGTATTAACAAAACAGCTACACGATTTATGGGAACAAATAGAACAAGCTCATTTAGAGCTATCAACGTTTAAATTTTTGGAAACACAAGAAGAGGCAGCGGTGCCAAGGCGAGTAAACGCGCTTATGGAAGACGTTAATAGACAAACAGAACGTGAACGCGTATTACAAACACGATTCGCGCAATTGCAAGATCAATTGCAGCAATGTTAAATATTACCCGGACAATTCACTGTAATATACGTCTCAAATATTGTAAACGTTTTGTGAAATATAAAAGACTTACTTTGTATACATGAGAAAAATATTCTCGCGGATTTTAATATTATATAATTAAAGACAATTTATTTCACATTCTGCATAACTGATGACGATTCAGACCCTTTGGACTGAAGGAATTTAACGTGAATGTAATTTATTGTATGCAAACGATTAGTATGATAGTACAGTTATTAAGTAAAAGAAGTATTCTTATTTTATCACTTGTTTTAATAACGTGGTAAAGCAAATTCACGTTTCATAGTTTGCTTTTATTAAACGACGGAACGCGTTATCGGAGTGACATTCATAGTGACAGATATATTAATGCAATACAAGCAGTATGTACATATTCGTATGGAAACGTTTATTTAAAAAAAAATATAAAAAATAGATTTATATACAAAATATATTACTGTTCTCTTCATAAATTTGAAGGCAACTATTAATAAAAATTTTAAAGCCATGGTTTCCATCCTTCGTATGACCGACCTATAATGTTTAAGTCGGTTGCTTCGTCCAGTAAGCATTCAACCTGAAAAATTCAATTAATTATTTTGTAAGTAATCGCAGAAATAACACATCGTAACACGTTACCTGTTGCTCGGGAGTTAAATTGCTATTTCCTATTCTTGCTCGAGTTCGTTTAATGTCGTCATCCCCGGTAACTATAGAATAATACCTATAGAAATATTCATCGTTGTGTTGCTCTTTTAATTGTTCCAAAGTAATTAAAGATGGTTTGACTCCGTCAAATTTTTTCATAACCACTTTGATCTTTTGTCTGGGTACCCATTTTACATCTTCGATATCGATATCGATATCTTTGTCTTTTAACTCCTTGTTAACGTGTTCCGTCCAGTTTAACGGTTCATGAACAAAAACGTCCATGCAAGACAGAATAGGACCCGGTTCGTTCCTTAATGCTCGTAGCGTGTGAGTCATTACTGCTCCCAAAAGATCCTTTTCATTAAAGGGCTTCAGCAAACCAAGAATTTGTGACGTTAGACGAAACGGTATTAACTCGGGAATCTTTTGATCGATACCAGCTCCAAAGGCTAGTCCAAAATCAATACCCAAACAACGTCCTGAATCGATAATGATAACAGTGTTCCCAAGATGTCGATCACCGATACCCAAAATCCAATGCGCGATACACATAGTGGAATAACTAGTAATAAAATTTCGTCTCATTGTAACGAAGCTTTCTATGGATGGGCACAGTACCATGAGCGTTCTACGTAAACCGTCCCATTGAGTTTTACTGATAAACTCGGTCATCTTAGCAATCACTTTTGAGGCGCTATACTTGATTGTAGCTATTTTATACCTCTCGTGTTCATTTTTGAATGGTGCAGCCACTCGTATCCACTCTTTAAATTGACTATATATAGAATTATATTGAGCTCTCTCTTCTTTGGATAATGTGAAATGTATTAATTCCTCCAAAGATCTTGTGTTCTCTATCCACTGTATAAGACCCACTGTTTTAGACAATGGAATTACCTGCATAATACATTATTAATTTATATAAAAGTACATTAAAACTATATTAAATAGACAACACATTTTGCACCCCTGAAATATAATCCCCTTATCTGGTATATTTAAATACTTACCTGGTAAGTATCAATAAATAACTGTCTTTGTTTGCAAGCAGTATCGATGTGCAATGTTTTGTTCATAATTGTGAACAACTGTTGCAATCTTTGATCTTGCCTTAAATCCTCTCCAAATTTAACCAGGAAGTGATATTCCTTTGCATCGTTACCCACCATGGTAATTCGAATAGGTTTGCGCAATGATGGCATTACTTTTATGTTAGGCTCAAACTTGATAATTTTTGTATGGTACTGCGGCATAGGTTTCCTGTCGCCAACATACTGTCCAGGTATTTCTATGTCTCTTTCACAAAATTGCTGTAACCATGGGCTATAGTTCTGTAACGTCACTTTGCCTTTAGACGTATCTGCATCCTTAATTGTCTCAATCATTTTCTTTACTATTTGCTTAATGTTAGAAGGCGTTTTGTTCTCCAATTCTTTTATTTTACTTTTATAAACTGCAATCTTACTGAAGATTGATCCTGGTAGTGGATTATTCTTGTTCTCCCGTGAACTTGGATATACCTTCTTTAGAAGCATATCCACAGCCGTGCACGTTCCTTGCGACAAGTTCTTTAAGAATTCAAGCAGGTAATATCGTAAGTACAATTCTGGTTTAACTACGTATTCCATCGCCATTAAAAATCGCTCTATTTCGGGTCTGTTGTAGAGAATTTGTCGAATTTCATAGGTTCTAGCGTCGTTAAGAAGTGTTGGGTTCATTTCCACCGTCAAGCGTAACGTGTAAATGACCGCGTTTGGATAAGTTTCAACGATTCGTTTGAGGATGGGTATGATTAACGGGGCGATAGACGTCCCTAGATGCGAGAACAGTTGCGCCTGCCATGATAAAAACAGCCAAGTTTGAACCCCTACGCTCTCATTTAGGAAAATGTTTCTCGTCTCTTCATCCTCAAAATATTCCGGTTTTAGTAAGCAAGGAAAATAGTGTACTGCTTCGAGAGATCCATAGATCATTGCCTTTAACGTAGACTTCACAAACTCCTTGCTTAATTGAGTATTACTACCATTTCCGCGCGATAATCTGTCATAACAGTACTTTGAGAGCATAAAGTAGCACTTTTTGATGTTCGTGGTCGTTGTTTCGCAACATTTTTTCAAGTGATTGAAACCGTAATTTTTCAACGTATCTCTGATAGCAGTTAAATCATTATTCTCTGCGTTTATCGCGCTCAAAATCGTAGTATTCCTTGTTAATAATTCAGAAAATGTCTCGTTTTCTTCGCTCAAATCCGCAATTTTTGAAGCTACTTTACTGATTTTCCATCGAACGTCAACGTTCGTTGTGGGATCAAGACCAGTCTGCTCTAGAAGATCATGACATTGCTTCCAAGAGAAGGTATAATTCGACATCTTCTTCTTCACGTTCGACGCAGTCTCCCCATTCAAATACTTCAACTTTGCAACAGTTAAAAGAAACTGATGTTTCATATGCACCGAATAACTCCCTAAATTTTGCTCCATTTGGCAAACGTACTTCTGCGCTATATGTTTATTTTTCTGATTCAATGCTGCCTCGATTATTTTTAATCGCATGTTAAAGGTGACCATGCGCATTTGATGAATGATCTCAGTCCCATTACCTGCGGTTAAGCTTTCTGATTCGTTTTGCGTTTCATTCAAATTCCATTGTTCTAATTTATTATTCAGCGGATAATCGATAAAGTGTATTCTGTAAGATGTTAATTTATCCCATATGAGAATAGAGTCTTGCACCGAGGGTACATTATTATTCCAAAACTTTAATACTTCTTTCAAGTCGGACGGGTTTTCCGCTGTTTTTAAAATCTCTATAAACTTATATATCTCGTTGATTATTCGTAACTTTTGCAGACCATGTGTCCTTAACTGAGTGGAAAGAGGATGAATTCTAATCCATTGTTCTCTCATTTGGTCCAACGTGTTTACCAAAAAATCACGAGCAGCTTCCAGTTTATCGGGTAGGAAAAATATAGATAATTCTTCTCCAAAGAATCGTTTGATGTACTTCACTTTTACTTCATCATTCAACCAAGTCTCGAAGACCTTTACATTGTCTCGAAACGCATCGTTGAAGTCTCCATTTAAAAATCTGCGCACATGTGCTTCAAACAACCATGAGAACATCCAGTCTTTCCATGGATCCTCCCAAATGTTGTTTAAGTTCCTATTTAGTTTCTCCTGTATATGCTCGTCAACTTCGCTCCAGTAACATAAGTTGCTCAAACTTTCGAATAAACCTTGAAGACAATGTTCTTTGACCAGTTCCACATCGGTTTCATATGCCTTCTCGTATGCTGCTTTTGCTTTAACCCAATTATTATCTGCTTGTGCTAGTGATGCCTCCTGAAATTGAGAAATTTCTAGTATCATTTCAAATTTCTATGATTCAAGTTAATGTTCTACAATTCTCTACAATTACATTTATATTTAGTAGAATACAAATAACAAACTTATTATAAAATGTAGCCCTCAGGGGCTGTAGCTACGTTTGATTGTAGTTACAGTACGGGTTTAGCAATCCCGAGGTACCTGAGCTATAATAGGGGAACCAGTAGGCACCAACAGACAACAGAGAATTATGAACAGAGGTATATAAGCAAATGCAAAGTAGTGCAAAGCACGAATTAAATAGATTGTACGACTTTGCACCCTTATACATAAAACTCACCGAATCTACTAAAATTTATATGGATAAATACATACCCGTATATCTTCGTCTTCGATATGATTTCTGAAAATGCTGAGGATTACATCGACGTCATTCATGGACTTATAAAGATTCGTTAACTGTAACCACTCATTGCGCGAGTCAGAAATATTCTCGTTTCGTGCTTTCTTTCTAGGCGGTTCAGTATCATTTGTGCCATGAATTAAATTTTCTTCTACAACAAATGATCCAAGGAAGTTCAAATTATTCAATCTTGAAACCTTTGAAATAACTTCTGGTGGACAATCTGTTATACGAGTGGTCAATAATATTTCTAAAATTGCACCCATAGCAGAATTATTTCCATGTTGATTCTCTATAATATGTTTCAAACTATCTGTAACTTTCTTTACAAAATCATGCTGGTCGTACTCTTCGAGTAATGAACAAACAATGGAAACTATTAAATCTTTACAAATCAGTTGATCTTTCTTTGCTAATTGCTGCAGTGGTTCAATTAACATAGAATGGGAGATTTCAATATCTGGAAAATCTCCTACTCTATATTTTCTGTACAGTTTTACACTACTTCTTTGACGAGCTACTTCTTCCTTTATCATTTCATTCCGTTGTATCTTCTTTTTTATTTCCTTTTGTCGTATAGCTGCAGATATTTCAGTTGAACTGCTCAGCAATCGTTTCGACTTTTTATTGTAAGCAGGTTGAGGCACCTTTGGTATTTTAAAAGTATCGTCATGTTCTAAATCATTTAACGTTAATAGAGGCTCTTGATTAATGTAAGTTGCTTCGAATTCGAGATCTTGTGTCGCTCGAAGCTGGAATTCAGCAGTAGAATTAAAAGACTGTCGCATGTTCATATAATTAAAGGATGTACTTGGTAATGTAACACTCGCTTGAGTCAATGTTTGATTCATTTGACTAGCTAAAGATGGAGCAAAAAGTGGAGCCTTTGATCCCAAATTTTTGGTTCTCCATGAGAGAGATATGTTATAATCTCTATAATTGCAATTGTGTAAAGGTTCAAACATCTTATGTGTATACCTTTTTGACTTTTTGGTAAGGTCAAAGATCATTAAAAGCACAAATGGTAAAAAGGTATTGCCAGCATCAGGTGTGTACATATTTAGAGTTTCTAGTAATCTTTCTGTACAAGCACGCGTTAATTGTGCATCTTGGGTCCAGAAAGTCACTACCTTCTCTGTCAACTGATCAGCAAGATCCAGTACACCATTAAGCAATATTTTTTTGCTGCTGTGCATCAGCTCTCTTATATCTTTATCTTCGGATGTATCAACTGCATATTTCTTATAAATATTCATGAATATATTGTAAGTGCATTCTCTATACTCAGAAGATTCGTGTTTCGCATAAGGAATGGCTAAATTTGCCAGAGGTGAGAGATTTGATGGAGGAAGAATAAGAACTAAAGAATCGATTATCTGTAATGCAATTTTTTCGCAAGACAAAATTTTATTTTTTAGTAGATCAGGAAATTTTATGTAATCCAATTCTTGTAATATTTTATCGGCATTGAGTTTAGGTATACACAGCAGGAATATTTCTAGACAATCTAATTTTCCCAATGAATCCACTCTGAATATATTTGCAGTAATAAAATCAAAATAAATAATACCGGCATTCGGGTAACTTTTGCAAAGTGCAAGAATACACTTAATCAGCCTGTTTTTAAATGTCGTTTGCATTTGCCTTAATATACTTTGAATTTTTTCTATTATGCCGCTCCTTCTACTTGTTTGATCATTTTCATCATCCATGAACTTCATGATGAAACTGAAACATTCACAACACTGCAAAACTGTTTCTTCGTTATCCTGCCATCGTTCTAAAGACTTCTCCAAAAAGCCTATAATATCATTCCTTTGAACAATGTCTTTTATCATTCCATTAACAATACAAATTAATATTAAATATACTGCGCCTTCGGGCGCAGTCCTCATTCTATCATTCAAATTCATAGGCAGTTTCAAACAAGTCTGCCACATTTCAAGCATCGTTTTTATCAAGGTCATGTTATATTTATAAACAGTTTTGGAAATCTCATTGGCCTTCGGGATAGTTTTACCAATGATCATTTCCCATAACTTTTGTATCATAGCTTTGCCATTAGTTTCATCGGGAAAATTTACAACTTGCCATTCTATCAGCATCTCTATAACATCAGTAATAACATAATTTAACTGATTCAATTTTAAATACGAATACGTAGCGTGTATTATCGGTTGAAGGAATATTTTTTTGTAAGGCTTGAATACAGTTTGCATGTTCAAGACAATTTTCAGCATGAATAAACGGACATTGTCATAATTTGTCGACATCATAGAATTGCAAAAATATTTTAACCATAAAGGTATTACGATATCATCATCAGTAGGCGGTGTAGATATATCTTCCGATATCATATGACTTAAAACTCCGCAAATGGATTCCATACATTCGTGATTATTTAACTCGTCAATTTCAAATAATAGACTCATGCTTTCTTCTTTGTTGGTGTAGTTAGGCGTACTATGTACGACCATTTCGTTAAAATCGTAAGCGTTTATATCTTCATTTAAAGTACAAGTTGATAGGTCGTAACTATAAATGTACGAGTATCGTCCAGGATTCTGTTTCTGCTTCATGCTTTTTCTTATATTAATCAGCTTCTTACGATGCTTCGGATATTCCTTGAACGTCTGCTGAAGGTTGTATTTCTTCTGACAATCCACGATATTTTCCCAAATAAATTGTCCCTTATTCTTGTTCTCTAAAGTCACGCTTACATAAGATATTTCATCTTCTTTTAAAGCTACAATCGCTATGGAACAGTTATACGCAGAGCAGTGCAGCAATCTCATTATTTCCTTATGTTCTGCTTCAGAGGTTTTCAACATTCGCACGTTGAGTACGCTGCTGTATAAACTCTGTACGAATTCTTTTCCAGTTTTTACATCGTCGATAGCATTCCGTACAATAACACTCTCAGTATCATTTATTTCATTCATAGGTATCTTTGCAAATAATTTCGCAATCAGTTCGTAACACCCTATTTTTGATACTATAAGTTGTTTCATATCCGAATTGTTCCCAATAAGTCCTTGGTCAATAGTGGTATATATTTCTCTAATATTTTTCTCGAAGAATCGACGTATTTCAGTGATTCTGCAAAATTCAAATAACGGTAAAAGAAATGTGCGTAATATATCGAATCTCTCGTTGAGTTCTGCATTCAAGTTCATAAATAATTTGTACGCTGCTTCTATAGATTCCGAAGCGTATTCGGTAGTAATCGAAATACAATACTTTTGCAGATACTCGTTCGTGGTTTCATTGCACAAATGTTCGGCAATTCCAGCCGCGAATAGGATTACAGACTTGAATACTGCCATTGATTTGGTCACTGGCAACAACGTTAATAAAGTTTGGAAACAATTAATTATTTTTAAAGCTTTCACGTTTTTCTGTAAGAAATCGTTTGGGCACACCGCTGATTTACCGCTTTGTAGAGTGCTTAAAATAACAAACAATTCCGTATTAGACGTCATGCCAGTCAAGCAAATGAGAAAATTTTGGAGGATCTGAATTTTGTATTCTAGATCGGAATTTGTCGTCAGTTGACTGAGAATCCATGTATAGAAATCATTGTTCAGAGACACCGCTTCCGTTGGTTTCTCCTTTAAATGAACAGCAATTCCATAAATACTTATCAATTTTTGTTTCCTAGGTTTCAGATTATTCACAGCTCTTTCAAACATGGTAAATCTTTTGATGGCGGTGTCTACTAAAATCTCTGTATAGTTATGCAATTCTTTTTTACGTTGTTTTACAAACAGGAACAATTGCTCTGTTATTGTTAACAAAAGGGTCGGATTTTTTCGCAACACGTGATCGAATACTTGCATAGTCTTTTCCGTGTCTTTTAACATATATTGAAATATTTCATTTGCAAATATATTTAAAAAGTAGATTCCGTGCTCGACTTTTGTGAAGCCTTGTTCAAGCATTGTATTAGTTTCAATTAATTCAATTAGTGTTTTTGTCATTGATGGCTTATAATGCATAAGTAACAGTTCCATGAAGATCTGTAGGTAATCTTTCACTAATGGTTTAATATTTACACAAACAAGTTCTCCTATTTGTTCTTTTGCCAAGGCTTTGAAAATACGTGTAACTTTATCCTCCGGTTGTTCAATCAATTGCGTTGCGTTGGGTAGCTGATGAAGAATGTTATGTTGTTCTAGAAGGTTTAAACCCCGAATATAATGTTTCAGTTTACTACAGGTATCTGTATCAAACAAAATTTTGTCTAAATCAATGAAACTGTTTATATGTTTCTCCACATGTGCAGATAGTTCTTGTTTAACACGACACAATAACGAGTCATCTGGTTTCTTCATTATTGCTTGCAACAAATTTCCCATGACTAATGGAAGTGCTTCTGTGATTTCAAGATTTTTCATATCAAAGCCTATAACTTGTGGACACATTATGCATTTTGAAATTAATTGAAACAGATCTTGGGTAAAAAGAAAAGCTGGTATCAAATTATCATCAAAATTCAAAAGGATTTGTAAGCAATCAAACATAGTTATTATTAATTTACAACGTAACGTTTGTAAATCTTCAAGTTCTTTTGATAACATAATAAAATCATCTTCTTTTGTTTCTATTTTAATCTTATTCATAAGATGAATAAAATTCTTTGTACAATTGAAAATTACTTCTCTTTCCGAATTTGAACTTGCGAATAACAATTGTACATTTATAAGATTGTTCCGTATTAACCAAATGTAACAATCAAGACTTCTTAGAAGGGGTAGAATGTTATTACAAGAGAGGCTTTCCAGCTTTATATTTAAATCCTTCAATAGTATATGGTTGAAATGTTCGATTCCATAGATGTCGATATAATTATTTATCATTGTTTCTGCTGAGTCACAGTTTGTTATATGTTCAGAAAGTTTAAGAACCAATTCCATACATTTTGCTCTACAACATTGATCTATGCAGCCACACTGAATGAGCAACCAATGTATTGCATGCGTTAAAGTTGAACCCTCAAATTCGGGTGGCTTCTTACGAACGTGGTACTTTAAATTCAATAAATTGCGTTTTGCTATTAAAACTCGCTCAACATGATCGAGAGCAGTGATAATCGAAAGATTGTTGCAACCATCCAAACTTTTGACAAAGGAATATAAAATTTCCAACCAATATATGGACACGATTTCTTCATTTTCACGTAAGATAGTGTAAAGGTGATTGAAAGCTGTTGCAGCTGCTACTCGTTTAGACGTAGATGGGTGAAGCGCTAAATTTATCATTTTATATATGACGTCGCTAATGTTTTGCTGTATTTTCACATTGGTATTAGTCTGCTTTATGGACCACTTGGTAAATTCAGCCAAGCACATCCCAGAAAATTCTCTAACTGATGAATTGGAATCATCGCACAAACTTTCGAAAAGCGAATCTAAAAAGTTTGTAGTTGCCAAAGATTTAATCATAAATTCTGAACTAAGCCAATGGGTTAATTGCAGCACTAAAGGTTGAAAAATTTTTCTCGCTGCTTCATCGTGATCACAGCCTAAGCTAAATAGAGCTGGACATAATGTCATACACGTGGGAACAAATTTATCAGGATCAGATGAGAAATGTTGCGACATTTTGCCTAGAAGAAACGCTGTTACCGAATGAAGTGCTTCACAGGCAATTATTTTCGTTCTTCTGTCCCCAGAATGTTGAGCTAGTAAAATCAATCGTGATAGAATTTTATCAAAATAAATATTTACTTCCATGTTTGGCAAAGTGTATTTAAGTAAATCTTTCTTATCCCAAGTTGCTCCTATGTCCATAGATCTTTTGTATACAAAATTCTGTATTATATCGGTATCAAGAGAGGCAATGAATAACAAAACTTTCCTCTGAAATGTTTCTAATGTATTCTCATCATCTCTTTGCAATATGTGTTTAATAACTTTTGGTTTTGTTTTTATAATGTCTTGTAAGAATTCTACAGAGCTTTCTTCACTGTGCAAGTATGGTACTAGGAATGGTACAACTTCTCTTAGAAATTTATTTGTACGTTGATTGTCCAAATGGCTCGTCCATGATTTTAAAGCATTCAAAGCAGTACAAGCTACTTCAAAGTCGCTCAAACCAACAATGAAAGCAATTCTGAATACTGGAATTGTACTGTCAAATATGTACTCTATATACATTTTTGGTGTATCCAAAATTAACAACAAACACGTAGTTAATAATTCATTAGAAAATGAGGAAACTAAATTCAACACATTGATTAAGTACTTATATAATAGTTCGACTATATCTGTTTCGATTTCATCTTTTGTAAAGGTGGAAATATGTTTAAAAGTTGCATGTACTAACTTATAAAATCCTGATATTAAAGGATGTTTGTAAGACATACTGACTATTTTTAACAAGAATTTGTGTATAACGTTTGTTAACATTGAAGACTCTAATTTATTGATTATATCGACGTATAAATCTACGATGTTAACGAAGATTCTAAAATCTTCTTCATTATCAGCAATTTGAGAAAAGGCTGCATCCGAGTATACATTATCTTCTTTCGTTTTTGTATTCAAATTTAATTTACTAATTAATATGATGCATACGTGCATCGTTGCATCAACTACTTCTTGTGCAACTTCTCTGTGTTCTTTATACATGTTTGGTTTCAGAAGTTGTGTCCATAAAGGTAGATAATTTTTATAACACGTCGGGAGATCTTCAAGATTATTTAGTCCTCGTTGTAATTCCGCATCAACGAGTAAAGTATGCGAACAAGACCATATTATGCCTTCCTGAATTAAATTATAAAGAAATTCTTGTAGAAGGTTTCTACTGACTATCCCGACATTAATAATGGTATTTATTAACGATGTAATTGCAGGATTTCGACCAATTATAGGAAGGTCAGGAAACCTTTTAACCAAAAGAATGCTAAGCTTTAAGATCACATTAAGTTGGTTGATTGATAGGTCTGATGTGTGCAATATTATTTCAGACAGAGCTTCTTGATAATTACAAATACTTTCCAAGTGTGATTGTTGTAAGTCATCTCTAAAACAAAGTGGCATTGCACAATGAGTAATCAGAGTGAACATATCTGTCACATCTTTATTAGTGAGATACCGTTTACATGGTGCAGCCATTTGACTAAAGCCATACACAATCAAACGTAACATTTCCGAATTTGTTTGTTCATTATTATTTAGTTGCTTGTCAAAAATATTTTTGAAATACAAAAATACTGCTCTATCATCCTCTGAAGTTTTGTCAATTAAAGTTTTTCCAATTAATTGATAAAAGCTCATCAAAGCATGCTGTCCACATTTGCTACAGTCTACATTTTTTTCTTTAACAAGTTTTGTTAATAGTTCATACCAGTACTCATGATCGCGATAAACAAAATCACGAAACAGAACAATATGATGAGATAATAAATAAACTGCTGATCTCAATGTAACCTTCTTAATGTTATACTTCTCAGGACGACTTAGATCTTTGATCCATTTATATAATTCTTCATGGTACTTTTCTTTCTCTTCGCTTGAGAGTACATCCAATATATTTGAATAAGTATCAAAATATATTTGAAATATGTCATTTGATTGAGATGAATTGTACTGCAAATTCAAAATTCAAAATTCAAAATTCAAAATTTGTACATTACAAATATTAATTAAGTACTGTACCTGCTTTTTAAAGTCATTGTGTAGTTGTTGAAAAATCATATTAGAATATTCCTGTATTTCTGGAATATCTGGGTTGTGCTGTGCGATTTTTCCAAGTATAGATAATAACAAACTTCTCTCTACGATTAGTTAAGAAAGCCTTCGTATTAAGTTATACATAAAACAAGTGTAAGTTATAATACCTTTAATATCCATTAAATGAAACAAAGACACAAATTTTGTTATGGTTTCATCTAATTCAGTTTCATATTCTTTAAATAATTCTATCAATTTACTGAAGGCGCTACATGCAGCTTTTTGAATAAATGATGTGCATCGTGTTACAAGTGCCTGCTGACATGTGTTCTATAATCAAATAAAGTTATAATTAATTACTGTTTTTATTAATTGCATTACTTAAAATGTATTAAGTAGTGTTTGTGTAAATTATAAACCAATACCTTGGCATCAATAATATAGGGCTCAAATATATCAGAAAATTGACACATGATGAATTCAAGAAGATCGAATGCCTCTTTAATTGCTCTATCAAAACCTTTTTGAGGTATAGATCTTCCCAGTTCATTATTAATAAAACATAATAAACCTTTCTCTTTATTGAACAATATAGATAACACCAATTCTAATGAAAAAGCACCAAACATTAAATATAAATGACAAAATGTATTTTCTTTATAAATTTAATCGAAAATGTAATATAATAGACACAATATCGTAACATAATATCGCAAAATAGAAAATAATATTTATTTTCCCATCAACACGTACCGCTATCGGTTTTCGATATATGTTGAAAATACGTTCTATTTTTTAAAGTTTCTGTAAGATAACTGCTGTTTCTTTCTTTTATAGTCCGTTCGAAAATATCCATAAACGTTTCAAACGAATCCATGTTTCGCCGACAATAAAATTAGATACAAACACCTGTATACGTTTGGTTAAATCTTAACTTTTACTTATTCATTTGATAGTATAAAACCAGTCAAGAGCTATGGGTTAACTCGAGAACATTGACCGACACCTACAATAAAAATGATTAAAATAAAAGATAACAATTATTTGATAATTCGTTGACTAACTGTTGTGTGTCATTTAGCAGCGAATGGTACTGTCATAAAAGTTATTAGAGTTATCCTTGCCATCCCGTTCAATTGTAACTACAAACAAACATAGCTAAAATAATGTGCGTTTTTAAAATGGAAAGTGCAGTCATCTTGTAGTGAATAGGTCGAATTAAATTTTAATCCCATGGTTAGTAGTGATTCGGTTTTACCGGTAAAATATATTTTTTACTTATTTTACCTACTCACAGCTGGTAAATTACCGGACAATTAACCATAAGAGTTTTTAAAACTATTTACCGATTCCATAAAGAACTACCGAATTTATAATTGTAACAGAGGTTACATTTTACAGAGAATTTTGTAATACAACAAAATTAATTAAAACAAAAACTTCTAAATTAATTAGTTTAAAAATTAATTTTAATTGATCAAAATAATTTTAACAGTTTATTGTCTGTTAACAAAAGTATTTGGTTAATCGTCTTGTAGAAATATATTTTACCAATTAATTAACCAAATACTTTACCGATAAATAATCGGACAATTGTCCGGACAGTAGTACAGAGTAGTAAAAGAGAATATTACATGGATCTATACAGGGTGTCTCAAAAATGTTGTAACACCTTGGAAGAGGTGGTTCGGGAGCAGACGCAGTAGATTTGAAACAACTTTTTCCTTAGCGAAAATGTTGTCCGAGGCTTCGTTGAGGAGATATTAAAGGAAAACACTGACCAATCAGAGCGCGCGTATACCGTTGGAGCGGCCGCGTAGCGAAGGCTACGAGCTAAGCAGCCGCGCTGGTACGCGAACAAGTGACTCGACGTGCATCGAAGGACATTGACACGGCCGCTTAGCTCATAGTCTTCGCTACTGCGGCTGCTCCAACGGTATACGCGCGCTCTGATTGGTCAGTGTTTTCCTTTAATATCTCCTCAACGAAGCCTCGGACAACATTTTCGCTAAGGAAAAAGTTGTTTCAAATCACCTCCCGAACCATCCATTTCAAGGTGTTACAACATTTTTGAAACACCCTGTATAGTTTCTTAAACAAATTATTTATAATTACTATAAAACTACAGAACAAATTACTAAATTTAGAAATGAGATAACACATTACGTTAATGTAAATTCTAATTTTGTTTATAGAGTGCATTAATATATAAAACACTTGTTAATTTATAGGGTTCATTACTTGTCATTAATTGTATTAATAGACTTTAATTACATTGATGTTAATAGAGGTCATTAATTTATAGAATGCATTAATTGTCATTAATTGTATTAATATACAAAGTGCAGCTAATTACATTAATTTACAGACGTTAATAGAGCACACATTAATTTATAAAGTATATCTATGTGATGGTCTATGGAATTAATCTTTACTATCCATTAGACATCTTATCCACTCATCTATTACATGTGTACATGTATATAATATAAAATAAATATGTATAATTGAACTAATCGTATTGTGAGTTCAGTTTAAGTGACTAAGGAATTTGACATAATTTTGTATAATTTGGGTCTAAACAATGTACGGGTTTCTATACTGTACCTCGTTTCTCGTACGCAGACGCAGTAGATATTGATCTACATTCGTGAATATACTGGCTCTTTCATTAAACCTTTATAACTTACCGCTAAACTTATGTACATGTATATATAATTCTTAACATTAAAAGTTCAGGAACACAAGTAAACAAATTAATTAATTTTTCGATTAATGATGTTAAGTGTACTGTTATTAAAGTACTCTTTCAAGTCCACATACATCAAAGTATATTAAAGCATACTTTTAAAGTACACAGTATTTTTAATCAAAATTATACTCTGTATAGTTATTAAACAAATACGTACTTTAACAGGGATCTCTAAAATATTCACAACAATTGTAATACAAACTTAAACATTTAAAACTACAAAAGAATCAGTTTAACCGTTTGTTAAATTAATAATTATTCAAAGTAAAATATCACACTAGACAGAATTACTGTGTAGCAATTAATGTAATATATAAATGAAAATATAATATAAAATATAAATAAAAGAAATTAACAAGATTAAGTATTGAAAATGAAATGAAAAATCTTCATATGAGTATTTAATACTGCGTCGATAAAATAAGAACTAATTGTCTGATTATTTTGATTAGGATTGATTCTTTGTTAAAATAATTCTTTTATTTATGACTGACATTCAACATTCTTAATTAATCTTGAACCAGAGATCATCGTATTCATCCTGGAAGTCTTTGTCCTTTTCATATGTTTTGTCGAATATGATAGCTTTTAATGGAAATTAAAAATTGTTACATTTCTCGTTATACCTCCATGACATTATTATCAACAAGCTAGTGAGATTTTTCCAATAAAAATAAGCCCAAGTATAATCTCATTCGATCTATTTTAGTTGTACGTAATTGAAAGTTTTGCAAAAATGATTTAAATAGACGGTAATTAAAAGAAATGTGGTTAATTTTAAGATTAAGGAAGTATACCTAAAATAAGTATAATGAAAACAAGTTTTTCAATTCGTACGCTTTATAATGGAACATTAATTTCGCGAAACACTATATTGATTACTGTATGCGTATGCGTGTGCGTATGTATAAAAGTGGGTGGTCATCTATTGTTTCTATTTTAAATGCGTATATAAGTTGTCTGAGGAAATAAACTCGACAAAATAATGTGCGATGATGAAGATAAATCTAAATTAATAGTAAGCGAAAATAAGCGAATAAAGGTGATGTATTTTGGCTAAAAAGACACATACAAAATTGTTCTCAATAGAACGCTTTATGTAACTGTGTATTGTTACAAGTTGGCAGGACATATAAATGTTATTCGTGTATAATTAAACAATTGATTACGAGTCATTTGACGTAATCATTGAACAAATATTTACTTTAACGTGCATTTTTAGAATAGCCACGACAATTGTAATACGAATATAATTGTTAAAAATCTAAATTAAAATAGAACTCGACAAATTCGGTATTAAGAATGAAATTGAAACAATTAACAGAATGTTTCGAAAATGCATTCAAAGTCAAACTTAAATACAAAGTTATATTTTATGTTATTTGCTTATTGTTATAAGGAGGATTATTTAAATGGACATTATTATTGAATATTTATCTGTTTATTGGAAAACGTTAAGTTGACAGAGAGTTGTACTTAATTTAGAATACATGCCGAGAAAACTTAATTAAGTATTTACAAAGCACGATATTCACATTCGAAAAACAAAGTAGTTACGATTGGACATTAAACATTTAATCCATAACTGAGTAACTAGATTTAGAATATATTAAATTTTTGGAAAGAAACTTAATTAAGTATTTACAAAATACAATATTCATGTTTATAAAATAAAGCAATTACGATGGAACTATAATGATCTAATTCATAAGCCGAGTAAGTAGACTTAAAATACATTAAGTTCTTGTAAGGAAACTTAATTGAGTATTTATAAGGTACAACATTTACGTTGAAAAGTAGAATAATTACGGTGGAAGATTCATGATCTAATATTCATACCAGAGTAAGTAAAGAGGGAAAGACTATAAAGAAACGGGTAGAATCGCGCAGCATCAGAATCGCGCAGGCTTCGTTCTTGCAGCATCATCGGGGACAATCTTCATAGCAGTACCAAAAATTCTCACGGTGTAAATGGAAGCTCAGAATTAGTATCGTGGTGTACAATCACTACAGGAACCTGTGATAAAGTTCTCCTATTTTCTGTATCCCTTGTTCTTCTTTTTTTTCTTCTATTTATTGGTTGTGGTTAAGTGAGTGTGTGAATAAATATCTCAGCGCAATGCAATGAGATAAAAATTGGAATACGATTGGAAATAAAATAAACTTCGACCATAGTCTTCAGCTGTCTGCTCTCATAATTCAACAGGATCCTAGGATAATCGAACTCTTCGATGGCAGACCACGATAATACCTACGATGACGAGGTAATTTACCAATTTATTTCTTGTTTTTATTGAATATTCTTTGTTTCAAAATGATGGTCGAAAATATGAAGCTCTTTAATGTGAATCATTGAGAAATTATCTTAGGACTATTATAACGCGGTAGTCGATGGTTTTATAAATTAAACGGGTGTACAGTGGACAACTTTAATATTCAAACACTTTCAGATTTTTATTTTGCTTATAACTTTGTTTAGGGTGAAGGATAAAGTAATTAAGACGCGTATAGTATTCAAACATTGAATTTAGTGAATAAAAGAAATTTTATTTATATATCAGGTGTAGGAATTAGTCTGTGACTCTTTAAAGTAATCTTAGCATTTATTTATTTAAAGAAAATCATATTTATGATACAAACGAATATGACAAATGTATGCTATACATAACCAGAAGGCAAATACGTCTATGCAAATCGAAATATTAATATTACTCAATTAATTAATACAACATATTCTACATGTATTATGTATATTTTTCGTTTGTTTTTTATATTAGTGGACGTCATAAATTAGAGTTATGAATAGAAACAAATAATAGAAAAATAATTTCTACATGTAACAATTGCCAAGTACATTTGTAACCTGTTAGAAGAACAACAATAAGTAAATTTCGTGGACTACTGAACTTCGAATACATAAATAAGTTGTAATGACTATATATATATATGACTGTATATAGATTCATTATAATGGAAATCAGATTGAGAACGGTAATTTAACGTAACAAAATATTGAATACATACTTTGAGTTAAAGTACAGTTGTAAACGATTGAATATAAAGGCACGGAATTAATTTGTACACGTACACGATGTTTCTTATAAAATGAATTTCGAACAAAACGATGTGTAATTTCGATGTCACTTTAATATTCAGACAATTACAAGAATTATTAGTTAAATGTCAGGTCATCGTAAATAAAAACTATTTTAATATTTTATTGGGTATTCTTTTCAACGAATAATTTCTTTGAAACGTTGACGTATATCGGTGATAATTTAAATAAATATTCAGCTCCGATATTTATTTAAATTACTCCATTTCTCTTTTAGTGATTGTTTCAGCATTTCCTTTGACGTTATTTTTGTTTTCATAATTTGACTGTCTAATTCATCCTATAAATATTCAATAGGTTTTGACAATCTCGTTGACATGTGATTTTTTACGAGCAACTGGTCTATTGTAGACATATTCTTTACGAGTTCTGTGAATTGTTTGTGGATGAACTGATTTACCATATTCATGGAACAACTCGTTAGCTATTTTTGACGCCCCAATATGTACGATTTGCGTTTATTTATTATAGAAATTTACACTTATTTTGACTATCCAGGGCCCTCGATTGGCCTTTTTAAAATAACTTTCAAAGAACTTTATAAATAACTTTCTAAAATTGACTTGGCCTTAATAAAACAATATCTGGTACAGCACTCTCACTTGTATAAAATAAAGTCACAATTTCTCGATAGCTGTTGCTATTTTTTATATTAAAACTGGTAAACTGACGTCAAATTAAATATTTTTACTCTTACGTCTTATTTTCACAAATCAGTGAAATTTTACTAATTTACGAATCGACACAAAATTAGTTACATAGGATATATCTTTGATACTGTCTTTACAAATAGAACAGACATTGTAATTAGTTCATATTACAAAGCTGGTAAAATAGGGAGACTGTGATCAATAGAAAGAAGTAAAATAACTCAAAAATAATTAATCTATTACTTTTCTTGGCACGCAAAATGTTTTCTAACTGTTCTCATTTTCTTTATTAATCCAAAACTATTGCTCCTTTTTTTGTAACTAATTTTTCAATTGACTCAGGCACGATGTCTTTTCAAACGTGTGTCGAGGTAAAAATGTCTAACTATAATATTTGATTACTACTTCTACGTGGTATGTAATATATATGTTATATGTTTTTATGATTTGTACACCATGTAATGTACACAAAAGTTCTTCCTTACGTAAAAATAACGAGCAATATACATTATCATCTATCTACTACTATTTCTACTTTATCAAAGTAATTGTACAGTCCAAACAATAATACTCTTTTAATACCAAATATTCTGGATATAATTTAAGCGACTTACCAAACAGACAGAGTATAAAATGAAGTCATAGCAAGATATTTGATCAAAAAACTTTCGAATTTACGCCAGTCTCCCCTTACTATATACCAAAGTGTCCGAATATTAAAGTAACGTCAAAAATTAGATATTGTAACACGCACACCTAGTTTTAAATACATTTCTTGTGAATGTTTCGCGTAAAGATAAGTTCTCATATTCTTAAGAAGGAAGTTCAGTTGAGGACGCTGAAAATGAGGCATTCTTTAAGAATTGTTTAAAAATAATGTATCAAGCGTATCTTTATGAAACTTACAGGGTCTTTTATTGGATCTTTAGCGATGATAAATAATTTTGTTTAGTACAAGATTATACGTGGAATTTTTTAGAAATGCGTAGAAGAGTGCCTCAGATTCAACCGGGCTCACCCCTTAAGAATACGTTGCTGTGATGCCAGCGTTGTGTACAGCTTACACGCGGCGTCTAAATAGGGGTAGCGTTGAGTTTGTAAGTCAGTCGAGTAGGCGCAGCGACACGTTGTGCATCGACTGGATGGTCAGGTGAGACTCTTCACCTTTTTGTCTCAGAGCCATTTCGCTACAGAATATACAAACATGAATCATGTCGTATGAAAGAGGGCAACTACATTAAGAGTTCAAGAGTTAAATGTTTTTCGGGATATTTTTATTTAAAGACAAGAATTTACATAAGGTTTCATTAACTTTGAGAATATTTTAGGTACGCTTTAAAGTATATTTGATCATTTTTACAATACATTTTACATAGGAATTTTTGAGATATCGCATTTTTTTCGAAACCATATTTCTCACAATCTGTGGAAACGATAATACAAAAACTAATCGACTAGTTTTCAAACATTACATACGTTTACTTTATTTACATGCCTTGAGTATAAGGTGAAAAGTGGGAAGTGACATACCTGGACGAATGCTAAAGTTTAGTTTTAAATGAACGGGCGAAGTGTAAAGACAAGTGATAGTCAAACTGCAACGAACAGCGAAACCGTTATTTTAAGTTTATATCTATACTGACAAAAATTTATCGATAATACTACAATAGTCATTGTGCAATCGAGTACGTCGTTACGTCGAGATGATAACCAAACCTTCAAACAAGCTATCAATAGTTGCCGCCTAATAGGGGCATCGCTGCACCTATGAGATGGCAACCGAACCGACAAATCGGCTAGCATAGGTTGCCGCATGAAAGGGGCATCCCTGCACCTATGAGATGGCAACCAAACCGACAAACCGGCTAGCGTAGGTTGTCGCATGAAAGGGGCATCCTTGCGTCTACTTGATGACATCTAACATTTCGTTCACTTATCGTTCAGGGTGCGTCAATCACCAGTAACTGACAGTAACTTTTTGCTAACTTTTCTATCAGACAGCGTTAGTCACCAATGGCTTACCACTAACATTTCCGATCACTAACCTTTCGTTCACATTTGGAAAACTCCTAACACCTGCTAACACCTTATAATACCTTTTAATATCTCCTAACAAATCCGAACAACTCCAAATGCGTTCTAACAACATCTTACATCTCCTAATACTTTCTGACGTTTCCTGATACCTCTCAACACCTTCTAACACTTCCTGACACCTCCTAACAAACTCTTATATCTCCTAAATTCTTCTAACATCTCCTAACAACTCATAGCAACTCCTAACAATTACTGACATATCCTAACACCTCCTAACACTTTCTAACACTTCCTGACACCTCCTAGCAAACTCTGACATCTCCTAAATTCTCCTAATATCTCCTAACAAATCCTAACAATTACTAACATATCCTGACACCTCCTAAAACCATCATACATCTACTAACACCTACGGACGCTGATACAATAAGGTAAGTTTCAAGATAAAATTAAAAATTGACCCACATCATCGAAACTCATGTTCTTCTGATACCAGGAGTAAAAATCCGACATTTCCCATCCCAATTTCGAGCGGGGCCATTTGCAACATTGTTGAAGTTGTCGCTGCTCAAAATTCTACAAAGGTGCAAATTGATTAATTCAAACGTACAACAATGTTGCCAAGTCGAGTCGATTTTTCGGATTTTGTCACATTTTGCCGAACTTCTGAGTTGCCACTTTGTTGTACTTTTGAGCCCCTGCAACTTTGTTGCAATTTTGAGCGGTGTAACTTACAAACGTTGCCACATTGTTGCAAATCGCTCCCCACAGAATCCAACAAAGTTGCAAGTTCAACAATGTTGCAAATCGCTCGATGTTGAACTTGCAACTTTGTTAAACGCTACGCGGGAGCGATTTTGCAACTTTGTTAAACTTGCAACTTTGTTGAATTCCGCGGGGAGCTATTTGCAACTTTGTTGAGTTCCGCGGGGAGCGATTTGCAACGTTGTTGAACTTGCAACTTTGTTGAATTCCGCGGGGAGCGATTGGCAATTTTGTTGAACTTGCAACCTTGTTAAACTTCCGCAGAGAGCGAATTGCAACATTGTTGAATTCCGCGGGGAGCGATTTGCAACTTTGTCGAACGCCCGCGGGAGCGATTTGTAACTTTGTTAAACTTGCAACTTTGTTGAACGCCCGCGGGGGGAGCGATTGGCAATTTTGTTGAACTTGCAACCTTGTTGAACTTCCGCAGAGAGCGAATTGCAACATTGTTAAACCAGGAAATATCACAGATGTGAGGGGAAATTAAAGGGAAATATCACAGAAATGAGGGGCAATTATAGGGAAGTGTACCAGGAAGTAAAGGGAAACATACCAGGAAATGGAGGAATATTAAAGGGAAATGAAAATTTCCACGATGTTGTATATTACGTCATTTTTCATGAGTTATTAGGAGATGTTAAAATATGTTAGAAGGCGTTAAGAGGTGTTAGTTGATACGTACCGGATTTCCTTCGTGCCACCTCTTCTTGTATCATGTTCTCCTGATACCAGGAGTAAAATTTGACCAGAATTTGATACGTACCATGTAATATCCTTTTGCCACCTTTTTGCTTATCATGTTGTCCTGATACCAGGAGTAAAAATCCGATCAGAATTTCATACGTACCATGTAATTCTCGCGCCACCTCTTTGAATATCATGTTCTCCTGATACTAAGATGTAAAATTTGGCCAGAATTTTGATACTTACCGCGTATTCCGCGTGTTACCTCTTTGCGTATTATGTTCTGATACGTGATGGTGATGAGTGAGAAGGTGACACGAATCACATTCGGCGTCAATAGGTGGTAGGAGATGTTAGAAGGTGTTAGGAGGTGTCTGATGTTAGCCAGTGTGTAAGCCCGGTTGCTACATCGTTGGCGCAGAGGTGCCCCTTTTATGCGACAACGTGTGCTAGCGGTTGCCGTCTTGTAGGTACAGAGGTGCCCTCGTTATGCGGCAACCACCGGTAGCTTGCTTAATAGTCCGATTGTTATCTCGACATTGTCGCGTACTCGATTGCACAACAACTATATAAAGATCGAAATTATAAATCATTTAAAAAGAAAGATATTAAACAAATGATTGATCCTGTCGTTACTAAGATATAATTTATTAAAATCTGTAACTGGACGTAGAAAAGTGGCGCAGTATCAGACAACGTTGTCACCACAATCATGTCTTGAGTATTACGAATGTATGTGTAGATATACGTATTGACAAATTGATATATTATGGATATGTGAAAAGAGCAAGGCTGTACTTTGGCAAAAGTTTTCAATTGACAATTTTCGACTTTTGAACATGAATATTTCGAAACAACTACCTTCAATATTTGTAAATGAAATTTATCTGTCAGTGGCATTAGTGAGTATCTTTGTGACAGGAGCTAGTGTCAGCGAACCCGAATCAAAGGAACTGGCGTGGAATTTTGATAGCTCTACTCGTAATTGTTGCGGTCCTAGCTTTGATTGTGACATCGGTTGCCCTACTGACACCACCGGACGAGGGTCCTAGAGTGCGAGGTACCCGATTACGACTCTCCGAGGTATGTAACAGAATTTATGAGTACGTCATTCAAATTGCTACACATTCGTATTTAGTTCGCAGCATGCCTTAAGGGAGCCGTTCATAATCCAAATCGACTATCTCCACTAAAATTCCTTAATAATTAGCTATAAGATCATTTCTTTCTTCGAAAGACATCACCGACCACGGATAGTGTAAGATTCCCTGCACTCACTGTTGGACAAAACCCTGGGCTTCGAATAAATCTGAAGTTTGCCGATACGTTTGTCTCATTCCTTTCTTTAAAAAGTGTACAATAGAGGAAGCGAGACAAACGTATCGGCAAACTTTAGATTAATTCGAAGCCTAAGGTTTTATCCATCACTACCTGTATTGGCTATACTGTACTGTAGCCTATCCATTAAACTCCCTACAGTGGACTACAGACAGTCTACGTTAGGGATTGGTGCACCGTCAAACATTCAAGTTATATTTGATTAGTAAAGTTGTAGACTAAGTGAATTACACAAAGTGTCGAAGGAAACATGTGATACAGGCCTGTTACATTTTTATAACTATCTCATACATGAAAATTAAATTATACTCTTTCACCAAGCCTTATATCGTCCTACAGTTTCATTATTATAAACATTTAACTGCGTTATGGTTCCACCGAGGAACCACGTTAAGGAAGACGTAGTAAGCAAATAACTCCATCGTGACGTGATCACGATCAACGTCAGAATAGTACGCCGATGGGCAAAAGGCTCGGTCGCAATTCTATTCACAAGATCGGAAACTTCAAAGATCTGGACACGGAACCCGACAGAGAAGCCTGCCAATAGAGACCTTAGCGGGTGAGACTTCCAAGTTGGCTATCTCAGTTCAGGAAATAGACTTCACGTATGGGATCACAGGATCTGACAAAGCCAACTAATTTCTGAAAATTGGAGCTGAAAACGATACGACAGAAGAGTGCCTATGAATCACAACGACACCCGCAGCGTCAATACTTATAGTTCTCAGTCGCAGCTGAAGCCTCAAGATCGGAAATTTCAAGAGCCTGGACGTGGAAAATAAACACAGAAGTTTCACAATAGGAACGTCAGTGGCTGAGAACTTTCAAGCTGGCTTTCTCAGATCAAAGACTTCGTTTTGGACGCGACGCGATTCTAAATGATAACGCGTGGTCGACAGCGCGGTCGATAGGGGGAAACCCCCTCCGGAGCTGCAAATTCTTAATTACCATTACGTAATGATTACTTTCACCAAGTAATTAAATAATTGCCATTACAATTACTTTGTCGCGTGTAATGGTATTTGCAATTACTTAACTACTACCAGTAATCCAATTACTTTTTAATAACTACTTGTAACTGCCCAAAAAGTAATTAAAAGGCGTCTCAAATCTAAAGTAGTTAAAAATACCTAAAAGTAATTAGAAGGTAACTACTTTTTTAATTACTTCCAAGTAATTGCAGTTACATGGACAGTAATTGTTAAAAGTAATGATAACTGTCTTCGAATTACTTTTAACTAATCTTAACAAATCTTGATACATTACAGTCAGTGTAATAAGTATTCCTACAGCAATCAATTTAAAATGAATGGTTCCTGTACTAATACTTATTACACTGACTGTATGTACACAGGAAGGTACAAAGTATAGCGTTGTGCACGACTCAATTGGAAAAAAGTAATGTTTACGATGTCCAGTAGGACTACGAATATTTTTCAATACTATGCCATTTATACTAATGCATTGCTATTTTTTAATTCATGATAGAAATATCTATCATCTGCGATGCTGTAGCCCCTGGTCAGCCTATTTCTTAGCTTCTTAGTATTCACCCCTCCCCCCCCCCCCGTGAAAAGATCTGCGCATTTCAGTAAACAAAGAAGAAGAAATTATTTTACTAAAGTGTTACAAACGCATATCTCAATAACTATTGATGATACGAAAACATTGTTTAGACGTAAATTGCAGGATACAATGGGCTCTCTATCGTGGCACAAACGAAATTTTTGTTATGTTATTAATTTAAGAGATATGATGGTGAAGTTTCTGTTTTTTAATGGAACTATGTATACAGTTTTTTGGGGATCATGCGATAGTACTTTTCAAGATGAATTTATCGAGGCTTAATGTATTTACCCGATTTTTATTAGTTTTCAAGCTAGAACGCTTTGGAACTTACTGATTTTCAGTGGAAAAGTCTCGTTTTGAGTGACAAGTCATAAAAGCGGCCCTACGCGGTCACCGAAACCAAAACTTTTCCACTGAAAATCAGTAAATTTCGAAGCGTTATATCTCGAAAACTAATAAAAATCGGGTGAATACATTACAGCTCAATGAATTCGTTTTGAAAAGCACTATCGCATGATCTCCAAAAAAAAATATATAGTTCCATTTAAAAAACGAAACGTTACCATCATATCTCTTAAATTAATAACGTAACAAAAATTTCGTTTACACCACGATAGAGAGCCCATTGTATCCTGCAATTTACGTATAAACAATTATGTCATATCATCAATAGTTATTGAGATACGCGTTTGTAACACTTTACCGTGGACACCCTGTATATACGTACATGACATAAATAGTATATCAATAGTTGTTTATAAGATTTTGTAGCGAAACCTACCTACATTATTCAATTATTTGTTTCTCTCAGGTCTAATATTATAAATAACACATACAATGTGTCACAATCGGTCATAGAATATAATATAATTATAGCAATTGTTGTTGATTTGTCATCCAGCTCTGCTAATACCAGTTAAACTTCAAAACACTCGAGTGTTACGTAATACAATATAATTATTTCATAATGTTATAAACTTGCATGTAACTGTCACTTGAAAGTACAAGTTTACACAGCCTACTGATAGACTTCAAGTTGTGTAGCGTTACGTCGATGATTACGGCAAATAAAACGCGACTTGTGTCGCCGTGTGTACGAAAGTGTCTAGGGATATTGCAATTGGAAAACACCCATATTTGGCGATTCTACGTTAGGCAAACATTACTTAAGCCCTAGAAACCGGTCAGTGGGGAGCTGCCGGGTTATAAAACATACTGTTTCATATTTATTTAACAAGCTCTTCTCTTCAAATTCGACATGAACAGTTCAACTGTCTTCGTGGCGCGCGCTTTCTCGCTTTCTCTCTTCTTCCGCTTTTTTACTATTCCACTTATCAGGCACTCGAATCTCGTTCACAGTATCATCGTATGTGCCCATTATCTTTCACACGAATTTGCTCTCCTTCTCATTCTTTCTCTCGATTATATTCTCCTCTATACATACATATCGAATACTTTGATCACCAACGTTATCATTTCATAGGAATTATTGGTAAGGAACCCTTAGCAAGTAATTTTAGACTGTTTTAATATGAGATGAATAAATTTTCAGATACTTTCCGGAGAATTAGTACCTCTTCTCTTCAATGGATCATGGGCAAGCGAACAACACATTTGCTATAGAGATGCTTGGGGTGGCATTTCTCTCTTACACGTTTCACAAAGAAATGTTACGTCCCGCAGTTTAATGCCTAACGAAACTTTTGTAAGTGCATGATAATCGTTCAAATATTTTTTAATATCGTATTTGATGATAAATTAAATAAGCTAATATTATAGAATTATTTAATCGATCGGACGCGCGTTTAACTTCACGATTGTCTTATTATAAAGCATCTTGATGATCGGAATGTCTTTGTTTATTTACACTAGGGTCTTTATTTCAACGATTATTAAAATCTGTGTTATGCTCCCTCTAAATACATAAAAAAAAATTCCTGCAAAATTTGAACGCTTAATTTCGAGATTAACGCGTGTCTAAAACCTTTGAAAGTTTTAAATTGAGAATACATGCAATTTCTTTAATCGGCTACTTTTGTTTATATCTTCAGTAAAAATTAATGAAATGATTTGAATTTTGGCATGGCAATTACTTATAGTAATTAGAAACAAGCCCTACAAAACCTCAAATTTTTTTATTACTCAACTATTCTATTATTTAACTATTTCTATTACTTAAAACATTCTAGTAATATTATTTTAAAAGTTTTAAATTTGAACTTATTTATTATTTTTTTTATAAAAGTTCCATAAACAAAAATTCTTTAATTGTTCTCATTAAAGAAGATTTTTATCTTTTGTAAATTCTCCACGGAAATCTTCCATTTAAAACATTCAAAATAATAGTTTCGTACATATTTACTGGGTTGATATATAAGGAAATAATTAAGGTAAAAGTCTGGAATTATTAGGAAGTGTTCCTATTATTATAAGTCTGATTCCATTCTAGTCCTACTATTATAGTCTGTCAAATTTCAAATCATTTAATCAATTTTTATCGGAGTTATAAGAAAAAGTAAACGATTACAAAATTGCATCTATTTTCCGTTTAAAACTTTCGAAGGTTTGAGGCACGTATTAATGCTCAAATTAAGAGTTCGAATTTTGCAGACATTTTTTTTACGTACTTGCAAGGTATTCAAAGGGCGCATAACGTAGATTTCAAAACTCGTTGAAATAAGGACCACTCTGATTTACACACATGACTTCTAACAAAACGCAACATTAAGAAGTATTTTTTCATTTAGAGGAGACTGAATCCTGCCAAGTTCTCGTTGTCACCGGATCGTAAATACTTACTTCTAGCACATAATGTGAAGAAACTCTTCCGATACTCGTATTTAGCGCAATATACAATCTATGATGTGAACACACGGTTAGTAAAAACATTTTGTAAAGTACTTTTTTAATTCAATTTACATAGTGTAGAGGATTGTCGGAAATACAGTAGAGTTCCGATTACGGGAAGTTATAAGTAGATGATTTACGAAAAAGAAAAGAAAAGAAACAAATGAAATCAATTTGATAATATAAACCTTTTTTTTGTTCGTAATAAAATAAGATATCACTAATCGAATTTTTGATTAGTTCCGATGAGATAAACACTACGATAAAGAGAATCTTTTCTCTGTACTACATGTTTCAATATTCCAAGATCGTCAACATTATATTAATTACAACATTACAAAATACGTTTTATCACAATAGTCTCAGGAAATGCCTATGTATATATTCCCGTATCGAGACTGTTATTATTCGTTTGAGTTTCGTGGGAAGCAGAAGAGACAGAGGGAAATGGAAAAAGAAAACGAAGGTTATTGTTTCGTACTTGTCCCATGAGTTCTTGATATACCGACGGATTTTCAAACGGTCTAGGGCGTACCAAACACCGCAAGGAATAGTTCAGCATTAGCATCGAATAGTTCTAAGCTCAGATCTTTCTTAAACACAGGGAAATGGTACAAGGGATTGCATTTGGAAATTTGTGCACGCACGAACTTACGCACACGTTTTGTGACGTTGGGGGAAAGATTGTGAATTTCGCCAGTACGCACGCGAACAACCGGGCCCTTACGGTGTGATGACAACACTAAAGTGTGGCAACCATCTTTGGACGCCTTGACCCACAAGGATAGATTTCCATCCCGGAAGTTCAGAAAGCTTCTGGAGTTCATGGAGCTTTGGGGTTGTGTAGATCATACGTAGGTATGTAATATGCAAATTGTGTTTGCTGCCAAAATTCATTTGAAGGAGACGAAACTAACCCCTGAAAATTCTGCAACTGTTCGATTCCACTTTTAATTCGCAAAATGTTTGCGTTAGGACAAACTTTCCAGACAAAAGTTGCTTATTTTAATTAGATCTAGTCAACAGTAGAAGATACGTATGAAAGATAATTATGAATCAGCATGGTCCATTATTTAAATTCAAATAGTAGATGTAGAAATTAATTCAGTGCCTTTATATTCAATCGATAAGTATTTATTTATTATTCATATTTTGTTCTGTCTAGTTTAAATAAAAATATTTACTTGGTATCTTGCTGTATTAATTAAGCGCGTTTACGAGTAGATGATCTTTAGAAGACTACCATTCAAAAACTACATTTCGTATTCCACATTTCGGATCCGGCCTTGACATTTCAGTATGTTATTTTAGAGGCTATAAACTATTAAACAATGCAAAAACATAATCGAATTTCCAACAATTTTACACTGGTGATCCCCCTTAAAGTACCAACCTTCTAAGTTCTCAACCTGATGCCCATTACAATTCATCTGTACACAGGTTAAACCACATTTTTCACAAATTGGTTTGTGATACTGCAGTTAGGAAATTTGCAAGGCATCTTTTCGATCCAAAGTGGCACGAGTACATCCTCGTTGTTGCTAGCTAATCACGAAATTCAAATTGACAGAAGTCTATGGATTATCTGTGATTTAATGTACGTATTAATTTGTCCAATAGTGTGTTATCATAATATTACATCAACTTGAATGAACCTAAGTATGAAGTATACTTAGTCCATCGTTTCGATTGCGAGATTTGTTACAGAATTGTCACATGGGTATACAAAAGGTTAAATATTCTGGTATCTATGTAAGTCCTGCTAGGAATTGTTACTGATGAGTTCACTTGCAACAGAACGAAGGTGCAGCACTCTCCTCTTCCTAGGTTCCTTTCTCTGTCTCTCTTCCGTCCACCTATCGATTTCGAGATTTGTTACAGAATTGTCGCATGGGTCTACAAAAGGTTAAATATTCTGGTATCTATGTAAGTCCTGCTAGGAATTGTTACTGATGGGTTCACTTGCAACAGAACGAAGGTGCAGTACTCTCCTCTTCCTAAGTTCCTATCTCTGTCTCTCTTCCTTCTACCTTCTTTCTTTTCAGCTTATTGTAAGCCAATTGACCCAATGAATCGCGAGGGGGATGCTGCATCCTAGAAAATAGAGACTACGTCAGAATAATAGAAAAGACAAATAGTGGAACAAGAAGAGGGAAGGAGATCAGTACTAATGCACAGTAATAAGCAACGTGAAACAAAGTTGAGAGACAGAGACATGCATCCAAGAAGTGCGTTCTCCACACCTATGGCGATATTTGAAGAGAGAGCTTAGTAGATATTTATTTAGCGAAAGTAACAGTGAAAAGTGGGATGGGATGGGATCTGTAAAAAATATATAGTGTATTCGCACCCCTTTATTAACCTTGAGGAGCTGCAACAACGCCTTCGGCAAGAAATATGCAAAATTACGAAACACTTGTTGTAACGTGGGGACTTGCCGAAGGTCAGAAATAGTTCGGATAACTTTTACCATCAATAACTTCCTAACGAACAAGTTTAGGGCACCAGTATGTTAATACTTTTTTTATAAAGCATAAGAAACTGCATCGTTCTGTGTCGTCAAGAATATAGGTTTCCATTTTAAAAACAAGTGCATTGCATTTTTCTGATGCATCGATGCACAAAAGTGCATAAAATTAGTTGCATGTTATGCGTCATCCGAAACCATTTAACTTTCACTTATAACATATTTTTCTATTCCAAACCGTTTAGAAGGTACAGCCTGTTCTAGTTGCGTGAGACACCCTATATACTGTAACCTTCGATGTCACACAACGTTAGAAATGAAACAAATAGATTACATTTTTCCTAATATTTTATTTACTAAAACCTTGTATTTATAAGTCTTAGTATCGTGGTTAAAATGACTTCCATTATCAAGAATGTTGTTTTGAGCTCAATAAACCTTCCATTACCTTGATTTGCAAGTCGCCTAATATTCCCCATCGTGTAGTGTAAATTGGGTCTGCATTTTTAATATGGCTCTATAAAAGAAATCCAGTGGTGACAAAACTGAGGACTTCGCAGGTCATTTCATGGATTTGTACGTCCAGACTCCAGATGAATTTAGTATTGCGATATTGTCCAAACAATTTACGAGGGGGCTCCTTGTTTGATTGATAATACATAAAACCAAGTAAACAAATTTGAAAAAGTAATAATGTTTGGGCTTAGTGCAGGAAAGTTGCGCCTTTAGGTGAATTACAACTACTGTGTGAAAGTCCAGCCGTGTTAGTTAATATCTTCTGCTTTAACAAGAGCCTTTATATCTTGAAATTTCGATAAAATGTATAAAATGTGTTTAAGTCAGTTTGGAACTTATTGTTCCACGCTTATTAGATCTAGACTAGTGACACTATTATTACACGATACTATTACATGTTTAAATTTGTTTTTTTATCAGCTACAAGTCTACAATATTGAAAATACCCTATTCCATTAAAAAAAAAACATTGATGACGTTAAAATTTCGGAAAATATGACCATGAGCTAATTTGTTTGTCTAACATAGTATGGCCACCCCCTAACCAGACCTTTTTCTCCTCAGACATATCTTTCAGACGTATCATTAAATCTTACAAATCTTAGGTGACTCACCCTGTATTGTATGCTATAACAAACCCCGCCGACAGAATGATACGTTCCAATTCTGCCATTCGGTATTCTAAGCGCTGCTGACAACAAAAGAACAAAACCAACGTAACATGTAACAAATACCGCAAAGAACTAAAATTTCCGGTGACAACGTCCCCCATTTACTAAGTGACTGCGAAAACAACGCTTATAACTATTGAATATAGTCGAATGTAACAGAAAATCACGAGCATTGACAATTCGGTAACCTTATTCTTGTAAATTTACATATTTACTCACTATGTATTGAATTTATTCACTAATTAATAAATTTATTACTTATTGGATATTTAAATTGATCTCTGAATCCTGAACACCAGGATTTTTCCATATTTAGAGTGTCCCATTTAAGGTGACCACCCCTAAATATCTACCCCTAAATATCTGTCTTGAACGATACGAAGAATATATTTTTAATTAATGTAAAGTAATTTATAAGTACAGTTAACAGTTCTTGTGTCGCTTAAAAGATCAAAAGCAATGAGTGTTGCGTTACGTTTTTTAAATGTTTGTTTGGACTATAAATGAACTGATATTGTTATCTGACATGAGTAAATAAACAATTTAAAAGAAAAGGTAACTGATGAGTCCATTAGCAGGCCCAAGACGCAAAGTATTCCCTCACTTCCATCTTTACCCCTTTTCAACGCTCTACACGATTGAAGGATCCAATGATATTAAATAACATTTCCTTAATAAACTATCAGTATATTATTGATTATGCTTTGCTTAGAGATATTACAATAGTAATATGCAAAGAAAAAACAGATATAATTATGTGTCTTTGAATATTAAACCATTAAAATTTGCAGTAACTGTAAGTTAGTTTCCTGATCCCTTTTTACATCGAACTATCCTTGAAAAATGAACATTTCCCTTGGTATCGGAGATAATATTCCGTGCCGCTCTTAACTTCACACCCGGTACATGGTAATCTACAACGACCGATTTCGAGTGCGCGAAAATATTTAAGTTCGTTAAAAACCTGTCTTATGAGTATGTTGTTTGCGTAGAAAATAATTAACCGCAGAAACGTTAATTAATTGTTTGTGCAAGACACAACACACGTGCATGAAAGCAATCGAATTATTAAATAAATCGTTTCGAGAATTGGAACTCTACTGTAATTAGGTACTATATTCAGATGAATGCTTTACGCATCGGTGACTTTAACAATAATATATATATATATATATATGAAACATTTGATTGTTACAGGGAAATTATACCGTTAACCCCGCATCCGGAGAAAGGTGGTCACCCTTACCTTTTATTAGCGCAATGGACCCCACGTGGCCATGGATTAGTCATGGTGCAAGACTATGATATTTATTATATAACTGGCCCTATGAGTAACACAGGATATCGAGTTACTAACACAGCGATTCCAGGTATCCTATCAAACGGATTGCCAGATTGGCTTTACGAAGGTAATGTTATACACGTACAGTGCCGTGCAAAAGCTTCCAGGCAGATAGATTTCTCACCTTATATATTAATTTTACCCAATATGATTGAAAATGGGTATAACGAAACTATAAAATACTAAATTTATTAAACAAAAGTTTTGACTTTATAGAAATAAAGTTTTTAAAATTTAGAAAAATGTCACGAACAAACTGTGATCTTTACTGTACGAGGAGCTGGTCAAGACTGACTAAGAAACGTTATAGGGAAAAAGGTAGAAAGTATTTCTATATATTTCTATATACACTGCAGTTTTTTACACATCCGTTTAGGATCAAGTCCAAGTGGCCTTCTATACATATAGAACAAAACTGTAAAAAGAAACGTGTAGCAATTACAATTCAGTGATATTTATTTAACCATTGAATATCTCGATTTAAAAACAAAGTGACTTATGTCATTGCTCGTATATGAAGATGGACATCAAGAAACTATAAAAAAAATTCTATTATCCGAAAAATCCCTTATCCGAACACCCATGCCATGAACATCATGAAATTCTACTGTATGTATGATATGATGACGGTATGATAAACAGAGTATATTAGAGTAATATTAGTAAAAATTAATTGAAATATAAGGTGAAAAATCTATTTATCCGAAAACTTTTGCGCTCCACTTTTTGTATTATCAAAAGACTTTAAAGTAAGCTTGCTATTATTATGATTTTATAGTGGAGATATTACATTGTGCGGAAGCAATATGGATGTCGCCAGATGGTCACATGATGCTGTATGCTTCTTTTAACGATTCACTAGTCGAGGAAATGCATATATCATGGTTCGGAGAAGGGAACAAAGCTCTTTATCCTGACATAAGATCTTTGCGTTATCCTAAGGTATGTCTCTTATTTTGATAAATTCTCATAATATCTCAAGCAGGTGAATACTTGAATTTATGAATTCAAGACTATGCGTGTGAAAACTTACACGGTAGAATCTTCGTTATGTGAAGTAATTAGTGAACAAAAGTGTTCAGATGAGAGAATTTTTATACAATAAGACAACAAGTGGCTGGCATTTAATTCTATTTACTTTATCGCTATAAAAATCCAAAAATAAACATTTTTACAACGCATAAAATTAGAATTGAATGGGCTCTTCAAATATACGATTACGATGAATCGGTGAATGGAACATCTGAGATTCAATTGTGACCTGTACCAAGCTATAAGCCATTTGAGGATCGCTGAGAGTCAATTGGAAAGGAGCTGGGAACGACTTATTGTTGAATTATTCGTACATAGACATACATTTATGCTGCGACGCTGACGACTGGTGAGACAAAAGAAGCAAAAAAAGACAGAAGATAGACGATAGAAGAAAAGGAAGAAAAAGAATTTGAAAAAGAAAAGATAATACAAAATTAAAATAACAGACCTTTCAAAGATTCAACAGCTAATGACACAATCCTAATCTGGAAAAGAAAAGAAAAGAAAAATGCTTGGAGTGTACAACCTGTACACGTAGAATATATCTTCCCCGCAGACTCTCTATGCCTATAGTAAACGCATATGATCCACATACACTATAAATAAATACGATCAGATTTATTGTTTTTGCAGCCTGGGACACCGAATCCTGTGGTACGACTGTATGTAGCTGATTTGGCAGATCCTAAGAATATTCATACAAAATGGGTGAAACCTCCAGCTATAATCGAGTATACGTGAGTTTTCTTTTAAATTGATATGCTTAAATAAATTGTGTTTCGTTAGGTTTCTAAAAAAAAATCGTTATTATTTAACATGTGTATAAATTAATTCTGCGCTTTTCTAAGGTAAACGTATCATTTATTTATAAATGAAAAACCATACAACTTTCAATCTTCCCAACTTTCACACATTTCGAAAATGCACGTATTAGTTGGCAAACTAACTATTAAAACAATTTGCGCGTTTCGTTATTATTTAATGTAAAAAAAATGGAGGGTAAATTTTAGAGTCTTAACGCTTAACTCTTCTCATCTTATTTCTTAAATGAAGTTTAAATAAACTAGAGTTATAAATAATTGAATGTAAAACGGCACGAAATTAATTTCTACATCTGACATATTCATTAACAGGGAACATTACTTTACGACGGCTTCCTGGGTGTCATTGACGGAAGTTTGTATAACATGGTTAACACGAGCACAGAACCTTTCCGTCGTGACTATTTGTAAGAGTCCAATGTGGCACTGTCAGGTATGTTGTAACTACTAAGCACGATTTTTATTCTTCAACTAGTTTATTAATTGTCAGATTGGGTTAGTGGGTTAAGATGTAAATGAACTGTTCACGCGCGTTTTGCACTATGTAAAGTAAATATTTATTCATGTAAAGATATTAATAAACCTTGACTATTGCCGCGATCGTACACATGGAATGCATAAGGAATAATAAAACAATCGACATCAGCCGATGTCGCTGCCACGATCCAAGCCGATGTCGATATATTTCCTAACGTTAATCTTTAATTAATTTTACATTTTCCGTAGGAAATTCAAAGAATAGTACCTGATTATCGTGGTTGGGTGGACACACCACCCGAACCACCAATCTTCTCAACAAACGGGAGCAGTTATATTGCTATAAATCCTGTTAAGGATGGTCCAAGTGGTTATTACAGACACATTGTGTGGGTGAATGTTGGCCGAAAACTGGTAGTTCCACTCACACACGGAAAATTCGAGGTCACCTCGATAGTGGCATGGGATCAAATAAACAATACCATGTGAGTTTTGTTGCATTGAATCAAATTTGTAGTAAACATTTCCGAAACAGTAACACAAACGTTAGTGTATAAATAAGCTTATAAAGGGTGAGTCACATAAGATTTGTGCCTAAAATATCTTCGTTTCTTTTAATAATACGAAGATACGTCTCAGAAATGTTCAGTTTGGAGGGGGACATACTATGACAGACAAAACAAAAATTAGCTACAGATCACATTTTCCGAAATATCAACATCAATGTATTTTTTTAAATGAAAAAGGGTATGTTCAATATTGTAGTCTTGTAGCAGACGCAAAGACAAATTGAAACGTGTATAAAATGTTGATCTTTGTATGATCGTACACTTTTTTGGGGGAAAAATATGTAAATAGTTGCTTAATCTTCAAAAGTTCCTAGCTCTTTTAATAATAAACATTTTGGATCGAAACTGTTTGTCATTGCAGATCTCATGGAATCCTACAAAAAACATATATAAACTTTTTCTCTAAAATGAAAACCCAATTATTTAAAAAATAGAAGAAAGATTTTTTAAGAATTCGCAAGGGGGGTTGTTCATTGCTTTTGATCAAAATCTAAATTCGTCTATAAAAATTATTTATTACTGGTTCCCCTATTATAGCTCGGGTACCTCGGTATCGCTAAACCCGTACTGTAGTTACAATCAAACATAGCTACAGCATCCCGGGTCGTTACTATTTATGCATCAGAAGTAAAGTTCGTACGCGTTGCAGAAGAAAGTTTCAAACCAAATGCTTATGCGCAAACATTAGTATTATACTTATGCTTTCGAAACAAATTTTGTTTAAATATTTTTTTATACAATGAATAACATTGTAAAATAAATAATACTTAAAATTTGATTCAGCTTGCATAATAAATAGAAATGTATGTAACAATGTTTAGGAATATTTTATAAATGTGAATTGGAAAAGTGTATGTATTGTTCCAAGTTCTTTGGAGTATTAAGGGAGTCAGTGGTCATTCATGTGGAATACTACCAGTAATTTTCTAGATAAAGATATGAAAATAAGTATTCTTATATGGTTTTACATAGCGAATTAAAAAATGGTATATAATTCAATTTAAAAGCAAAATTTTTTCCATATTTTGGAAAAAAATAATCGTATCACAAAATCCATACCCTTATTTGTTTGATTCCTTTCGAAGAGTATGCAAACAAATTTTATTCGAATAACTTCATTTTTTGAAGGAGTTATTTTGACTTATATGGAAAGTTTATCATAACTACCATGTTTTACTTACAATTTGATTGCAAGTTATTCAATGCGATAACGACACCATTCTTGACTCTAATCTAACCTTTTTACTTAGATACTTTATAGGTATTCCAGCAATGAGGCCAGGCCAGAGGCACCTTTATTACGTGAAATCTGAACTACCGCATGTAGGCTCGTCCCTGCATCCCGCTGTTTGCATGACTTGCACAGAAATATTAGACGGGAGTCGGAATAACCATCGGAAAACCCTCGCTCGTCACAATAGCGCTTGGTCGGTCAATAATTATATTCACGACCATTATGAGATGCAAACAGATACTACGCCAAGCGCGGAACAAAAACCGCCGAAGGAGAAAGTTACGAAGAAACAAAAATTAAAAGTACATGCGCCACCAAGTGAGTATCGATTAACAGAAAAAATTCATGATTCAATTGCACATACAGGGTGCCCCAAAACTCCTGTAAGAACCGGAAATGGGGGATAGCTGACACGATTCTGAACAACAATTTGTCACAACAAATGTCTTGCGACAATGTTTTACGAATTATTGGGCACGTTAAGAACGTTTAGGCGTATCTTTAATTTTTGTAGGCAGAATGACAATAAAATTTCGAAATAGTTCGATGATAACAAGAGTACCATAAATTCAGAAATAAATAAGAAGTAAATAAAAATGCAGAGAATTTAAATCAACTGAACACCCAGTTAACTTGAAACTTGTCAAGCATCATGTATGGATTGCAAAAGATTATTTTCTAATACACTCACGAGGTTGTTCATTTTCTAATTTTGCAATAGCATACACGTATAGTGCAAACAAACGATGCAATTACGTGCAGACATCTCAGCTTTTGTTCTTTCCTCTCGAATCCAATTTCCAAACGTGTTAAAGATGCATCGAAACATGCAAAAACACGAATTTTTGTTAAAGAAAAATACTCATTTTAACAAATATCTTATCACTCGTTTGGGTTTCTTGTATATTAATGAAGTATCGTATATAAAGACGATTAGTTTCGAAGGATCGGCGCCCAAATGATATCGAATGCATGATTTTATCGTTTACTTATCCACCGTTCTAACGGAATGTTTCTTTCTTAATTTTAGAGTTTACCGAAGAACCTTGTCAATACCACAATGTTATATTTCCACCAGGCAGTACAAGCTATTTCGTGTTAGAATGTTATGGACCTGATATACCAACCGTTGCTTTGTACAAAACTGAATTTCCTATGCGACGACCTATTTATATTCTACAGAATAATACTCTGTTACGCGTAAGTTGTCTTTCCGTCCCACGGCTGGTTAAATTTTTATTTACAAGATTGAAGTACTTTAATTTCCTCTTTGTTCCCAATAGACACGCACAAATTGTTTTTAACGCTTCACATTTCACTCAGCAGCCTGATCCCCGGAAGTGAATCGAGTCACAACTCTTTTTTGATTGTATACCTCTTTTATTCTTTAATTTTCAGTTATTATCGTGCAATACATGAAATGAGATGAAATTGAGATCATATAAGTATCATATAAAAGCTCGCGACTCGAATGTTGATAAAATATTAAAAAATTGGAAGTACGGTTCATTACACAAACATTTTTTTTAAATAATAACTTACGTGATAACTTTATAGTAAAAATTGATCTTTAAATGCAAGTTGTAGAATATTTACACACAAGACTCTAAGGACTACAAATTAAAAAGAAAAAAATCATACGTTGACATATAAAAGCACGATTCTGTTTTAAAATACAGTCAGTGTAATAAGCAGACTGCGGATCTTTATGCATTTATAGGAAATTTGAATGCGTAAGAACCTACAAAATGCAAACAATATGCAAGAATATAAAAAAGTTTGAAAGTAAAGTTCATGTTATAACATTTGCAGAATAAAATAAATTCCTATTAGGTTCAATTTTTGTAGGTACATTTACAAAGATTTTATTTTGCATAAAGATCCGCAGTCTGTAGTAATAAGTATTCATACAGGAACCATTTATTTTAAATTGGTTGCTGTACGAATACTTCTTACACTGACTGTATATGTAAAATGCACATGCTTCGTAACATTTATGAAAAAAAGTGTGAACCACTGGACTATTCACCTTTTTTCTAATTTTGCAATCAGAGAAATATCTCGATTCACTTCTACGTATCGCCAAGTAGTTTTCCAGCCGAAACATGAAGTAGTGAGGACAATGTATATAGATTGTAGAGTATTCATTACCGTATGCAACGAAAGATACTCATATAAACATATACGGCGTATTTGTTTTCAAGTTAGAGCTATTCTAGTACTCCGATAGTGTGCAGCTGCTTTGTAAAAAATATTCCTTATAATCTAAATAAATCTAAATAATGTTTAGGCAATATGTCATTGAGTTTATCGATCTTTAAACATTCCAGGCGTATATATGTACCTACATTGGATTTATTCACAGTCTTGTTGTGTACGACAAAGTATTTCAACGTTGACAGAGGTGAATAAACAATCATTTTATAGAGTCTCGAGAAATAAAAATGCAGTGGACGTAAGTCTAGAGACGGACCAAGCCAAACGATACGTTGCACAAGATCTCTATCAGTTTGTTACAAAATCGTTCAGTGAACAAATGTCTATTAAGTGGTATTATTTTATGCATCAATCGTATGTGACTTGTTGGGTTGATTTATAGATAAATTCAGCTGCAGTTAAATAACAAATAATCGTGCTTTCGGGGAACATCTTGCAAATAGGAAATTTTTATTTGTTTAGTAAATGGGAACGAGTGGTAATCAACGATGGTGATTATAAAATTGATTAAAATTGATTATGAAGTAATATTATTGAATATTATTTAAATGGAAAATTATGCATTTATGGTAAGTGTAATTATGGGAAAATGTACAAGGATGTGCCAATTTCAAAAATATATAAAATATCAACAATAAGATACATTGTAAAATGTATCTATTATTACTCAAATAGAAGTTTATGCATTTATGGTAACTGGAATTATGGGAAAATGTACAAGGATGTGTCAATTTCAAAAATATATAAAATGTATTTTACAATGTATCTTATTGTTGATATATCATATATTTTTGAAATTGGCACATCCTTGTACATTTTTCCATAATTCCAGTTACCATAAATGCATAAACTTCCATTTAAATAATATTCAATAATACTACTTCATAATAAATTAATAAAGAATCTCTCATTTCTTGATGTACATCTGTAGAAATATGAATTCTCATAAACATTCGCAGTCTAGTTATAATATATTTGGAAATAAATTGTGAATTAAATAATTGAAGCTACATATTTATGAATCAGCCCAAGATACTTTTCAATAGTTCAATCAATTAACTATTCCAGATATTGGCAATAGATTCCCCCAATAATTCTTGTTAAGGAAAATAAAAATTTATCGTGCCTTGCGAACAATCAATTTTGTTAAATCAGTTGTACGAACTCAGTTTGTCATAACTAATTATTAAATGACAAAAAAGACCATACATAGGAAAGATGATACGGGGCATATGTTTATATGAGCGTTTTTCAGTTTCGTGTCGCAGGAGTGAGTCGCACATTTTCCAAAATAATCCATATACAAACGCAAATATTTGTTATTGTAGGAGAGGGTTGCTAATCTTGCTCTTCCACAAGTTAAAACGTTCCCCGTCCAAATAAGTGGCGGATACAACGCGCAAGTGAGGTTGTATCTACCACCTGGCCTGAGGGAAGATGAAATAACACGGTATCCATTAATCGTGCAAGTGTAAGTGTATATTCAGTTTTGATCGAATATATTGCGACAAAGCATGGACAACTTTGTTTCACATATTTATCTAATACTTTTACTCTAATATTTTTTTTTCTATAACTGATCATTTCCATTCTACGTTCTCGTAGATATGGAGCACCAGGTTCACAGCTGGTAACAGACGTGTTTAAAATAGATTGGAACACTTACCTGGCTAGTAGGAAAAATATGATCGTCGCGCAAATTGATGGTAGAGGTAGTGGAGGTCAAGGTTACAAGTTTCTTCACGAAGTTTACTATAGGCTCGGGTCGGTAGAGGTTGCTGATCAACTTGAAGTTACTGAGTGAGTACATATACGTAGTTAGTTCCGTAAATATTCGCACCCTGTGTGTCTATTGAAGCAATTTGTCTAAATTAAATGATATGTTTATATTTAAGTAAATGTTTAATTATAAATACGTACACGAATAAACTGTACACAAGTATATATTTCTAATGAAATATTTATTTGAAAACGTCAAACCTATCATTTAATTTAAACAAACTTCTTCAATAAACATAGAGGGTACGAATGCTCACGAGGCTGACTGTACTTGTATATACAAAAATGATGAGATCGATTGAATAAATAATATGAAACAGATTGAATAACATATGATGAAATCGATTGTTTCAATAGTGTTGCAATCTTTATCATAAGTTTGAGCTCGTATTATAATTTACAAGGTTATTCTCCAATATTTTATTATAAAAGGGAAACCCAACCAGTGGGCCCTACCTGACTTCCACCCTTGGGACCCAGGGTCCCTTGTACACTTCAAGCTGGGGTGGAAGACATAGAGGACGTGCTGGATCACCCACAACACACGCGATAACGAGACAAGAGCTTTCTCAAAAGGGAAAAGATTCGCGCCCGCTACACGTGTCCGTCTCTTATCGCGTCGAAACGTTAATTAATTTTCCCTGAATCTTCTGCTCGCGATCGTCGGTCTTCGTGCTCCTTCGTGTCGCCTCGCTCACGGTTCTCTCCACTCAGGACCTGTAGGAACTTCTTACGGCCGACCACCACCCCGATTGCGAATCGGGAGCAATTCTGGAGTTCCCGTGGGAGCTCCGCAAGGAGGGAGGGAGAGGGTGGTGATGGTTGGACTGTCCACCGATGTGGAGGTGGCCTTATCGGGGCCCTACCCTCGTCACAATTTATTATATTTCTTGATTATTTTTATGGTAACCCTTTGGACACGAGACCTTTTTTTCTGGTATCTAACAGCAACTCAAGATGCTTTATTAGAATTCTATTGCCACGAATGCTAAGCTTAAATTTACTTCGAAAACGAGATCCCTAATTTAAGATTCGAAAACCGGGTCACCTTTAGCTCACCGATGATCATTTTATTGACACTAAAGGGTTAATATATGTCATATATTTGATAACGTCAATGGTGACTGCAAAAAAACTGCGAAACAACGTATTTAATAATTAATAAACTAATACCCTTGAGTTTATATATTTCATTTTTCAGTACGGTGTTTTAATTTACAAACTTTGTATCATATGTATTATAATTGAAATGATATTTATAATGGGTTAAAGTTCGTAGCGTTTTGTCGCTCGATCAAAGCAATAATGCTACGCAGGCTTGTGACAAAATTTGTAGCGTTTACGGACAAAATGAATGTTTTAGACCAGTGGTAATTAAATTATTTGGAAGATGTCACTTCTAAAAACTAGAAGAATTTCATTTTGGCTCTATCAAAATTTTGATGTCAAAGATGCATTACGCTGTGATCGACCAATCACAGAACCATGTGATGAAATCATGCAAATGGTTGAGAAACGCCACGAACTTTTTCGAATACCCTATATTATTATAAATATTGCAGGGGATTCAATTTTACATGTCAAAATTTAATAGTATATCTAATAAAAATATTTCACCTTGTATTTGCAGATACTTGCGGGACTCGTTGCATTTTGTGGATAAACAACGTGTCGCCGTTTGGGGCTGGAGCTATGGAGGATTCGTAGCCGCTCTGGCGTTAGCGTACCCCGAACAAAATGTGTTCCAATGTGGTATCAGTGTGGCACCAGTCGTTTCGTGGAAGCTTTACGGTATACTGCAGTTCGGTCTAATTTTATAAGCTGATCATTAGTTTAACATAGTATTGATATTAAAATAGCATTTTCTACGTTACACAGTTGAAAATTGTGCGTTCTTGCATATAAAAATCTCTTCTGCAATGATAAAATACTGTAGGTAATTAACATATTCAGAAAATGATATCTATTATTTTATTTGTACAGATTCGGCGTATGCTGAAAGATACATGGGTTTCCCAAGCGTTGCATCAAATTATAAAGGATACGCTGAGTCAGACGTGTACGACAAGGTGGAATATTTACGAAATAAAATGTTTTACCTGGTGCACGGCACTGCGGATGATAATGTTCAGTTTCAACAGTCTATGGCACTCGCACGACATCTAGCTAAAAAAGGCATACTGTTTCGGCAACAGGTAATTTTGTTTATCATTAGGACGTTTTTTATTTAGATAAATTTCAATTTTACTTTGAATGCATGCAGCAGTTTATTGAAAATCATGATTGAAGTACAATTTAAACCAGACAGAGAATATCTCTTGCTTTATTGCACTTATTCTTTTCTTTTTTATTGCGCAGAAATTTTTCCAATTTTTAAGAGTAACATCTTTCAAATAATTCAATTACCACTGGTCTAAAACATTCATTTTTGCTGGTAGTAATTTACCTTTGAACGGGATATTCTAAGTCTGAATCAATGTAATCATCTGTCAGTATCCGAGCACACAACATTTTCATCGATTTACGTATCTTTAATTTCGTGTCTGTACGACTTCGATTTTCCAATAGAATCTGTATTGCGATAAAATATTCTTACGGCGATTAAATATATATCATTTATTTACAGGTCTACCCAGACGTGAGTCATACTCTAGCAGGCGTCACGGGTCATCTGTATTTATCGATGGCACAATTTTTGGAAGATTGCTTCCAAAAACGGGCGCCGGCGGATGCGAAAGCTGGTCTAATCAGCGGTGGATCTAATCTGTAGTTATATGTACATAATGAAATTCAAAGATCAATCTAATACTTGTAATAGTATTCCATACATAAATATTACATCTCAATATGTCGAAATTGTGTTCCGTTTATTAATGTCGGTAGGATAAAAATATTTTCGCATTATATTCTATATATTGACTTGATGTAAGGAAAGGGCACACGAATAAGATTAATGACAAACCATTTAAATTATGCTTATTTCATCTTTCGGTCAAGGGCGAATTTTCGATGAGCGAAAGCAAAATAATTGCTTATTCAAGGGTACGAAAGAGACGTCGCTGCATCGAGGGTTAAATGTGGCTGGTTCTATTAAAGTGTTAGATATTCGCCAACTAAGAATAGATTAAATAGTCCAAGTACTATTACAAATTAAAATAGAGAATATTCATTTATATATATTTGTATACATGTATGTACATTATGTAAGTTCTCTTTTAAATTTTAAACGTCTTATGAAAATATTTATCAAGAACAATAATAATCTATATTTTGTTCCCTATCGGAGTACAAGTTCCTCTATTATATTCTCCCATTACTAAACCTGAACATTTTATTCCTGAGTAGACTCGAACACGTTTAAAATGATATTATTTGAAATATTATTTCAGATAACATACTACTTTATTTCATGATTATTTTCATAGCTGTGATCACATTTGAAATAAAATTATTTGGGATATTATATAAAATTGCATATTATTTTATTTTATAACTATTTGAAATAACGGCGAAGTTGATCGTCAAAGTGATACCGAACTACTATATCGTCTAGTTAGCTTTCAAGTATTTTTGTATTCTTTATGCGCATTTTGTCCACAAAATATACAAAATGATCGAATGGGTTAATGATAGTGTACTATTTTTTGCGCCAGAAGTGTACATTAGTAAACACATAAAAATGGGTATTTGTCAGAAACAAGCAGGAGATTCAAATTTAGGACAAAATAGAATAATATGTCAAGCATGATAAACAAATTGTTAAATCAATATTCGGGAGCTCTTTTCATTTTTTCTAGTCGAGTAAGGCACCAAATATCTTGAATTTATAGATTGTACAATGAATTACATAAACAAAACAAAAAACAATTTGGATCCTTTATCACCCATAATTAAGTTCATTAATGTGTTGGTACTTATTGTTAGATTAGGGTATTGAGTTGTGCTGAAAATATTTTCCAACTCTGAAAGAATAGAATTACAAATATCATACTAAGTCGCTAGCATAAATAGAATTCTAAACATTTTTTAAAAATTATGTCGTTCATCTTAGAATTTTAACAATCATTTTAAGCTGCATCTATCTCAAACACGAGAAGCTTGAACTTAGTCATCGTTTCGTACATGAAAAATTCACGTAGCATCAAAGTAATAGATAGATGATCATTTTAAAAAATGGAACCATTTAAAAATTTCTAAAGAATAAATAGATAAATGGTTTCAAAAAATTCAATCTTTGAGGACGATGATTTAAAAGAACGTGGAACTATGTAAAAATTACCAAAGAAGAATAAACAAAATCCAAACTTCGAATTACATACAATATCACGTGACTAAGGAATTCAGTCCACATCAAACCCTACCACCAAGCTATCCGCTCACCAGATCTCGAAATTCTCGATAAAATACCTCGCAACTCGAAATCGAATTTTCATCGTCAAAGTTCACCGAACGGAACTCTCCTTCTTCAATAAAGGATGACATTTTCATGGAGGGAAATTCACAGCGACCACCCTCGATCTCGCAACAAAAATTGAAACGAGAACATAAATGAAACACCTAACAGACGTTTCTGCGCGTCCTCGTGCTCTCAGTTCCGTACATACGCACATATATTCTCTATTTCCTGTGATATGAACTAAAAGAAAAAAGAAATAAATAAATGCTCGAAACATTATCCACTCTTTTACACCCACGACAGCGACAAACAAACATTCTTTTTCCATTCATACAAAAGTAACGTTCGCACTCGATTCTCTCGTTAAATAAAAGCAACGACGTTCGAAGTTTCATGGAAACAGACGAGCTGCGCCCGATCGTTGGCCTATTTTCGAAAAAACAGACCCAGGGCGCCGGCGAGTCCCAGAACCATCCCTGAAGGCTGCCTTCAGGGTGTGTTTGCGCATGAGGGTTGCGGCTGGCTCGCGTTTTATTGACTGAAAACCGTCGCGCGTGCGCGCCACTCCACCGTGGGAAACGTCGTTCGACCTTTCGACTTCGATACATCGATTCCCGCGTCGCTGGCGTTAACGCGAAAATTCCCGTTGCAACGTAATTTGGCGAAGGAGTTCTCTAGCGTCTGGTTGCGTTTCGCGAAATTCGTTGAGTCGCTCGATTAATTATTCGAGAAGAACAGGAAGGAGAGGAGGGATTCGCGGAAACGCGAATAAGCGATTCAAGAGGTTCGAGGTCGATCGAGATATCGCTGGAGCGGCGGCGATATCGCGACGGTGCCGCTGGAAATTTTATCAATACCGCGGCCGTCTAGTCGCTGACAGTCGTTCGTGAAAAGTACGCGGTCATCTGACGGGGTTGCCAGGACCACCGGATAGCTCTAGTTCAGGAAACCAGCAGCGACCGACGAACAACATGTGAGTAGATCGACGAATCCCTGCCACGTTCGCGAGAAGTGATTTCTACGTCGTAAAAAGAGAAGGAACCTGCTGAAACTGACGATTCCCTGCGGACGAATCTATATCCAATTGTCCCGCTATCCGCTGATGCAACCTCTACGCAAAAAACCCTGTACCTTTAACAACCTCGATCAATTCCTATTAAATCGGTTGGTCGTCGAGAACCGCAAGTGACTCTGACAGTTTCCGTGGGGGTTTCCCCTTTAATTCCATAATTGACACCCCGCATCTTCGACGGAACGCGGACTCGGTTTGGAATGTGTGTCACTGGGAATTTAAAGCGATTCTAAATAGCTCTCGCAGCGAATTTTTGATACGACGTTGAAGAGGGGGTTCCCTTTACAGTGTGATTTCTTGCCAACCCTCCGCTGTATGGTACTCGAATTCGTGGCACTCGAGGGAGTTCTCACAGCGGAGGGTGAATAACGAACTTGTAATGAAACCATAGATCCGGCGCACAGCTGGGAAAGATGCAGTCGTGCGAAACGTTGATGGAAATTATGGGGTTGCCAATTTGAAACACGAAAATGTCCCACGGAGTTTGTTATGTTCGTTAATCCCGATTCCGCTCGCTCGAGGTTCGATTCGGAAGAAATTCGATCGTAATTTCGTGGTCGTCGTCGTGTGATCGGTTCGCCGACAAGCATCGAATTCGGTGAAGCGAGTTTTAAGACGCAATTTCATAGGCCTTTGTCGCCAATCGATTTCGTTGCACGGCCAGTCCGCGATACACGCCAGAATTTCCAATAAAGTGCAGCAAAGCTTAAAGCGGACCACCGAGGCGATTTCCTTCGGACAGTGAAATTGCGGTCATTGAATTCTGGGCACTCGCCATGCCCCTCTTTCGTCATCGAACGGTCCATGATAAGGCTGAACAAATTGCTCGTAGATTTGCCATCTTATTCCATCGTCGACCGTTCGATTCGCGCATCTTCGCTAGGCTATTCCAACTCGACACTTTGAAGAAGGTCCGAATTATGATATCTGTCGTTTCCAACACGATGACAGTGCGGATCATAATCTTTTTCGTGGCCTAAACCAAGTACAATGACGTCAAACATAATTCTATTATTTCATACTTGGTATTAAAAGGGTACTATATGTACCTTAATATGGACATTGTTCAATATTCAACTTGGAAGAAATTATAGAATTATATAATAATATTCGAATTCATGCTTTGAATTCTAGGTTTTATTATTTCAACCAGTGATGGACAACTTTATTTGTTGTCGACATTGTCTAACATTCCACTTTGATGAAGTTGTTAAATTGTGTAATAATATTCGAATTTATGTTTTTAGTTGTAGTTGTTGTGGTAGTAAGTTGTGGTGGACAACATTTACGAATTAGATCAAATGAAATAGTTCAAATATAATTGTATTATTTATGCTTAATGTCAATTTTATTTATAGATATATACCTTAATACGGAAATTGTTTAGCATTTAACTCCGATGGAATTATACAATTATATACGTAATAATATCCGAATTCCTGCCTTGAATTGTAGGTTTTATTATTTTGATCAGTGGTGCACAGCTTTTCTCGTTTGTAAAATAAATAAAATAAAATAATATTTCTGGAGATTTAAAAACTGCAATGGCTGATGTTTGATTTTAGATACGAGGTATTTCATATTTAGCGTTGATAAAGTTGTAGTAAATTGCATAACAATGCTAAAATTCACATATGAATCTCACTATACATTGTTTAGACCAGAGATATTCTAACGATTCATTCATGAGGTTTGCTCTATAAAATACTTCATTTTAAAATACAAATTCTATATTTTATTCGAAACATCGTGTCGATGTAATTCATTGTAATTAACTTCACAATTAAAAATTAACTTCACAATCTAAAAATTGAATTTATATCATAGGTTCAAACAACCAAACACGACGAAACAGAAACTATTATGAAATAATATTTAATTTTTAACGCAATATTGAAGGTACTTTAGTATTTATTTTTATTTATCTATTTAATATTTGGCTTCGATGAAATGATAGCAAATTACAGAATATTATTCAGATTCTCATCTAATAATTGACTTATTTCATTTGGTATTATTCGTGAAACGCTACACGCGGTTAATTAAGACGTCGTTATTCAAGGTTATTATTTAGTTACTTTTTATACAATTTATTTTATATTGTATAAGATACATATATGTACACTTACTTTAATTTTTAAAATACATCTAAGCATAGTTTAAATCGAAAAACCAGAATTTCCATCAAGTTCCTTGAAATGAACTCCAAAAGGGAACTTTATTTTAGGCCAATTTGAACTCCAGTTTTCCTTCAACTGCGACAAGTGTTCGAGAAACCAAAAAGAAGCGATGAATATCGACGTTTCAGCGTTAAAGCAATGCTATCTGAGCGAGCTACCGTAATCGTTAACATATTTTTTGACCCGTAGAATCGTGAGCCTTAATTACGAACTCACGCGTACTGGTGGCAATCAATTCCAACACACGCGGGAACCGTACATTCTACTCGCTGTGTTTCTATATTTAGATAATCAATGCCGACCACATTTGCACCAATGTTCTACGGCTTTGGCGATGAAGCGAAAAGGTGTGCTTTCCGACGCTTATCGCAGCGAATCGGTGCAAGTAGATTATCCTCGACTTAGTCAGACAAACGTACATTAGTGTACACCGAGTCTGGTCGAAGCATACCTTGCAACCAGTGAATGGCTGATTTTTTTCAACGCCATTTTTCTTCTCTTCTTTAGGCAACTTTTTCTTATAAATAATAGAAATTGCTCCTATGTAATTTCATATTTTTTAAAAATTCAGTCTAGATGAAACTAACCGAGTTCGATAGCCGAGTTAGCGATGAAATTAGGTGCACTTACAATTAGCGTGATTGTTAATCGTTTCTATTATGTTCAAATTTCAAAAATTTGTATTTAGGAATCACGATAAAAGATACACTCTCACAAGCAGCTTCGCATTTCCTTTAAATAAATAATTCTGAAGTATTTTATTATTAACGTTTTCGATGAATCTAAAATTAGGACACGGATGCGATGATTTTCTAAAAGAAAGTTGACGCCTTCAAACATTAGCAAAAGTTTCTTCGTTCGCGCGTCGAACGTGTCATCATACAACTTTCTAAACAGGAAAAATCGATTTTATCCAACGAGAGTTTGTTGCAACTCGTGTCGTTACATTTTACACTCAAATATATTACCAATTAGATGCTAATATAAATTATTATAAAGTACCATTTGATCCGTATTTTTCATTTATATATACTTCAAAATTTAATCTTATTTTATATTGTAATTATTATTACACAATTTTCATATTATATAGAAGGGCAGTTTAGATATATAAGACTTTTCTGATTATTACATATAAATAAACAGAGTTTGTAACTAAATGATCCGATAAACAATTTTACAAGAAAGACTTCAGAATTTACTTTATAGTACGAAATATATTCGATATTTTTCTTTGAAATGAACGTACACGTGATTTTATTATTATAAAATAAAATCTTTAACCCTCTTTTGGATAACCCTTTATAACAAACGTGATGTCACCGTTACAAAATGCATCAGTTTCTACCTATTAATTTAATTATCACAGTGATTTAATTATGATCTGCCTTCTTCTAATCATTGAATTGTACGATTCAACATCGCAAGATAAACAACTGAAAAAGACAAACAGAAGCACGTAGCACAATTAATAGGACAGAAAATTTTACGCATCAAAATCAAGGGTAATCCAATAATGACGATGACCGGAGGATCAGCCACGATCGATATATTAATCCGATAACATAAGCTTCTTGAATGCATAAAGTCTCTGGACCACGTGAATCTCTCTCCTCCGTACCCCAATAAAAAATTGTTCTCTCCGAATGTACTGAAAATTTCCGTGGGAGAAATAATTACTTGGGCTTCCTGCGAACCGCAAAGTGAAAAATTTCCAAATTAATCGACTGCTTTATTTCCGTGAAAATGAATAATTAGCGAGGCACCTGTGCAAAGTTGTATATTAAAATGTGTCGGAATGAATTATGTCGAATTGTCGGATGTGTCGGATAGTCGTTGTTAATTTCTGCTAGACTGTGGAGTACCTTTGTTACGCAAAAATAGCGCAGTGTCTAACAATCGTCCAATGGATTCGATTGCAATTTGCTTTTTAATAATGTTAAATGAAAATGGTTACTCCATTTTAAGTATTTGATGATACAACAGCAGAAGAATTCAGGAATTTTGCCTAGATTTATTTTCTTTAACGCCTCGTCTTTAGAATAAGTTTTTTTAATTTCTAGTGAAAAATCCTGACGCGGATATATGAGTGATGTCGCAGTCAAGGTATTAACCCTTTGCAGTGGAGGCCTTTTTTTCTGGTATCTGCCAGCAACTCGAGATGTTTCTTAGCATTCTATTGCCATGAATTCTAAGCCTATCTAGATTTGAGAATAAGGTCACCTTTACCTCGCCGACAATCATTTTATTGATAGTTCGAGTTCCAAAGAAATTAAACCTAAAGAAACATCAGGTATTGTAAATTTGCTGCGTGAAACGTAATGGTGACTGATTGTGAGAGTCACCTCTCGAGTGCAAAGGGTTAAGCGACATCTACTTCCATGTTTCATCGAACAAAAGTCCGTGTGAAAATCTGTGTAAAAGTACCATTTGTGTCTTATTGAAAAACGAAATCCTAAAGCCTCTTTTGGAAATCGATCAGCTGTTGCTAGTCGGGTTGTTGGATAAGCGGCCAAAAATAAAACCGCCGGCTCTCTTCGACCGCATTTTAATCTGCCATCGTGCCCGATATCTCCAGAAATAGTGATTTACCGAGCCGAACACGCGCACGGAATCGAAAGCAACGACCAAGTATTCTCGCCATCTATTGCAAAAGTTGCCAGGTCGAAAACATGAAGAACATTTCACTTCCTTAAAATAAATTGGCCTGATTCGGAGGCAAATTGAACCAGTCCTAACTGATCAATTTGTATAGTGACGATACGGACTTTAAATAGAGGAGGATGTCTGAAAATAGAATATTCTGGAAAGTTCAGAGAGATATTAACCCAAGTTGAGTTTTATAATTAAAGGTTATCGTTTGTAACGCCACTTTTAGCTTCACCCCATATTGTTCTTCGCCTTCTTCAATACATATTTTTTATTTGTAAACTTTTTTTCAAATGTTTCAATCTATCTTTGAAGATAGAACTAAATTTTACATAGAAAAGTTGAATAAATTTCTTCTCTAACTGCACTGATAAATAATAATTTAACGAAAATGTAATTATGTCATCATCAGTTATTCTGTATTCATCTTTTCTGGGTAATTTTATTTAATTTTGTTCATTTTCAATTAATGTGTATTTATCACAAAGGTACTTTTCCTGTGATCATCTTTTTCTTGATTATTTCAGTATCGAATGACTGCTAAATTGTATTTAACAGGAATGTGTTTATATTTTAATGTAAAAATTGTTTACTTAAACATTGTTATAACCTACCATTTTGACCTCAATCATGAAATTTGGCCTTTGGATTTTGCAATAACTTTTCAAAAAAATAGGTAACTTTTGACTAGTAAAAATATTAACTTTATTGATTACTGGGTGATAGTTCAAGGTAAAGTTCTCATTATAAACCATTTCTATAACAATAATAAAGAAGATACTAAATGAAATCTTAGTTTTTTCATTTTTAGTTGTTCGTCATCAGACTGTGTATTCTATGTACCCATAGTGTACAAAAATACAAGTAAATATGATGTATTAATATTATTATACGAATTTAAGAAATACTTATAATCTAATCAAACTTTTCAAATTTATATAAATGCATAAACTCTGCATTTGTCATGCAGATGCATGATTTGAAATGCATTTATCATTATTCTTGTATAATTTTGTTTTACTTTTTTTAATTTCAATCGGTGGTAATTCATTTTTATTAATTTATATTTATCATCAAGCATCTTCCTAAGCTCATCCTTTATTAATAATTTGCATTTTTAATTCTCTCAAGCGCACATTATGATGTCTATTATGCAATAATAATCGATATTAATTTCCTCTTAATTGTAGAGTACCTTTGTTCCGCAAAAATAATGCAATCTTTAAAACAATCGTCGAATCAATCCGATCCCAAAATGTTTTCGAATGAAACTAGTAAATGAAGTCATACGATAATTAGCGTTTGTTATTCAAATGTCGTGTTAAGAAATATACTTGCTAATATTTCATATGGAAGCTGGGTGAAACGTGGATATCAATATATGAGTCGTTCATTACAAAAGTTTATCTTCGTTTCGAGATATAAAAGGTTTTACGTTTCGGTCGTTTGAAATATATGTATTGATAAGAGGTATCAAATAGGCTCGGTGTGTACTTTTGGCGATTGCAGATAGGTAAATTTATCAGGTGTTAGAAGAATATAGACACACACACACTCCTGGCGCGGTTTTCGATGATTTCACTGCTTTTCACTTTTCCCATTTAATACCATTAATAATATAAAATTTTAAATCTGTGTTTGTGACTTCACTATAACTGTCATTATTTTTTACCAATTCAGATAATATCTCTTTTAATTACTTCTAAACAAATTTCCTCGATTTAGTACGAATGCTTATGGGACTGGGTTGTATATCTTCTATTTTTAGCAATAAACTGCATACAAAGATACACGTTATGCATTTATGACAAATGTAAATATATAAAAATATACAAGAAAGGAAAAAACATACTTTAACCTCTTGTGGGACGAATTTTAAACAGATTCTTTTTGCTCTACTGGAATACACACAAATTAAAGCAATGTTTATGTGTAAATTGATTTTAACATACGAACATGTTCTCTCACATTAATATGGTACATGTTTTAATTCTAAAAAGTACAGTGATCTAAAGTAATGTTCTTTATCTGTCTAAATAAAAGTATGAAATTGCATAAACATCAACAGTCCCATAAGTACCATATTGTATAAATTTGTATTATACAAATTCTAATAGAATACTATTAACAAGCATTAATAAATTAACAAACAGTAAATTAATTAATACGTTTCGTTTACTAACTTTGTTGGCTCTACAGGTGGTTAAACATTAACAACATTCATTATTCATAATTTCATCATGCATCTGGTGCGTGACAAATTTATTTCAACAATGAAGCCTCCCACGATCGTAAATTATCGTTGCGAACAACGAATATCGGAGTGAGTTGGTCGTAAATTTGCAAATAGATCAACAAAGCTGAAACAAGCGTGGTGCGTGTTTCTGAGAAATTGAAATTCACGCCGAAAGTAATATAGAATGCGTTACGTCGTCGACTCGAGACTCCCACGATAATTAAACTAACATCGTCGTTGTTCCAAGAAAGGTTGTTCCATGTGCGAAAGGTCAACCGTATTTACGTATGATATATCTTCGTCCAGGTCGAATCAAATATCACGCTTCTTAACCTTTAAACTTCCAACGGTTTTGCTCTGGTTTTCAACGAATAGCAAATATTCTTCGAAAACGAGAAGAAGCGATCAGTTTTGGATACGGTACCGTGAAAAAGTCTTAGGTTATTTACGCTACCTTTTATATTTTTACTGCTAAAGAAGGAACACAAATTTGTATTCAGCATATATATATATAGAGTGGGCCAAGTGAGTGTAACAAGCTATAACTTCATTATTTGTATATTTAGAGAAAAATGTCAAAGAGAAAAGATGTATAGTTAAAAGAACACTATATTTGTAGGAACATATTTCTTTTTTATAAGTGCAATGGTGCATGTGCAATCGAGCATTACAAACATTCGTTTAAAATATCTCATGAATTAATGATTTTTGGACTTTATTCTAATACTGCTGTACGTAGAATGGCGAAAGGATTCAATTTATGCAAAAAAATATGCGTATCCATTTAAAAAAAATAGCACATGCACTATTGCACTTATAAAAACAAAAAGAAGGTTCTACAAATATTGTACATTTTGAACTATTCATTTTTTTCTGTTGACATTTTTCAATAAATGTAGTGATAACGAAGTTATGCCTTGTTACACTTACTTGGCCAATCCTGTATTTTATTTTGCCAATTTTATTGTTATTGCTATATTTGTGGTTCTTTGTCTCTCTAATGCGTTACAAGGAAACTCCAAAAACTCTCAATTTAAGGCTGCTTTCCCTAAAGCGATAATGACGATCAATAAAATATGAATTTTGTATTAGTACAGAAGAGTATGGCCCGAAAGTTTCTCATAATGGATTATGAATGGGTCATACTACACCAAATCGATCAGTTTTATACTCGATGTTGAGCATTTTATTAAATGTAAAACTTTTTGCACTCCATGCAAAAATAACGGGGGTTTACATGATCTTTTTATTGTTTTTTAAATTGTTTAAGAAACAGCAACCTTCTAGTTATTTAACAATTAAGTTAATCAAGTTAACAATTTTATCTAATTTTTACTAAGACTGTCCTCAGAAACGAATTTTTATTTTCACTATTATTATATTAAACATACGAAATTCCAGTTTGAACTACATATCTTTTTGCTTCATTCGTAAAGTTACTTCTGTGATATAAATAAATAAACAGTTTATATATTGGAAAATGCAAAACGGTGCAAGAATTGAATTTACTTATTAAATGAAAACTTGTTGCTGATAATATTAATTTAAACTGATAATTAATAATGGAAATTCACATTAAAAATAGAGTGAACGATTATATACGTCATTGAACAAATACAATTTTAAAAAAGCAATTTTCCTGTATTGAGTACAATCATTCACATTTTTTTAATATTCTATATTCTGCATTTTTATTCAAATTTCGTATCAAATTCATTTGATTAATTTAGTAACAACCAAATAACAATTCGAAATATTACCTCCCAAGTCGAGATACAGCCTTCAAACTTGCCATATATTCTTTTTTAACAACAAACTTTGACATCCATATTCTCCTATAAATTTTGTCATAAATTAACAAAGTATACAATTTTGAACATTTGCACAACTTTTTCCTACAATCTGTACGATAGAAGTCATGTTGTCTTTTCATTAATTTAATCCAAAACGAAAACCAAAACCTACATTTCTCATTATTTTGATCCAAAGGCAATCAGCATAAAAGTTCAGAAACCTACCTTCCATCCTAATTTCTATGCACGCGTAAGGGAATATATTATCACAAGTCTCTCTCGACATTTACCACAGATGAAAAATGAAATTCTACGCCGCGTCGTCTGGGAACATACGACAGAAAAATGGAGGAACACAAGCGATCAAATTAATCGTCCCTGAGGTTGGATTCGCATTCAACGAACTCTCATGCTAAACCCCTCGTGAGAACACAGCCTGCCCACTTCAAGATTTCTAACCGCGTTTAATCCTCCAACGAGTGCATCTTGCGCCATACTGCGCTTGCACTTCCGCCATTCGCTATTCAATTTCCTTTTCCCGGGGATTAGACTTCACCGAGAAGAATGCTTTGTAACGCGCCTTCGCTCAAGATTGATAACGGTTCAGATGTTCAGGGAAATTCCAAAATTTCTGTCGCGATTTCTCACAAGTTTAACTTGGAGTTTATAGCTTGGTTTATAGCTTGGAGAGTTTAGATTTTAGGGTTTGGTATATTGTTTTGTGAATTCGACCCTCGAGAATACCCATCAGAAACATAGGTATTGTATTTTAATATTGCTCGATGACGATATTACGTAATCAAGTGAATATTTTAACATTTTTTAATCTGTTTATCTGTATAAATATTATTTTAATTTAATTATGTTTCTTAATTAAACATTTATTAATTGCTTTTCATGTCTTCTATCAGACATCGTTACATTTCATTTAATTCTTACTGTACATTGTTTTGCATTTGCATTTGCTGAATTGCCTCTATTCATAATTGTTATATTAAAAATGCTACTAGTCTGTTGGGGCCCACTGGCTCCCCTGTAGCTCGGGTACCTCGGGATTGCTACACCCGTACTGTAGCTACAATCAAACATAGCTACAGCCCCTGAAAGTACTCGTAAAGGAACTAGGATAATGTTAACGTCGACAAATTTAGCTTCTAAAATACAAAGAAAATAATAGGATTATAGCAGTTTTTTTTTTATGTATTATGAATAATTGTCCCGTGTTGAAACTTTATGTATAGTTCGTACCTGTGTCATGAGGGTACAATTTTTTCAGGCAAAAGAAATAAATATGCATAGTTACACTCATACTTTTTATGTCTGAGAACATTGTCCTGTAAAACAATGATTTCCAAATGCATTAAAAACCAACTCCATAAAAAAATAGGATTACTATGCCCCTCTCGGAAAAACGTAATTCTGAGTAGAAACAACGACTAATGACCAGACGTGGCAAATTGGCGATACATCTGACAATTACTCGCAGTTTCTACTTGAATTACCGTTTGCATTCTCTGTAAAGATGGAGTCTGGTACAGCATCGTCAACTTTGTAACGATCTAACTTGTTAAAAGCATTTCAAATCAAAAATAAAATAATATCACTGCCAAATACGACAAGTTCTGTACCAAGAATTTTTAAAATTCATTTTCTCGAAAACGCAAGCTCGTGTCCAAAAATTCTATTGTTCATTTTCGATGCAGCTTTGCTTGTTCATCTCCAGCCTTCCTATTAATATAGGCTGTTTCCTGAGTTTTGTAGCATACTCTACAGATCATGTTCTCCTTCATCCAGTATCTACTTGCTGTCCATTCAATCCCTAATTTAAATCTTGCTACTATCTTTACTTTCCCGGTCTTTCGTCCTTCGTGTAAAAGCTTTGCTATATCTTTCTGCACTCATCTCAACTATTCTATTACGTATCTTGAATCTCTTATCTTTCCTCTCCTTTCTTCTAGCAGGTTCTTTTCATTTCCGTGTTTCCATTCTTCTATTACATTTTTCCCCTCCTCGTCTTTTCTTCTACTTCCCATCTGTCCCTTAATACTGCATGTAGCTTTTCTCGTGTTTTCCCCAGTTTGTGTTCTTCCGTTTTATCTTATCCATTTCTTTCCTGCGTTCTTTTAGTAATTTTTTCTTCTACTTCGTTTTATTTTTCCTTCGTACTTCAATCTCCCTAACCTAAATCTTCCTATCATCTTTACTTTCCTGCTCTTTCCTCTTTCATAATTTTTGATAGCTGATCTTCGTACGAGCGTCCGCCCTTAACATTAATTTAAATATGTCAGAAGGTTGTAAATTCCAAGTTACGACACAGGTTCGAAGGAAAGATTGGATATTTCACTATAGAATTCACTCATCGTGTAAATGCATTACTTGCAGGGCCACCGAGGGCGGTCTAACAGCGGATGCGGCTGCAGCAGGTGCAGGTTCCGGTGAGATCGTCGGGGGTCCCAGGACGCCTCAGCAAATCGCCTCGCAGAAACGATTGCAGGCGACGCAGGCGCAGGTCGACGAGGTCGTCGACATTATGAAAACGAACGTTGAGAAGGTCCTGGAACGTGATCAAAAGCTCTCAGAACTCGATGATCGGGCAGGTGAGATCAAATGGAGCGGATCCACTTTAATCATTCACCTTTATAGAACTTTTTCAATTTTTAATACTAAATTTTCCATTTATTAGATGTAGAGTCCAGAATAGTACTTAAAAAATTTTTAATATTAGATTTTTACTTTATTAAGTGTACACCTTAATCCTGTGCTTTTCTAAAATAACCTTGCGATTTATTTATAAAGAAAACTTTGATTTATATACGAGAAAAACATATAACTTTTAATTTTATCTTAGTTACATATTTCAAGAAAGCAGATGTAGTTGTAAAGACAAAATTGCGAGTTAATATTTTTATGTATACTATTTCTATTTAACCATACATCGAATGTAACGGCGCGGAATTAATTTCTACATCTAATATAAATTATAATATATAATTTAGTAGTTAAATTTAATTGGAGACATTGTATCTTTGTCTGCGTTGAAGAGGTTAACAAGTTCAACAAGCATTCTTTCGTGTAATTTTATTTTAAAGAAGTTACAGAAGATGATTTAAACTTCTCGTAATACTGAAATAATTATTTCAAGTGACTGTATGTACGATATTACTTTTACGACAAAGAAAGGGATGGCAAATTATCTCTGTCACGTAGTATTACGACTACATTATTGAAATTAGTTGGGAATAAAAAGTTAAAGGATTCTATTTCATTAAACAACGAGACGTACAATACTGCCTACCAAAGGTGTCAATTTGACGTGATGTGTAAATTGTTTATAATGACATTGAATAAATTGAACTGTGCTCTGTGAGATGGTAAGGTCACTTAGCGACGTAAATGGTGCAATCTTTCTTTTAAAAAATCCAAAAAGAAATTAATTTTATATAAAGGAATTCTTCTAAGTTGGGAAGCGTTCTAGGTCTTATCAATAAGGTTGACCCTAGAACGAAACGCCTTCCAACCGATAAGAATCCCTTCCCATAAAATTAATTCTTTTGAAATTTCTTAAAAAAAGAATACACCTTCTGTCTCCTCAATTAATATTTTCATTTTAAATATCGCGATTGCTGAATATCAAATTTTCAAAATAAAGTGTAAGACGATTGATAAAAATGAACAAAGTCAGTAAAAGTTACAAATATATATCTTAAGTTAGTACTGTAAAGAAATGAACGTTCAGAATTTAACAAGTTTGACCCCAGGTTGCATAAAATATAAGCAAACATACACGCTGATTTTCAATCGATGCGAGAAATGCAATTGAAACGAAAAATTGAAGAACTCACGAATAGTCGGCCATGTTCGTCTAAACGTAACTTCATTAATTTTCTGCATTAAAGCTGGATTAAAGCGGTGCACGCCGATGTCAATTACAGTGACTCTTGCGAATCGATGCAGTTGTTCCGAGGCTGACCATTATCGACCCATCTTCCCTGCACGTGGTCTGACTATATCGTGACTTTTGTCACTGTCTACTTTAATTAAAGGGGTACTCCTTTACTGTAGCTCAACAAATAATTCTTGTTGCTCAAAACCTTTAAAATATTCTATTTATAAATATATCTAAATTACATTAATAAAATGTTTGAATTGTCAATATCACAACCGTTTTATTAGGCGTAGAATGAATTCATTCGTAATAGAAAATCATACAACTTTTAATCTTCTCCCAATCAAGCATTCTAAAACAATACATAAAGTTGTCAAAATAAAATGTTGGAACCAATTTGTATGTTTCATTACTATGAAGGGTGATAGTTGACTAAAATAGTAAAAGTTATAAGAAAATCGCAAACAAATACTCTCGATAATTGACACTCTCGTGAGATTCGAATGATCTTTCTGAAGTCGCGTAAGTTACACATCTGTGCAACTGATTACGATAATGTAGTCTCAACGTAGAGACACACAATGGAGTCCCTTGTGATGTTGGAAGCCATCAGTGAAATCTCTAGCCCTCGGTGTGTATCCATCGTCATTGTCTCGCGCATTCCAGTTCCTCGTCATAAAAGTATCGTAGCATTTTATGTCCAAGGAACCAAAAAACCTTACACCAACATCTTTTTTTTTCAATTGCACGTCTCTACAAGTCTTCGAAACGAAATCTCCCATGTTCTCAGTAGAGACTTCGTTGAACTAAAATTTACGCAAACACTTTCATTGAATCTTTTTATAAAACTGTAAAAGTTAGAAGTCCTGTTCTAAAACAAGCTTAGACTAGACCAGGTATCATGGTGATACTCGAACTAACGACTTGGAATTTCTTTCTTCAGACGCGCTACAGCAAGGAGCGTCACAGTTTGAGCAACAAGCAGGGAAACTGAAAAGGAAGTTTTGGCTTCAAAATCTAAAGGTAATATCTGTTTCATTGGTATCAGTCATTTTTATGTTCTTTATATCGAACAGTGTGACGACTATATAGGCATTCAGAACAAAATTCATAACTTTCAAGTTGATCAATTTTTAGCATAATATTCTTGATACTTTTTTAAAGAGAATATAAAAATAGTTTTATTCATAAAAATTGAGGTGATTATTTCACTTATTTAATAAAATTTCTTAATTTATTACACAAAAAATTAAGGCAAATTATTATTATTACATTTAAATTACGCATCTATTTTAAAGATACTGCAATATTCAAATCAACTTATAAAAATGATATTAAAGAAAGAAACACTACCAGTGTCTTTGAATAAAATGCATAGATTTTTTCTTTAGTTTTATCCTTGATTTAAACAATAAATTGATGTATTAAGTAAATGTTATCGATAATGTCACAAACTACATTCTTTTACCAATATTTCAAAAAATGAATATCGTTTACTTATTACATTATTAAGTTTATTGTACATACATTATTTGTATCCTATACTTCTGTTCCTAATTCTATCCTTATACTTGAATTTTGTTCATTAAATGTCGCACGGTGTATCGGTTCAATATTGACCGTTTCGCTCGGCTTTATTCGCAGATGATGATCATCATGGGCATCATGGTGCTGATCGTATTGGCCATTATTGTCGGTAAGTAACCAGAAGCATAGATGCATTTTGAGAAAGCTAACGACACCGCCGTTGTCTAAATATTTTGTATCATCTGGTTCGATGTGTCTCTTCACGATTTCGAACGACTAATTCGTCGAGCTATATATTTTTCGAAATTTGCCAAAATTCCAGCCCCGTTACACTACAAGCGTAACCTAGGTGACTTTAGGTAATGCTTTTAGGTGACTCTGGCTTTGATAAAAATCGATGACTACATATCTATGGGATTCCCTGAATATACCAAGGGTAAAGAAAGGATTTGCACGCTTATTAACGTTTCGTTTTCTAAGACAATATATTGTATAATAGAGCACCAAAACATGTACATTATGCTCGTTATACTTCTTTACTTCTTAAACAGTTATCTTAAAAAAAAAAAAAAAACTGAGTGTGCAAATGCTTTGTTGACCCATTGTAGACTCTTTCGAAGAGACTCGAGTGAATTTTCGAATACAAACGCGAGTCAGACTGCTGACTGAATCAGTCGTTCTCGGCTACTGTCTCTGTCAATCTACATTTCCGCGCTGAGAAAAGTACCACGTGAACAAGAAATTGTGTTTGCACGACGCTGAGGGACGTTGACGTCCCGAGTGAAGTCTTGCCGAATAAGCTTGCACGGCACTCTAGAAATTCCTCCGAAATCCCGGAGAAATTTCACGAGCGTTCTCGAGATACTTTCGTCGACAAAAGTGTCACCGTGCGTCGCGCGAGTCATAACATTACGACCGTTCTTCTCGATCACGAGAAAACTGGCGAAAGTCGCTGATACGATGTCAAGGGAAACGCTAAGACATCATTTCGTTACGCATAAATTTTATTCACCTACGAGGGAATCGGAAGTGAGAACGCGATATACTTTGATGAGCCGCCATCTGAAATTGTAGGTCTCGACGAATTGGTTGAGAAACGCCACCGTCTTAGGGACATTTCACCAATCGTTTTCGAGATGAAGGAATTCAAGCGTCGAAGTTTAAAAGTCCTTTGACAAAACGATGTCGATTCACATTTTGCAAGAAAAGTGACACAAATCGAAATATAGAAAAATTATTACTATGTGTCGATTGTGTTTTATAAATATCGAACTTTACATAGGAAACGTTACTTTGATCAACTTCGGTATTTCTAGTATTCTAAGTTTGCAATATGAGTAAAAAAATCCCATAACACAATGAATACCTAATTACTTGTAAATAAAGTAAACCTAAATGATTTATCATTTCCTTTAGATTTACTTTACCTGTGACACGCTTAAAAAAAGTTCTCGAAGGACTTCATTTTCTTTTGCCTCTTATAAAATTTATATTTTTCGTTTTGCGTCACTTTTCTTGCGTGGGTGCAATATATAGGTGATACAGTCATAGATCTTGATAAAAGGAACAGAAAAGACCGATATAATTTTTCCTTTAAGTGAACATTAACAACTGAAAGTGCAGTTCTTCCTTGGAGTCCCACGCGACATTGCGTAGACTTGACAAGATGGCGGCGCACATAGTGTACCGATCAAAGCACTTGGCGTGCAAAAAGAGGATTGCATTTTCAGCTATATCTATTCATTTGATCAGAAAATTATATAAAACTTTGCTGTTCCTTTTATCGTGATTGATAAATCCGTGCCGTTATCTAGTCGATATTACAACTTCAAAATTTTTACTTAACCTTATCCACCTTGTTGACTATCTAACTGAAATAGTTGGGTAATTAACAAGTAATTCGGTTGAAATCTACAATTTGAGACTCATCAAAAAGGTATTTAACCCTCGTTAACCTCGGCTGAGTAGTTTCGACTCAGTCGCGAACAAAATAACGATCGACAATCTTTCTCGAGTTCGCGAAAAATTTACTGTTTCGCTCAGGATCTAACGCGACATTTCTTACTGATCATCATTTAACGTGTGAACTCAATGTGTTTCTCTTTTCCCGTCTAGTGAAATTCATGTAGACGCGCTGATGGAAGAGATTTGTGTGTGAGTGAGTCTGAAGGTAGAAAGCAACAAAACTGCGACGTTGCGTATTACTGTTGTATCTCTCTCTCTCTCTCTCTCTTTCTCTCTCCCCCCTCTCTCTCTCTATCTATCTATCTATCTATCTATCACTGTTTTTCAACTTCTGTTTTCCCTCTGTTACGTTCCTCAACCCTTTTTTTTTCATGTAGGACGTGTGTACGCGTACCTGTATACGGATATGTACATCTCCGTTCTCGTTGTTCTATACATCACCAGACTCCATAGCCCTCAGCCCTTCAGAATTTCTACCTGACGTTTTGAAGGCGTGCCCCATGCAAGTGTTCGCAATTTCGTAAGAATTTTTCGACCAGTTTCCTTTTCTGTTGGACTCTTAACGACGTAAATTTAATTTCATTGGTATTATCGTGTACTTTGCAAAATACAAATTTAAAATATATTTAAGATATGGTGAAAGACACTGTTTCACTCTTCAGGAGACGTTCAGTAAAAGACACTAGATTCGGTCTTATAGGACATGTCAAATTAAAAAAATGCTAGAATATGTTGAGACTGCGGATGTTTATGCTGATTCAAATATTTACAGATTCAGATGAAGAATTGTGATTTAAATAATTGTATGTTTTATCATCTGAACAGTGTAACATGGGAAGCTTTAATTGAGAATGAAGTCTCGGAAAAAGACATCTCAAACATTGGTAATATTTAAAATATGTCATAACATTAGTTTTAGCCTGACAATTGAGTAAGAACGCTCTGAAAAGACAAGTCAGCTGTAGATAAAATGATTGTCCTCTTCATTAAGGAGACTAGGCAACTAAAAAGCTCCAAAATACACATGCTTCCGTTTATACATACGGTCAGTCCCATAAATATTCGTACCCTCTGTATCTATTGAAAGTAAGAATATAAATGATTTCCTTGGAAATTGTTAACATATTAGAACAAAATGATTACAATAGTAACTGTAATACTGCAAAGATTCATTTTTCATTTAAAGAAAGAACTATTTTGTTTTTTCTTAGAAAAGTGCAGTCTCTAAAAAATTGTTCACAGACTCGATTATAATATTACAGGTGTTTTGATAACCATCACCAAGGAAATTTCAATATCCTCATTCGTGAAGCTCGTATAAATAGCTAAACAAATTTGATTGTTGTCTATAAAATACATTTAATAATGTGTTAAATGAGGAGTGGGGACTTGCATCCATTTGCTTGAAATTAATTCCTAACGAAGACTTTACGAGTAATTTGACCATTGAATCGTTCGTATAAAGGGTATATGGCTCCTCCATTCGAGTAGGTGTCAGATATATACCGAATATTCCTTCCAGGAATTGTTTATGATCCCTTTTGCCCCTTGTAAACAGAACCTGCCTGGAGGGGTTCAGAGGATCCGCTCAATAAACATAATTAAGACTCCCACACACCTGGATATCAGATTCAAAATCGTACGCAATTTCTCTTGAAGAGAGCTTTCCATATAAACAATTATTACTCACTCACGGATTCAAAATTCCTTATGAAAGTCACGACATAAAAGACGTCATTTTTTCTAAACAGAGCAAGCAAATGTTACACGTAGAATATCAAAGTTTTGTTTCTAGACTTGCGGCTGATTACAGTTTACGAAATACTTTTTCAATTAATTCTACCGAGCCGTTACGAAGTGTTTCGAAATTTTTATTGAAACTTCATAAACGTCAGTGTCTTTTTTCCAGTAAATTCCCCATAATTAAATGTTCAACAACAAATCCGTCGTTAAGTTGTCCAAGAGAAACGCAATTCAGCGTCGATAAATAACAGGAAGGAAACGAATACTTCCCTCGCGAAAAGTACTTATGAAATTGACGCTTACCGTCGATGTTACATACATATTGTCTGCCTGTAATAGGTACCTGCTGGTGTATCTGTCGCTATCTGTATTCTACTACCCCTATCCGCCACGAACAGCCCCCAATCCCTCGTGGCTCGTAGTATATTCATGAATCATCGATTTAATTGGCTAAAGTTCCAATTAACAGTCACATGTAAGCGGTATCATGCGAGACTCAAACAAGAGAATCTGCTTGATATTAACTGGGGCTGCCAGGTACAAGTCGTGCCCTTTGGTTAAGATATTCGTCGAATCAATTTGACATTGAAGAATTTTAGAAGTGAATTATTTCGAAATTGTAGCATCAAGATTGAACTTTTCTGTGATCGAACAATTTTAGAATTGAAACATTTAAAGAATTAAGGATTTCAGGATGTATTTTAGTAAGCAGGTTTCTTGAATGTTTATTATGTATTTGTATATTATAGGGAATTATACCCCCATTGGTAACCAGTGAACCCTGCCATGAGCTTGGCGATTGGCAGCCAGTTGACACAAGCACAATTATCTTGAAATGATTCAAAGTATCGTTCGAACCCTGAAAAACCTAACTGCGATGTTGATGTCACGTCAGAGTATCTTACCCACAGAACGCGACTTACATTTGAAAGCCTCGGTTAGTATCAATAAAGGGCCTGAGCCATGAAAGTCCCAAATATCTTAAATAAAAGAGTAAATAAAGAACTCGGTGCTTCATGGATCCTCGACAGCCCATGAGCTCGATGTCGAGCCCAGAGCAACACGATCAACAGACAGCGACACCACATACATTAACAGTCGACTAACTTTGCCGCGAGGAAGAGTGTAAATGCCCGGAATACTATGAATCTCTCCATTCGCCGCCGAGACGATTTCATAGAAGTCTCTAATGGGGTTCCCGGTTTCTGTTAGAGGTTTTACTTCGTTTCGGCCATGAAACACTATTTCATAGTAACATTTCTAGGCTTTAAAACTTGCAAAAGTATATTATTAGGAACATCAATCTGAAGATTAGAATCTTCATAAGAATGTTTTGGTAAAAGTAGTAAAAACAAGAAGTTTATTTTATATCAATGTTCCGACACCTCAGTTTGGATCCAAATATAAATTTGTATTATAATGCCAAATTTGTAAAGGAATGAACGAGTTTTATTTATGAGTCTGTGAGGTTGTATAACTTGACTATAACACCTAGTGTACCAGGCTTGTATTTGTTCATTTTTTACATTCATTTAATTCTTGTTTTAGATTACTTTGCATTAGCTCTATTCATATTTCTCTCATTAGAGACGTCAGTAGTCTGTTAGTATCCATTGGCCCAACTATAGCTCGGGTACCTCGGGATTGCTAAACCCGTACTGTAGCTACAATCAAACATACAATAGCTACAGCCCCTGAGGGCATTCGTAAAGGAACTAAGATAATGTTTAAATTTCTAAAATAGAAGAAAAGTAATAGGATTACAATAATTTTTTTTGTGTATTGAATGAACAACCGTCAGGTGTTGAAACTTTATGTATAGTTTGCATCTGAGTAATTTTTACTTCATTACAGCATTTTAGGAATAAAACATTTTAGGATTAAAACACTTCAAAATATTATACTATTAACAAAAAAATACTATTTTAAAATTGAATTATTTCGAAATTGAAGCATTCTATGAATGAAGAATTTTAATAAAGCATTACATGGTTCAAGATTTGTAGCATTGAATCGTCTTAATAAAATATTTCAGGATGCATTTTAGGGTTCAAACATTCTTTGATTGGAACGCATTAGCAGATATATTCGAATATTGAAGTATTTTAGAATTGAAGCATTTCAACATGTTGGCATGAACTATTGCAGCAATGAAGAATTATGACGTTCAGTTGTTTTATCATTGAAACATATTAACATTGAAGAATTTAAAATTAAAATAAAATTAAAATAATTTTCGTGAATTTATTAATGTTATGAAGAAATATTTTAGGGATAGGTTATTTGAAAAAGCTGATGTAGTTATCCACAACAAGCAACATTATTATTTCCTCCCACGCTTCTCCCAGGACGGTAAACATTGCCTTAAATGAATTATAACCGTCTTAACTCAGATGCAAACTTTCCGCGAATGAGTAATATAAATATTTCCATACAATTATAACCACTCTCACAGTTATAACGAGAAGTAGTAGCATATAAGAGCACTCACGTGTCTCGTGTAATGGTTTCAATAATATAGCAATTAAATTGTGAAGTTATCTTTTTTCAAGATAAGATCAAATTCAGTGAGTCGAAACATTGATATAAACAAATATTATACTTTCATAAAACAAAATATATAATGTTTGACGAAGCAACACCACCAGTTCCTTTGAATAATAAAAAGTAAAAAATTCATCATATCATTAAAAACAAAACTGAAAATAGTGTTTTCAAAGAAACGAAGATGCTTTTAAAGAAGGAACTTTCTTCTTTTCCATGCAAATACTGGAAGATCACTCGACGAAGACTGCACAGCTTTGCGGGAAATCGTTTGGTAGGAATAGGATGATACAAAAAGCTTCGGTCTTTCGTCGAGTCGCTGGCATTTACACTGCTTTATCGAAGTCTTCGCAGCGTTGATTCTTTGAATCCGTTGCGACAGGAATTTTCTAGCGATTAAAAGAGTAGAAATGAACAAAATTGTAGACGTTGGTCGTAGCAAAGGTGTACAAAGATTTTCGAGCAGAAACGCGGCGTTTTTTTTTTGTTGTTGGAATTATCCGATGCGTATCGGTGAGAGAATCGACTCGAAACGCGACGACAGTCGCAAAGAAAAAGCACACAACCACTTACCTCGCCTCGTAATTAATTGTTATGTGTCTGTCTGTACTTTTTGGTGGTATTACCCTGTCTTTCTTCCTGAAGTTGGTCCCAGCCAGTGATTTTCAATTTTTTGGTGGTCACGAAAAATCGATAAACGAGTGAAGCGTCGACGTGAACGGACTGAAAGCTAAAACAAAATAAAAAAAGTAAAACATAAAAAATATATACAAAAGAAGAAAAATACCGTTCGAACAACCACCGAGAAATGAAAACACGAAATGGACAACACCACAACGACAAATTAACAACAACAAGTACTATATCGCTCCTACGAACAACAGTAAGAACAACAAGTACAACATCAATAACAACAGTAACAACAATATAGACAAAAGGTTTCTAAAAAAAGCTTTTGTTTAACCCCCACTGTTCTCTTCGGTACGGTAAGCTACAACTTTTACTGCTGCACTTGGTACCACTTCTTTTCTCAACTTTATTCTATCATACTTCTACAGTAAGTCCTCGTTAAAAGACCGGATTTTTACCTCGATAAAAGTCTCGGAGCCGTTTAGTAGCGAGCAAACGAAAAATATTATATTTTTCGTTAGAACTTTGTGATAATAATATCAGTAGACTGGTGACGTTCTTCTGATGAGCATACATATGTCGAGACATGACCTAACTCACTATTTTTAATAATATCTAATTGAAAGACTTTATGTACAATAATTCGTATATTTGTCCACCAATAAGAATACAAATATTTATATTTAGGTATAGAAATGAATTCTGTGCCTTTATATTTGATAGTCTATAACCATAATTTAAGCAAAAATATTTACCCTCCTTTATATTACGTTAAATTACCAGCCTTCTAAGTTCTTAACCTGATATTCGTTATAATGAATCTACGTACAAACAAGTCTCAACCTGATGGTCATTAAAAGTTACATATGAATAAAAAGTTCAGTAACCCAGAAATTTTACTTATTGCTGTCCTTATAACAGGTTACAATTGTACTTAACAATTACTATATGTAAAAATTATTTTTCTATTATTTTTTTTGTATTCGTCACTCTAGTTTAAATGGAAATATACACCTGCGATTTTGTTACATTCAAATATTAAGATTACTCTGAAATTTCATTTTACAACTATACATGCTCCCTTGGAATGTGTGGGTGTGATTGAGGGAAGATTAAAAGTTATAAGGTTTTTCTTTATAAATAAATGGTAAATTTACCTCAGATAAGCACAGAATTAATTTCTACACTTAATCATTTTGTAATTATATTTTGAAATTTACGTATTTGTAATTATATTCTGATGAAAATAAGTCCAAACACTACTCAATTCGAATTATTTTTAATTATGCGCAATTAAAGGTTTTCAGAAACCTTCATGGAGAAAATTTCGTCAATCTGTTGATAATACTCCGATGTGATACGAGATTAATTAATTTATTTACCTGTCTAATTTAGTTCGCTTGAAAAATTTCACCAATCCACTGATAAACCTCTCACGGAGATATAATAAAGAAAAATTTTAAATTATTACTTTCCACTAACGATTTAGACGACAATACTCGTCGACCCCTTCATGCAGAGAATATTGTCCTTTTTTTCAATCCATGCTAGGAAATTATGTCACAAGTGTAATGAAATATCAAAAATCAAATTTGTTAAAAACTGCAATTTAACTTATTACGTCGCATTGAAGTACAATCCAAGTTGTTCCTTTATTATTGTACTGAAAACTTGTGCTGAATATGGTTACAAGGAATAATACGAAATAATCCAAAGAAAATACACACTGTATATATATATATATATATATATATATATATATATATATATATATATATTGTAATTATTATTATTAATATTATATATATCGTAATAACTAGACTGCGAATTTTATGCATGTATGACGTATGAAAAACATACAACCAAATAAACGTAACGTGCGTTTTACAATTACTATAATAAAATCGTTATTTCATTTTGCATAAGTGCATATACCTTTTGGTTACATTTAGCATGTGTTTATTATATTAGTTCATATCATAAATGCATAAAATCGGCAGTCTACTAATAACAACATAAATTGACTGAAACTGGACAGTATCGAGAAAGATATCTTGAGCACGAAGGGGTCGAAAGTGTCCGAGTGGAATGCCTTCGAAGAATTACTATACTTTTTCTGTCGAGGTCGAGGATCATAATCACTCCCCGACACACAGGTTCTAATCTTAATTCTCTGCCATTTGTCCCTGCGCGCAGAATTGAATTTCTCTGATTGTAACTTACTTTTGACAAGGACATATTTCTGGAAAAATTTACGATTTACTTTTATGTAAAGCAATAAGATGGGAAACGTCTGAATGGAATAGTTCATTTTCTGCGCGCAGCACAGTATCCAAATTTTTGCATATTCAATACAGCATGGAACTTCTCTTTTCTCTCTCTCTATCTATCTATCTATCTATCTTTCTCTCTCCACCTGTATCGACCCCGTTCCTCGAACTCAAACACCATTTTCAGAGTATACGAATTACATGACATTATATGATATACCGAGCGAAAATCGTTTCCAACGAAACAATTATTTCTGGGACGATCTTCACGCCCGCGCATGCCTATCTGCTTGCAAACTATTTCATGGCAGCATGACGAGTTTTATGTTTCATGTATGATAAATAGAGTACGTGTCGTTTGGGAAATGTAGCGACGCATGGCTTGCTCGTTCGATGGAAACGCATTCGTCGAGGCTTCTGACAAGTTACGGTGATCGTTGATAAGGAAAGCGAAGGATGTACGACGGGAGGAAAGCCTCAGAAGTCTCGAATTGAATATTCCAGAAGATTTTCAGCGTCTGAACGATCAGTGTACAGAATGGCGAATTTTGTGTCAAGTAGCAAGTGTTAAGTGTAATCGTAAGTTGCATGGGATTTGTTTAGAATAAAACGTACAATTACGTTGTGGAATTGAGTATTTAGATTATCAGATTCAAGGCTCGTGGACGAACACATCAACTCGATGTTTGTTGGAAGTGGGAAAGATTTATCGCGGAAAGTTATTTTGTTGGATTACGCGTCCAATTGCGATGTCTGAAAAAAACATCTGGGTCTACTTCCCTACTGTTTCTTTTTTTCAAATTACAATTGTTTCTTTTATTGTTTTCGTTGAAATACATGTTCATGACAGTTCACTTGTGTAATTTCTAGTAGGAAGATTATTGACTTTAGCAAAAAAGTCATATATAACTAACTAACTATAACTAACTAAGTCAAATATAACTCGCCATGATTAACAAATGTCATTTGAAAAGCATGATTTCACAACGATCTTTTTAATCCAAAGTCACACTAAGGTCGTAGTATAACGGAATCATTGAAATCGCATCGATGGCGTCTAAATAACTATCAAATTAAAAATACATGATTCCATTTAAAAGGATCATAGCTTTACTTTTGGTTAAGGAAAATTTTCGTATGCTATCCTTCAAATCAATATTTCTTTTGTACTGACGTTTTTGTCAAACTCTCGGAACTGACTGTGACGCATCCTGCATACACCATACAACTTAAGTAATTTTGATTTCATTTAACTTGAGGGATATTTACACATATGTATATATTTCCTCTTATATCAAAGTTACTATTACTTACAGTCACGATATCTTTTAGAATGAAAAATATACCGTATTAAAGTGAGGCGACATATTTGTATGTTAAAATCGATGTATAGATAAAAATTGCTTTAGATTGTATATTTTTGTATATCGTAGAATAATACGATTTAATACAATCCTATTATATTATGTATATATTTATATATACACGTATATTTTATTATACAATGATTATATATTTGATGAAATATATTTATATATACAAGTACATATATATTTAATTATACAATGATATATACAGGGTGTCCCAAAAATGTTAGAGGTCCTTGAAAGAGGTGGTTCGGGAGGTGATTTGAAACAACTTTTTCTTCTGCAAAAATGTCGGATGGGGCTTCGTTAAGAAGATATTAATAAAAAAAACCCGACCAATCAGAGCGCGCGAATACCGTTGGAGCGGCCGCGGTAGCGAAGAGCTACGCGCTGAGCGGCCGCGTCAATATCCTTCGATGCACGTCGAGTCACTTGTTCACGTACGAGAGCGGCTACCTAGCGCGTAGCCATCGCTATCGCGACCGCTCCAACAGTATACGCGCGCTCTGATTGGTCAGTGTTTTCCGTTAATATCTCCTCAACGAAGCCTCGGACAACAATTTCGCTAAGGAAACAGTTGTTTCAAATCACCCCCTGAACCACCCTTTTCAAGGACCTCTAACATTTTTGGGACACCCTGTATATGTGTGTGTATATGTATAATATGTGTATATAATTACAGCAGAAACCAATCCGATTTAAAATTTGTCCCTCCAGAGTTTAAACGTTCGTTGAAGAAGAACCCGGATAGAAGAACGAAAAGTCAGAAAAATGTTTAGTTGAATTTTGTTCAATTTTGCGATAACTCTAATTTACATTGGCCCGCTTCGTACAGACTCGAGGTTCGATCTTCGTCCACGAGGGTAGTCCACGATTCCGCATGCAAAGAGGTACCCAAGAAGTACTGAAAGCTCCAAGAGTACCGAAAGAATCTAATCTGTCTCTAAAATTGAACGAATCCACGTGAAACGGGTGGAAAATTGTCGCGAAACTGGTCGCTCGGATAACCTACATGGAAACAAAAATCGGCTGTTATTCTTTTCAGCGGGCGTCACCAGCGGCAGCGACTCGCAAAATTGAACACGTGAGTAAAGTTAAGCCACCCCCCCCCCTCCAAAAAAAAAAGAAAAACAAAAGAAAAAAAGAAAGAAACAACAACTGCAGCAACAACGGCAAAAGATAAGGAACCACAGCGAGAAAGGGAAAGGAACGGCGAGAGTTGAGAAAACGAATCAAGGCGTTCGAATAAAAAGACAAGCATCGACCGACGACGGGAACGAGGTGCTAGAAAAATCGAGTCGAATCGGAGGAAGCCTTGGAGAACGATGGAAAGAAATGAAAGATGCGTCGTCGTCGGACCGTTCATCTTTCGTAAATTATTGACAAAATAACTGGGAGAAGATCCTGGTGGTTCGGACTCCGGAAAATGGAGAAAATTTCATTGATAACGAAGTGGTTCTACTCGGTCCGGATAGATCGGGGAACGCGACGTGATCATGGTTCCTTTCGCAGCTCCGACTCACGTTTCAGGTCTTCGAGAGGGGAATACGATCGAGTTTTCCTCGACCTCTCGCAAATGGACGAAGGCTGGCCACGGAAACCGCGAACCTGCGCGGACGTTCTCGTTGATTCTCACGGTTCTCGGGAACAGTAACGATAATCGCGAACGAAGAACGATCAAAGAGAAAAACGTAGACTCATACGGATAGACGGGACTCTTTCAATTAAAGAACGCAACGTTAGGACGGAGAGCAATTAGCTGGGTTCAAAGTTGCCACAGATTATTAACGAGTGTGAAGTAGGATAATTTTGTTCCTGAGACGTTATCGGCGTATAGTACTGTGCAAGAGGCTTGGGTCACTATGGCACATTACACTTTTTATTTACACTTTTATTTGTATCGTTAAAGAAAGCGTATGCATTTTGATTTAATTCATATATTTATTTCACCAATATTATTGTAGAGTCCATTGCCTGGAATTAAACAAAAATTACATAAATTCAAGGGAGAATTTAATATTTTGATTGTTTTTTGGTTCTACCAAAAGTGGGACACGTGGCAACTCTGACGAAAGTCATTGCATCTTTTCTAACGCGTTTGTTACTGAGAGGGGATAAGAAAAAATGTCGATAGCGCACTAGGAGAATGAATACGTCTTGCCTTCAAAGTCATTGCGTAATAGTAACACAACGATCATGTCAAAAACAGCCGAGCTACATCCTCCATTAATTCCTAGCAGGGGGTCACAGCTCCTCGGGCGCCGCTACAGCGACAAACTGAACCGCTACGCGCACGACTTAAAGCTGTGAGACCCCTATCCTGTTAAGACTGCTTATAAGGTTCCTTCGATAAGAGGAGCAAGTAAAACAGAAGCTTCTTCATTCATATAGCTAATTTGCAAAGTTTTCTGATTTTGTCTCTTTTATAAAAACAGGAACGAAGCGCCGTTATAACAATTTGCTTGTATAAATTTAATAGTACTTTACTTTTAGTCGAGGAATATTTATATACTCATGGAATAATGTGAATTGGAATGGAATTCTGAGACGTGAATCAGTGGAACATGAAATAGAGATGAAATAGTGACGTAATTATGTCTGTGTATTATTTAGTTACGTTTGAGACACGTAACCACTCTGTATAAACCTATTTTTTGACATTAGGCTGTTTATACATACCACAGGCGTTAGCGAGTCGTCAATTATGCTTCTATGCATATGATTTGATATTTCGACGAAAGCAACGCTTATACATTCTCCCGACGCGCCATTACTACCGTTGCCACGCGAGAAGAATGAATCCGACATGGTAACATACATGTACACTTGACTTGGTGGTTGTGTATTATTAAATTACGCGTCTGTGGGACAAAACAACGAGCCTATCAATAGACGATGCTCTTCGTAGCTCGAACGCGACAATTCTTGTGTTCATTCTCCTCCCATGCCAACAGTAGCGATCGTAACTGCAAACTATGTGTCTTCGGTTGGATATCACCGTTTCCCTAAGAGCGCGCAGTCTATTCGTACTAATCTACGAGAAAGAACCATCGCGATTCCCTTCAAAGAAAAGCGACGGACCGTCGACGAAATCCTCGCCTTCCTTTGTCCATTTTTTATGAGTTCACGCGGAGGAAACGAGGAAGAGAAATAAACGACGTGTGTACAAAAGAGAACGAAATAACCGTGAATCGCGTAAACGTGCTAATTCGCAATTTGCTCGCTGGGAAAACCAGTAGGATCCTATTCGACGAAGGCAGCGCGTAGGGTGTTCCTCGTTTTGTCCCTTCTCTCCGTGAAGAAGCGTGGGATATAAATAAATAAATGAATAAATAATAAATAAATAGATAAATAAATAAATGCGTGTATAAATGTATATCGACGTTTACTTTATAAACTAACACGTATGCTGGCTCGACGACGCGGGGCGCGCGATCCGTCAACGAAGCCGGCGACGAGAATCTCGACTTCCATCGAGATCGAGGCTTAAATTGTAAACTCGCCGAACTGTTTCCACCTTGGTTGAGCCCCGGTCGAAATTCGTTCGACCAAGAAACTCCAATTTGCCGCTCGGATGCATTCTAATTTCCTTCGGATCGTCTTCGTTCGCGCAGTTCCCTTTCCTTCCACGGACGCGACACCGAGCGGGCTGTACTTAGATTAAGCACAAGGGGAAATGACGAAAATCGGTATGATTTTTACGCTTCGATGGGTTCCCGTTGGACACCCGCAAAAATCACCCATGGATCGCGCGACCGGATCCCGCGCTCCGCGCGTGACGCACATTCGTACGCTTCTATCTATAAATCATCCGACAATTCTAACCCGTCAAATAACCGCGGATTAATCTTTTATCTTGACGTTTTCAAATTTTTGTGTACAATTGTTATATACAACATGTAATATATGCATTTGTTGAAAAATGTCTTTAAGACCAGTAGGTAGGTTTAGTGCTAAATAACATATTTTTTTCAATCTGTAGAAATGATAACTCATTAAATAATTGACCGATTGGTTCTAAATTTTATGAAAAATTGGAATGATATCATTGTTTAAAGCAGAGCTGCAAATTCTTAATTACCATTACGTAATGATTACTTTCACCAAGTAATTAAATAATTGCCATTACAATTACGCTGTCGCATGTAACGATATTTGCAATTACTTAATTACTACCTGTAATTCAATGACTTTTTAATAACTACTTATAACTGTCCAGAAAGTAATCAAAAGGCGTATCAAATTTAAAGTAGTTAAAAATACCTAAAAGTTATAATTACTATTTAATGTACTTTAGATTTGGGATACCTTTTAATTACTTTCTGGTTAGTTATAAGCAACTATAATAAGTAATTGAATTACTCAGTAACTAAGATACAAAAGTAATCATTACTTTACAGCTCTGGTTTAAAGTATGTTTTTTTAAATAAGTTACGCAATGGTGAAAATTGATAGTTTTTCTTTAATCACTCCTTGGAAAATCAATGTAGTATAACCGGATGACTTCTGGATGGAATTGTACATACATCTCGTGCTGTAAATAATATCATTTCTCCTTCACGTTCGCTCGATTACGACCAACCACCGCCGATTAAACACGAACATAACTCGAGGGTAAAAGAACGTAAGAAAGTGAGTGAGAGCGAGAAAGTGCGAGAGAAAGAATTCATCCTTTGTTCTTTCGCGTCCGTGTTCTTCTCTGTCGAGTCGAGATTAATAAAATAATAGAGGAGCGAGGTACGTTAGCGGCAAATCTTCGTCGAAGACGGCAACGAACGTTTTCGAGCAGGTAACGCACGGTACGAAACGAGAAAACGAGGCAGCACGGCGCTTCCCCGCTTTCAAGTGACAATTTCTCAACCCCGGTTTCGAGTAACGCGTTTTATCCAAAAAGATTATATTAGATAGAGTAGGCAAGTCGAAGAAGTGTAACGCGACCAGAAAAAGAAGAAGATTGAGTGCACGCTTGTGTCACGTTAAGAAACTTTGATGGAAGAGAATACAAATTGAAGAGAAATGTCACGCTAATAAGCTCTGGTCAGCGTCAGATGGATTATAAGGGAGGAACCCGGTTTAGGACGCTGAAAATGAGGCATTTTTTTCAGAATAGAACTTGCTGAAAATTTGATATGCTATAAAAACCGATATTATTAACCATTAAAAAAGAAAAAATTATTATTGACCGCCACATTACTGAGGTATAATTCATTGAAATCTGAAACTGCACATAAAAAAGTTGCCCAGTAACAGTCGGCGTTGTTGCTGCAATAATTTCTTGAGTATTACGAAAATGTATTGATATATTATGCAGATATGTAAGAGCAATAAAGTTGTTCTTTTACGAAAGTTTCCAATTGGCGATTTTCGATTTCTGAATGTGATTATCTCGAAACAACTAACTTACACACAAAAAAAACAAAAGATTTTCTTGTTTATTATATAAATACATAACCGATAAACTGATTATTTTTTAAAAATTTGTAAAAAAAATGCCTTATTACCAGCGTTCTGAATCGAAGTTCCTCCTTAATTCCTATGACTTCCCCTAAGCAAGTAAATTCTGATTTAAAATTCTGATGCGTATGCAAACATAGACAGAAACAGAGATATTCCCTCGATTTGTTCTATCTGTGTTCTCCACAGCGACTCCTATGACTTCTCTACTCTATCTACTGGGTGTTCTAAAAATCTTTGAGTTCCTTGAAAGAGGTGGTTCGGGAGGTGATTTGAAACAACTTGTTTCTTAGCGAAAATGTTGTTCGTGGTTTCGTTAAGGAGATATTAACAAAAGTCCGAACAATCAGAGCGCGAGTACGCCGCGGCGCCGGTGGAGCGCCCGCAGTAGAATAGGGTACGCGATGGACAGGCACAGTAGCTTAGGCTACGCGCTGGACAGCCGCAGTAGCATAGGCTACGTGCTAGACAGCCGCGCTCTGATTGATCGAGGTTTACTGTTAACCCTTTGCACTCGAGAGGTGACTCTTGGTCAGCATTAAGTTTCACGCAGCAAATCTACAATACTTAATGTTTCTTTAGGTTTAATTTCTTTGGAACTCGAACTATCGATAAAATGATTGTCGGCGAGGTAAAGGTTACCTTATTCTCAAATCTAGATAGCTTAGAATACATGGCAATAGAATGGTACGAAACATCTCGAGTTGCTGGTAGATACCAGAAAAGAAAGTCTCGAGTGCAAAAGGTTAACGAACTCCGCAAGTAGAATTGACGAGAAATGGTTAGCCATGAATGAGTTGTATCGTGCCCCAGACAATATTAACCCCTTGCACTCGAGAGGTGACTCTCGGTCAGCATTAGGTTTCACGCAGCAAATCTACAATACCTAATGTTTCTTTAGGTTTAATTTCTTTGGAGCTCGATCTATCGATAAAATGATTGTCGGCGAGGTAAAGGTTACCTTATTCTTAAATCTAGATAGCTTAGAATTCATGGCAATAGAATGCTAAGAAACATCTCGAGTTGCTGACAGATACCAGAAGAAAGACCTCAAGTGCAAAGGATTAATATCTCCTTAACGAAACCTCGGACAACATTTTCGCTAAGGAAAAAGTTGTTTCAAATCACCCCCCGAACCACCCCTCAAAATGACCTCCAACATTTTTGGGACGCCCTGTATATAATCTCTTTGATTTCCACCAACACTGTTCACGATTTATGTAGCGCGAGAGCGATCTTCCTTCGGCTTCGGTTCGAGATCAAGGTCGCTACCTGCCCCGCTGTTGTCACTTGAAAGCAACGACTACCGTCGTAAGGAACAATGTTAGAAAAGAAAAAGTGGTTAAATAAGAACCATGAGAAGAACGAGAACGAAAAGTGGGTAGAGGACGCCTCGAGGCTCGCTCGGGGCGCTTATATAGATTCGTTTTAAGGCTTGAAGAATTATCTACAGATGTTATGTATACATGTTAATAATATTAATAACAATAATAATAATGCTAATAAGAACGAGAATAAGAATAATTACGATAATGACGACAACAATAACGATAACAATAGTGCAGAAACGAATTAACGTTACGACGACAGTCGTCAATTCCTTTGGATCGGTTAACGATTGGAAATAAAGTACACGTGTTACGGGCTGTCCTTGATAAAGCAAAGACACCAATTTGCCATCCTTTCGATGTCTATTCTCTCTAAACCGTGCTGGAATTTCAACTTCGAGATTAATGGTCTCGAATTGGACTATTCCCATAGTATGTGTCGATTAATAACGCAAGTTGCTATTGAAAGAACACCTGAGGAACGAAAAAAGCTTCGATTGAAATTGAAGCATTTGTGAACGTGTGTGTCTACACGATCATTTTTATTCGTAGACTCGATTCTACGAATATACGTCTTTTTTCGTCGATATCAGACCTGGGCACATTTTATTTGAAATAACATTTTACTTTTTTTATTTTCCGCGTCGTTACTTGGTAATAACCGAAATGATGAATTTTTGAACAGGAAGTATTTACAGTAAGTTTTGTGATAACAACGTTACTATTTATACAGTAATTATTAATTACTAATTAAATATTTACTTGCAGTTTCTAAACACTCATGTGTTATTTACTAATAGAAAATTTACAATCTTTAATCTGCTATATTTGTCATTTATATAAATCATTGCCACATCGTGTATGATAATTTAACAATTAATATACAATTGCTAATACACAAAATGCCAATAAAGTAGATACATTTTGCTTTTGAATTATTTTCATGTTAATCATTTTAATGATACCAAAAGATTTGCAATTTCATTTATCAAAAACATCGAAATTATTTTATTATTTCGAACACGGAATGTTAATTTAAAATTATTTAGGAATCATTTCCAGCAGCTGATGACAAGGCCTCATTGGTTCCAATAAAATTGAACTAATATTTCAAGTAAGGTTACTTCAAAAGTGTTCAGGCCTGAGCGACATCCTCCATCTTAGGAATCGAAATCCCTAAAATTTCTTATTGCTCAACCGCTATACATGAATTCGAATTAGGAAAAGAATATCCCGGCATCCTAATTTTCCTAACAGATAGAGGGACTATAGAAAGAGGATCTATAGTTAAATATTTTTGTTTCTTTGGTTTTCGTTTCTTTTATAACAACGACCAATAATAGTTTATTGTAAACTATTATTACAAACTTTTATAGTACCAGATATTACAAACCATTTATTATAAACTGGTTATAAACAAAATGGAACACTTTTCATGCGTCAACGTTTTGGGTACGATCGTGTTAGGTTCGTCCTCCCTATTCGATATTTCGTCCATCTTTTTCTCTCGACAATTCGATTAATTCTCGAGTGACAATATCGCCGAACGAAGTCAGCGAAGAGAAATGCATCTTGATCACGGTCTCGGCCAGAAAGGTATCGAAAGCACGGTCGATCCCCTCGACCTGTAAAAATGCTTCTTCACGCCCACAAGAAGAGGATCCTTTTAGAACCTAGTATTTCTTTAACTCCAATAGGAGGTAAGAATACCGAATGTTCATTTCTTTTTGTTGATTTGCTTCTACAAATATCACCTCTGCCTACACTCTAACTGAACTATCTCCCAAAACAATTTCGAGTGTTTCGACGTGACTGTAGCTTCGAGAAAAGTGCATCGGTAGTCGTGATTGAAATATAAATTACAAACAAAGGAAGACTTTTTTTCGATACACGAGTTATCGATCGCCAATGGAACAGACAGACACGTAACTCTTCGTTTTGTTTCACTTTTCTTTTCATTTAGTCGAATTTTACGCTGAAAATTCATTTTTTATAAAAAAAGAAGTGCAGTGTTATGGAGAACGAAATTTTAAGTGAAATAGACCCGAAGGTAATCCGTCGAAACGTATTTTATTAGATGCAGAAAGTAATTCTGTGACTTTATATCCAATCATTTACAACTTTCATTTGAGTAGAAATATTTAATCGTTGTTTTGTTATTATATGTTAGGTTGTAAAGCTTCTAAGTTGTCGATCGGGTTTTCATTACAACGAATCTATAGACCAATCTATAGACGTCGTAATAGAGATCAGGTTGAGAATTTAGAAAGTTCATACTTTAATTTGCCAAAATGACGAATAAATATACCTGTTTAAATCAGAGTTGTAAATAATAGAAACAAAGAATTAATTTCTACACCCAATTCTACATTCACATTCTACGAAAATTCCTACATGTAAAACAACGGGTTTTCAATTACATTTTAAAATATATATTATCGAAGAACAAAGTAATAAGTATCTTTTTTGAAAATACTTGAAAAATGAACCCTGTTAAGTTAAACTATTGGTATTCAATTAGTCACAAATTAAGAGAAATCGTAGTATCTAAATTGTATCCCATCTTTATAATTTGCATTAAAAAATAATAAAAAAAGAATGACCAGAATAACACTTATTAACAATTTCGTCCGACTTGGCGCCACATTTTTTATTTATATCTTCTATAAGCAAACAAAATACACTCGTCGAGTGAATATTCGTAATTAGGTAACAATTACTCTTTCTTTCATTCAGATTTTTTAACCCTTTACCACAAATTAGTTCCAATTTTATTTATTACACTTTCCGTGACAAAAACAAAGAACTTTGGAACGAAATTAGACAGCCTACAAATTCTTATAGGAACCGTAATTAAATACTTCTAGAATAAAGGGCGAATATAAAGAAAGAAGTAAACAAATTTTACAATCTGAAAATAAATGAATCGAATGTAATCGTATATTTAAAAAAAAAAACAAAAACAACGATAAGTTATAGATCAATTTAAAAGGTGCATTTGGAATTGGCTACCACAAATAGTCTTTGTATTATTATCAAACATGATCAAAGTTTGACCAATTTTGTAATGCGAAAAATTTGTTGACCTCAATCTCTATATTGTTCATAGATAAGAATGTTGTTTTTTCTAGTTGTTTCATAATTACCCAACAAAGAGATCACATGACAAAACCCTCCAGTTCTCGGGTGAGAAGGGTGATCGCAACGAAGTCACATATTTGTTTCGCATACTTTCTATCCGTGACTTCGTTTCCCAGAAACTCGAAATCGAGAATGCTCTTGTCCTGTTCAAATTCGACACGAGTTTTTCCAGAAACGAAAGCACGTACAAACGAATGGAACTCCACATTTTCGATGTATAGTCAGCGGAAGGGATCTTGTATGGTCGTGAAATCGGTCAGAAGCCGAACTTTACAACTCAAACCGACCGCAATTAGTAAACTGAAACAGAAGTTTAAACAAGCAAGAAGTCGGAAGTTTGGCACTAGACTTTTTTCAGAGTTAGGAGGCATAATTTTTCAACACATCTCACATTTGAAACATTGTTTTTGCCAGTTAAATAAAGTACCGGTAAAATTTATTTATACCGATTGTTTGACTGAAAATAAAGGTTTGGGTTCAAGAGTAATACTATGATAGAAAATACTATGTTAGGTAAGAACTTGGTTAAATCATCATCGTCGAAAGTTTTTGGTTTTTCCAGTTTAGAAAAACTTAAAGGTCGTATTCATAACGAAATAGGACTAAACGAACTGCTTATGCAACCCTCTGCAAAATTTAATCAACAGGTTCATGATGCAATCATTTTCGAAGGAACTTTATTTTCTAAACATTAGAAGTCCGAGAAATCAATTACCTGTGACAATAAAGTGCTGACTACTAATCCTTTCAACCTAACTTTATTCCGTTTATATTCTATTCCCATCGCTTTTAGAAATCAATTATGTTAAACTATGGTTAGCTATATAGCCAACCTAGATAGATCTATATATAAGGCTATACAGTAAAGACTGGTTAAGTGCAAGATAGGATTGACTGGATAAATGCAAGACTATCCCAATCACTCGGGGGGGGGGGGGGGGCACCTTAACAGGAGCAGTGTAATATAATCCTAATCGATTGATACGCTCCTACCAACTGTTTTTTCCCTCAAATCTCCTTCTCTTTCACTCTCTGTCCTTTCTAAGCTCGACTTGAGCCAAATGTAAACAGAGGATAGAAACCTCGACTGGATAACTGCAATGTCTGTGTCCCGATTTTCTTGCACTTATCCAGTCTTTACTCTAGTCGAATAAAAAGACTCAATTTGACCCAGCACAAACGATTTCCATTTTCTTCACATATGTTCTCATAAGGCTAATTTGTAATTTGGCCAAAGACAATCAGAAACATTCACTGGAGCATATACAGAGTGTCCCGGGAATGTTGTAACACCTTGAAAGGGATGATGCTCTTTTCTTAGCGAAAATGTTGTTTCAAATCACCTCCAGGAACCACCCCTTTCAAGGTGTTGCAACATTGTTGGAACACCCTGTATATCCCATTAGGGTCGAAAATTAGGGTTAAATTTGGAACCACACAAGATCCCTTTCACCATACGTATGCTGTTCCGGGGCAGAATAGATTCCCATCGAAACGAATCTATTACGAAACGCTCTCTAACATTCCAGTCGCGAATAATCTCTGTAATTTGCTTTTCCAGCGAAATTCATGCCGGAATCGGCACCACCACCGCCACCGTACGCTTATCCACCACCGGGCATGCCAGCCCAGCTGCCACCCGCGCCACCCGCAGCTCCGGCCGCCGCATCATCAGGAGGCACCGGAAGTCAGAGCGGTTCCCAGACCGCTGGTGCGGCACTGGTCGGCAATCTGAACGGTATACACAGCGTGATGTAAACGGGAGCACTCACCATACCGTACCGCAATACGAATTTTCCAATTAATCTTAAGCGAGTAAAACATCATGCCGTAAAACGAGAACAGACAAAGAAAATCCCGGCACAAAGCCGGCCGCTGCACGCAAGTCCACGAGGAACCGTATCCAATTAATCCCGCAAACTGACTAATTAGGTTTCTTTTCGATCGTACGCGGTAGAAGGGAAAAACGTGCCGACGGTGGAAGTTCGATCGGTGAACGGAACGGTTAACGCGTTAACTGCTGGCAACGCGTGCCACGAAATGAGTGTTCTTCTGACGATCGAGCAAATTAATTATAATCCGTCTCGATTCCATGTTTTTCTTTTTTTCATTCACGCCGCGTCCCGATGCGTCCCGTAGCCTAACAACACGAGGCACACGCTAATTCCTCTGCGCAGTTTACGCGTCAACTTGTTCGCGAGTTCTCTGTAGCTCTTGTTAGAGTCAGTATCCGTCACTTCTGCTCTGTTCCAATTGTCGCGATCATGACGAGAAAAAAAAAGAAGGAAGCCGTAGACCGATAGGGAGCTGAGTCCAGCCTCCGGAACGTTTACTTCGATATCTAAACATAGATTAAGACGTCGATCTCAACTAATCGCGATTCTCCACGCGTATTCCTCGTAATCGATCCTAAATGAAAAGACGGTCTGAGGAAGACGATATGGAGGACACGCTGCCCGCGTCTCAGCGGTCGAACATGTGTATCTATGGATACGCGTGTACATGTACATAAATTATTACGAATTGTCGATGTAAGATTAAACTATGCATATAGGGGATGTGTTGACAGAAATGTAGTACCTTTTTCTAGGGTCGAGTTCCTCGCGCTGATACGAACGATAAAGTTCTTTTCCATTTCGCGATCCGAGGCTCCGTTGTCGAGATTTAAATGGCTCATGCAGTGGAGTCCAAGATAAGCTCCGGAGCACAGGCTCCTTTCCGTGGAAAGGGAAGGTAAAATCGCATCAGTAAATTTTAATTGCTCATATCTCGACAACGGAGCTTCAGATCGCAAAATGGCAGAAGCGTTTCGATTTATTTTCGCGCGAGAAATTAATTCTGAAAAACGGTTCCACACTTTTGTTAACGCCCTGTGTCATATATATATGACTTATAAATACGTGGCAGACAAGCAGATAGAGGAAAAAAAACCCGACAGAGAGAAAGTGAGGGAGAGAAAGAATGATTGTTAGCGTTAAATTTTATTATTCGTCACCGACGGTTGGCGTGGAACTGTTGCGAGCAATTATTGCTGTCGTTCGATGATTTCCGCGTTGACTACGTTCCTTTAAAATCTCACCTTGCAACCCTTATTTTTGTAGATTCCCCTGTAATAATTTTCGTCTCTGCTACAATTTGCACCGTTACTTAACACACGGACACGTTTTAATCTCTTTTGAAAGAGTTTAGCGAAACTCTGATAGCTGTTCGTTGTTTCTTTCTATGAATCCTCGGTTAAATAAGATACCGCCGAAGATAATTCGTTAATGATGGCTGCATTCAGCAGAGACAACTGTCGGGTGATTCTCTTGGATTCTCTGTTTCGATTCGCCTAGTCACTTCTAATAAACGAATCGAAAGCAGAGAATCCAAGAGAATCACTCAACAGTTGCACAACTGTTGCCTCTGCTGAATGCATCCATTTACTCCGCAAATGCTTCCTTTCTTTGTCTATGACAGAACTAGGCGCCACATGGCGCTACAAGGAGACGTGGCCGCATCGTGGTAGCGTTCTCCTGTGGCGCCAATAGTTTACGTGCTCTCCGTGCGCTGAAACGATCGTGTACTCGACTCTGGTCTATGGATTAGTCCTTGTTTATGCGTACAGGCGTTTCACAAACTTTAAATGTATTTTTAAATTATTTCCAACGATACCCGTAAACGATATACGTGTACGACTTCGATTATCTATCCGCGTATATTTCAGGAGCAAGAATAGCTATAACTTCGGGAAGCATTTGCAAGTTTGATGAAATTTGATTATTTTAATGTGTTAAATCGCACTTAAGAAATCTTTCGTTCGGAATCGATCAGACGTTCGATAATCGATGCGTGAGGGTGAAACGCAATGTATGTTTCATTAAATGAATTTTGGCGGTCTTCTCTTTGTTGATCTAATCATCTAATCGAATTTGTCTGTTCGTCTTCCGCGAAAATAATAGTTCAGTTTTTATAAAAACAATGCAAAAGATTATTACCTTACGCTGTACAGTTGTACCATAATTCCCGCGTTTTCAAAATAAAACGAAAGGTCAGAGAATGTTTAAAACGGGAAATAAATATGAATCAAATTACGTGACGGTTCAATCGAAGATTCATTATGGCGATAAGATAGAAACGAAAGATCACTTTGTTGCATGGTATTTGATACAAGTAATACACCTATCTTCCCGATATACACGGTAAAACATTCTATAAAAAACCGTATACACCGAAAGAAAACAAAATTCTATAACTTGGACAATTATTTATTTAATTTAATTCAATGGAATTATAAATATATTACAAAATCCATAGTTATTTATCACTAATCATCGAATGTAAAGTTTTAAAAATTTCTAATTAGATGCTCCCTTCTGCTGCTAACGCTTTATTGTTCCAATTAATATCAATGCTTTTTGTGTAAAAAAAAAAGAAAGCAGTATATTTTAAATTTGATGTTGGTGTTAATAAACGAACGGCACTATAAAATGACCGAATTAAATAGGTGCGCAACATAAATTACAACTTTTGACAGCATTTTCAGAAATTCGTTATTTTGAAAACCGTGTAAAGTACCATGCACGTCGGTGGTTAAGTGTACTCACTATGAACTACTCGGAATCCAGTGATTGAAAATCTGACCTTTCATCTTAAACCATCCAATCGAACTGTCGAAGCTTCCTTGCTCAAAATAAAATTAAAATAATATTGCCCCTTACCTCCTCGACCCTCCCTTTTTCTCCGAGGCGCTTACTGTATGTCCATGAATTGATCACAGAGAAAAAGATGACTACTTAAAATGTTTGTAAGTACGACGAGAATAATTATGCGTAAGATGGCTTCACCACATAGGCAGTTAACGTATTATCACGAGGTACAGAGGTATGAATAATAACCGCGATAATTGGTTGAGTTGAACATCATGCAATTTACTAATTGAGAAATCTATGTTCACCTAGGAGATGATTCTGTCTTAGACGTTACTGTATATTAGCCTTAAATAAAAACAATTACGAAAAAATTTATGCTTATGGTCAATTTTTATATACATGTTATTTTCTCAACAGCTATTCTCATCTTATTCTTTCCTACTCGATTCTTATTCCATTTTAACCACATAGTATTTAATATAAACATTGTTTATAAAGAAATCTTACTTCCTATATCTTTACTTACAAAATATTATAAATTCACGACTGAAAAATTAAATCATTTGATCTGCATAAAACGTATATGGCACGAGTTACACGCTACAAATGAAAACTACGGATTATATTTTCGCATACGTAGGAACTGTCTCGATCAATGTAAGAAATATTTTTGTTAAACCCAGGGTTCCATTTAAGGTTGTTACATTCCTGACATCGATTCTAAACTACCGTGGCGCCATCTACAAGGAGACTCATTTGTCAAAGATTCCGACAAGAGTTTCGCCTCTATGAAACTATTCTGCGCTCTTTCTCTTGTCGACCATTTGTAAACATGGCTCCGGTAAGTTTTCTGAGCAATATAGAATCGAAAATAATACGAATATGTGCAAAGATGTTTTAAAAATTCAACGGGCGTGTGAAACGTCATCTCACGACAATTAATAATCATATAATTGTATTTGTATTTTTTAAATGATTACGTGGATTTTGTTGGATGTAAAACTCTGACATAAACATCGCTTCGGCAGCTAACACATGTGTCTGTTACAAACGAAACAGTTTTTAATTAAAAGGTATTCAAAATGGTAAATTGGACGTTTTTCAGACCATCGCAAAGAAGCCTAAAGGTGCAACCACCAAAAAACAGGTTCTTCGAGGTAAGGGCCAGAAGAAAAAGGTGTCCCTTAAATTTACTATTGACTGCACACATCCTGCCGAGGATAATATTATGGATGTAACAAATTTTGTAAGTTTTCCTTAATATTTATTCATTTTGTATTTTCTATTCAGCCTTACATAAAGCGTTATTAAATTCTCATATATTGTTATTCTAACTTCGCGACACTGCTAACCTCAAAACTATCTCATTCATTCATTCATTCATTTATTTATTTAAGTGTGTAACTTATTATACAACGTTATTGCACTACTGCTTACTTATTACTAGCTTATTTCCATTCTCCTAAACCATCGTCTTACACGACTCCTGCATTGTTTTAATACTGTCTGCAGTAGCTCTTATTTCTCATCTATTGGGACCTGCTAGCCCCCTCTCTAGCTCAGGTACCTCGAGTTGCTAAGCCCGTAGCTACAAACACAGCTACAACCCCTGAGGGGTCAAAACTATCAAAAGTGTTATCAATAATATATATACCAATGTGTGTATAATAATGTGTAACGTTGTTTGTCTTTCCAGGAAAAGTACCTGCATGAAAGGATCAAAGTTTCTGGTAAAACAAACAACTTTGGTAACAGCGTTACATTGGAACGCGATAAGATGAAACTCTCAGTCAATAGCGATATCGACTTTTCTAAGCGGTGGGTATTGTCCTGTATGACAGAGCATTACATGAAAATTAAAATGAAAAAGTATTTCGTTGCATAGACGATTTCACGGTGACATTATTCTCAACAAAATGACCGATATTTGCACTAATTTAGTAACATGTTCGTATAGGTATCTCAAGTACTTGACGAAAAAGTATTTGAAGAAAAACAAATTGCGTGACTGGTTGCGTGTAGTGTCAAAAGACAAAGAGACATACGAGCTAAGGTACTTCCAGATTAACAGCCAGGAGGATGACGACGAAGAAGATGCAGAATAAACTTTGTTTTTATTCCATACACAATTACAGAAACATCTGTACATATTTCTATTAATAAATAATGGAACAAATTTACGTTGAATTTCTTTAAAAAACAAGCATTCCAATTTCTTGATCATTTTAGCAATAATCAGTTTACTACACCTAGTATACCTATTTTGATATATACACAATGTTTCATTTACTATTAAGTTTTCAATTTGTGCAATGATCAATGTATTAACGTTTACTTGTGTCAATTTTATAAAAACAATTGCAACATTTTTGATCGTTTGTTCATTAACCAACTACTGGATCTTGTCTAAAAATAAATCAACTGAAAGTGTTAGGAATCAAATTATAGTCATCGTGACAATTGTAAAAGTTACGTGACGCGATAAATCATGTTTTATACCAATAAAAAAAGAATAAATTTTTATAATTTTATATGCATTACAAGTTACCCTTACGACACAGAGTAGTTATTCTTTACTCTGTGTTTAAGAGTATAAACAAGTACAAAAACCAAACGTTATTTGATGCGTAGTGATAAAAAGCGTATGTTACTCGTTATCATCGACAGAATCGTACCTATCTAAGGCTCCTCTACTCCCCAACAAATTTGATTACGCAAGCACACTTGTATTGTTATGGAATTTACCTAATGATTTGATACAAGTAAAAAGTGTCAACATGTAATTACAAGTCGAGTAAAAGAACAACATACATATATGCATATATACATAGTTACACGATAAATGAAATAGACCAATCATGCAAGGAATCATATTACTTTAAAAATATAATATTCGTGCACAAGGCAAAACAATTTAAATATTATGATTAAAATTAAAATATTACTTAAATATTGCGTAATGTTCTGTAAGTTATTCGTTCTGCAAAGTAATATCGAGGAAACATATTAAATACGTGGTACGAGGGATTCGTAGAGACGGACCTGTCGTATCTATCAAAAACATCTGTAAAACATTCTTCCCTCGTCAGGCAGACAATGCGATAACACTTCGTACCACATTTCGTTCTGTTTTGATGACCTGATATATCGCACGGGGATATTGTCTAATCTCAACGTTCAATTTTCTCGTGGTTCACGAGGAATAACAAGGGACTATTTCGCGATGGCGCAGAGAGCGGAAAGCGGAAGAGTGTCATATCGTAATGCGCAGACGAATTGACGCACGGCGATTGTTGTGACAGAAGTGTAGAAGAGTATCGTATCGTCATCTTTCCAGTTCGGAATCAGCAAAATCCGTGTAAATTGATTGAAAGGAAAACAATCACCAAGACTACAAAAAGAGAATAATTCCGTTAAAATCGCGTTGCTCGTGCAATCGCGCGAGAACAATGAAGTTTATGTACAAGGAAGGGCATCCCTTTGAAAAAAGGAAGGCCGAGGGTGAAAAGATACGACGAAAATATCCCGATAGAGTTCCTGTAAGTAACTCGTACAGAGAATGCTCGTTTTTGTCATTACGAAAACATTTCTCCTCGATATAAATGATTATTAGGGTGAATAATTGATTCGTCATGGAGAACATTGTTTGCCTAACACCATTGAATGAGTCTTATTCATCGTGAGTTGATTCGATCGTGTATCCTAGAATTTCCTGGCTGGAACGGGCCAAGGTCGACTTTTTGCGCCGTATTTCGCTCATATTTCGCGATAATACAAGCATTTCTTCTCAATCGGTGGGCCAATGATTAAATTTATGATAAATCGAACGCTCGTAACGAATTCCTTTGTACGTTTGCCTATTACCCAAGTCTATTGATCTTGCTACGCCCGTGGCTATATAATTTCCCGATTGATAAAAGGTTACGACCGAATGGATATTTTTCCTTTTCGTTCGACTCCGAAACGATTTGGACGCGCGATTCAAGCCGCTTGGAAAATATTATATTATGCGGAATGGAACGTTCGAAAAAAATGTAGACCAGCTGTTGTTACTTCAGGGACTTGGATAAGTGTCAAACGTGCAGAATATGAGACGCGGATTTGAAACTGCTTTGTGATCCTGAAGTTGAGCCAAGATTTAAGCATTTTATAGTTTAGGTAACAACAGAGAATATTCAGATAGAGTGATGTGCAAATTTATTATAAAAACATTGGACCTTGAATAATCATAAATACAATCAAGTCTGATTTACTAATGCATATTCATTGAGAACAATTACTTATGTCACAGGTAATTGTCGAGAAAGCACCAAAGGCTAAAATTAGTGATTTGGACAAACAAAAATATCTAGTACCATCTGAATTAACTGTTGGTCAATTTTACTTTTTAATCCGTAAACGAATCCATCTTCGCTCAGAAGATGCCCTGTTCTTCTTTATTAACAACATCATTCCCCCGACAAGTGCCACTATGGGTTCACTCTATGCGGTAACTATATAACGTATTATTTCAAATTCATTTAAAATATACAAATATTTGTATTCACTATAATCATATTTTTTTCAGGAACACCACGAAGAAGATTTCTTCATGTACGTAGCATACAGCGATGAGAATGTGTATGGACATTAAATTACAACAAAGAAGATAACAACAAAATAAAAGAGCAGACAACAAAAATTTGCCACCTGTAATGTAGTCCTTTTAGAAGCTTTTGGAAGTGTTAACAAAATTATATCTTTCAATCTTTTGAGTGAAACTTCAAATCCTAGCACCGCACACAAAACTAAATTTGCTTCCTTGAGATAAATTGGATATGTTCGTCTGCCAACTATACAAGTATCTTACTTTTTGATTCCATTATTCTCTGCTGGCTGAGGAAGCTTAGGATAATAGGGTGTAAGAAGGACTAATCAGAGCTGAGTTACACGATACTGTGTCGATATTTAGCCTGATACAAAAAAAAATTGGAATACTGAAAGAAGGGAAGCAATTCCTTATATTGCGAAGAGTGACTAACTTTACTATAGCTAAATCTATTATTTCCATGCATTAATGATTCTATTAAAATTATTTGTATTGCAAATTGATAAATTCGTGATTCTATGTAGACGTTTTATGTGATATCACTTTCTTTTTAACTTAGAGTAGTATTATTCTCTTTACACGATTCGATGTTATTTAATCGCAAAGGAATGGAAAGAAATTGTTGAATATGTGGTGAGATAAAAATTGTTTGTAACGGCTGGATGTGGGCCAATAAAAAAATATAAAAACGAATTGTGAGAAATATACATATCCCATACACTAAATCGTGCTTTCACAATCTTGTGAAACTACAATTTCACTATACCAATAGAAAACTGTTGAAACTACATGTCATACATAATTGAACATGTTTTGATCGTAATTCATCTATTTTTAACGTGTTTTCTCAAGAGTACTGCTTTCTATGGCTGTAAGAATAGGGCACTCTCTAGTTTATGCTAGTGCTTGGACGAAGAAAGTCTTTGTTTAACATGGAAGTAGAAAATAATAGTACGAATGTTACGAATAGTTCCATTGAAGATACGGACGTTATTTCTATGTACAATCTCAATCAAGAAGACAGTAACTGGATTTTGACAAATTCGTTTATAATTTTTACTATGCAAACTGGTAAAATTTTTAATTAACTAAATAAATAATATTCCGAAAAATAACAAGAAAGCAACAAACTTTATCTTTTGATTAATTTAGGTTTTGGCATGTTAGAATCTGGATGTGTATCTTTAAAAAATGAAGTTAATATTATGATGAAAAATGTAGTAGATATAGTACTTGGTGGATTAACTTATTGGGCATTTGGTTTTGCAATGAGTTTTGGATCAAGCGGGTCATACAATTCTTTCATCGGCTTGGGCGATTTTCTTATAGATCCTTCTATACATGACAAACTTATGGGCCCAAAATGTGCTGCATTTGTATTTCAACTAAGTTTTGCAACTACCTCTACGACGATTGTCAGCGGTGCTATGGCCGAACGGTAATTATGGAAAATAATGGAACGATTTTATTTACATTATACTGACATTATATAATTACAGATGTAATTTCAAAGCATATTGTTTATTTTCTTTTTTAAACACAATTGTATATTGTGTACCAGCTGGATGGATATGGGGTGACCAGGGATTTTTAAAAAACTTGGGTGCTGTTGATATTGCTGGTTCAGGAGTAGTACACCTTGTTGGTGGTTGCTCCGGTAAACATTATTTTCTTATTTTATAGCAAGTTTCTAGACAAACACTTTAAATATTATTTTACTATAGCACTCGCATGTGCCATTATGTTGGGGCCAAGATTGGGCAGATATGACAATGGAATTGCCCCACTACCTCTTGGAAATCCTGTCAATGCTATTATGGGATTATTTGTGCTTTGGTAAAATAAATAACTGAAACATAATGATTTACAAACTTAAAATTATTTCTATATTTTTCCTTTTCGTTCGACTTATTTATTATTAATAAATGATGATAAAAGGTGGGGCTGGTTAGCCTTTAACAGCGGTAGTACGTATGGTGTTACTGGACAACGATGGCAATATGCTGCAAGAGCAGCAGTTTCTACTATGCTTGCAAGCATGGGAGGTGGTTTAATTGGTTTAGGTTTCAGTTTAACCAATCCAAATGGAATTGATATTCTCAGTCAGATAAATGGTATTCTAGGCGCCCTTGTTGCAGTTACAGGTAAGTTTCACAATAATTACTGCTCACAGACATTAGAAAAACTCGTTACTTTTTTACTTTTATAATGTGAGTTAGGTGGTTGCTTCCTTTTTAGGGCCTGGGAAGCCATAGTTGTTGGAATGGTTGGCGCTTACATTACATGTTGTGTAATGCCCTTGTTAGATAAAATGCATATCGATGATCCTGTTGGAGCTAGTGCAACACACGGTCTTACTTTTATTTAATTTTATTATTTCAGTCTTCATTCGATTTTTTTTCTAACAGTAATTTTTGTACACAGGAGCAAGTGGAATTTGGGGCATCATTGCTATTGGTTTATTTGCAGATAATCCATATCCCCTTGATACAACTAGTGGAAGAAAAGGACTATTCAAGGGTGTGCTGTAATTAAGTCATATTTCTAAACGAATAAATCTTACAAAAAATGTTTGTTTTTACAGGGGGTGGATGGCACTTATTTGGTGTACAATGTTTAGCCGTTCTATGTTTAGCATTTTGGAGCTTTTTTACATCTGTAACTTTATTATGGGTAAAATGTGTTTAAATATTATCTAATACTTACAGTACAATATCTTTTTTAATAGACTTTAAAATTCAATTAGTGTTCCACTTTTAGCTCATAAATAAACTTATACCAATTAGAATGAGTATTAATGAAGAACTGCTTGGTGCAGACTTAGTAGAACATCAAGTACGACACATGCAGGTTTATACTTAAACTGAACTGTTATGTAATTATATTTCAAGACTCTCATACATTATCAAATTCTTTGTTTACATTCTTTTAGATAGGCGTAAGTAGAGTTATGTCTGCTCTTCGTCCACTTTCGCAAGAACAAAAATTAAGTACTGTACATCCAGTTGGAATAAATCCTGGTAAGATAAATTCAATGAGGAACTCTTGAAGAAGCCTAATTAATTATACGAATTAATTTTGATATAGGTCACGATTCCTATATCGAAAAACATAATCGTAAAAATCGCATGAAACGTGGAAAACGATTATCCGTCGGAAAAAAATCGTTGAAAACTCCTCAAATCGATGCGATTGCAAATGCAGTATTGACCGAACAGACTAAGCCGAATTTTGCTTGGATGGATTGATGTTTTTAAATGTTTTCTTCTAACAATTTGTCGAATGTAAATTTATTAGAAACGTATAAATGTATTTGCATACACATTCTAACGCTTTCACACATTATTGTTACACAAACAACGCACACATTCTTTGATAAATAATTAAAATCGTATGCAATTACATATATATAATAATTACAGACACTGGTACATAAGGGAATAAATCTGTTAAAAGATCACAGATATAGTAAACACGTGTAATATGATATTTGTATCCCAAGTCATGTCTAATATCATGGCACATATAAAGATGTCTCTATTATATATTTCAGTTTTGAATAAAATATTTTTATGAAAAGTTACTTATCTTTTTCACTTATTAAGGACGTAATATCGGACGTTTTATCATGCTGTCAACGGCAGGAATTAATCTCTGAATACAGTATTGATGCACAATCACAAAGTAATAGTTTCATCTACCATATTTGATATACTCAAACATTAAACCTATTTACAAAATTCATGATAACCTCGTGCAATAAATGCAAATAATCATTTTGCTTGTTAAAACACGTTACATAATAAGCAGAGCAACTTTTAGAAAATACTTGACATTACTCCAATACTAGGTCAATCTGTATGTGTAGTTTTAATATACAGGATGAGGCAGCTAAACTGTTACAGAGCAATAATGCCTAAACTATCGTGGATACAAAACAGTCTTACAGGAAAAAGTTAGAAGGTTCGAGGGGGCCTATCTTATATGACTAGTGCTTCTTTTTTTGGTTCAGATGCTAAGGCTGGACCAGAAAAACAACTATAGTCATGTAAGATAGGCCTTCTCGAACCTTCTAACTTTTTCCTGTAAAATTTGTTGTACCTACAATAGTTTAGGCATTATTGCTTTGTAACAGTTGTCCCTCACCCTGTATGTAAGCACATATGTATACGTATGAAAGGAATACACACAGTAAACCATTTGTATAAAATATAATATAGGAAACAATTCCGTTTTTCTAATAAATACTTATAGCAAAATGAATTTTCAATATGAAATAAAAAACGTTTTGCTACATTCTAACATTAATCCTTTCCACAAAAGTTTGTGAAAAATATGAATTTGATACTTACTCATAAATTACTTCGTTAGTTAAAATTACAGATGAATGATGCATTACAAATGCAAATTTTCATAACATTTGCAATTTCGTACATTGATTATCACTATTGTATGCTGCTTAAAGACCATTGAGAGACTTCTGTTGGCAGTCCAGGATAATTTTTCACAGCTTCCATGACTTGTTGTGGTGTAAGTAAAAATTTATAATACTGATACTCTTTTTCCACTTTTGAATTCATACCACTCACTGGCATTACAATTTCCAAGTTCTGTAAATGTTTTATTCGTGTTCTTGTTACTCAAATAACTAGAGACATTACTTTATTTACAGCCCTTACCTTAATATGCTCAAAAGCCTTCATGATAACAGGCCTTTGTACACTTTGTATAGATGAATTCTGATTAGCAAATTTAATGTAACGATTATAAACTGTCTCAAAATTTAAAGGTTCTCCTTCATAAATTTCTGTCTCGTGTTTCATTGCTATTATCTAAAAGAATAATATAATAATAATATGGTTCATCATCCTAAAAGTAATAGCAACAAATACACTTACTAAGCACATTTCTAGAACAGATAGTCCTTCGAGCATTAGAACTTTATCATCTTGCGAGAATATTTTACTTGCTTCTACAAAATCGTTTACTTCCAATTGTTGATGTTTCTCTGACAATGTAGAAACAACAACTGCCAGAAAGATTCTAAAACTTGTTTCACTTACATCCATCTGATACATTCTCTTTAACAAATTTACTATAGTAAGATTATTGACTAAACTTTTTATATATTCATTCCACATAGACCAAAATGGTGGATATTCATCATATTGCTGTTCTATGCCATTAACATTTTCATCATCAGGAAGACTGAGAAGATGTTGAAACAGTTCTAAACGATCATCAAATGCAGATGTTGGTTGCTCAGAAGATGATGTATCTCCAGGGAACAAGAATATTTGACGATGAGAAAATCTTGATTTAACTCTTTTTTCTAAAAGTTCTATAACATTCAACCTACAAGTCACCCCTAACACACATATTGGAGCCTAAGAAAGGAAGAATTTAATCGAATTAAAAACGAAATAAACAATAATGCATAATCATTGTCTATACTCACTTGTGCAGATTGAGCAATATCAAACAGGTTATATAAAAGAGTCTGATTGTGGTGTTCACAAAACAAATCAAATTCGTCTAATATAAAAATAACTGGTTTTGAACGCTTTTTGTCACCTGCCTTTAAACAGTCAAGCAGAAAAGTCAAATTCTCAGCAAATGTACCAAAAACCTTGTCGCCCACTACATTTTCTAATTGCATTTGACGAGTGGCATCTTTCAATGCCAAACGGTCATCGGTATGTACAAGACCATGAAGATTTACTATCAAAGCATTTTCTTTAAAGCTTTTTATAGATGACAATTCTTTTAAAACACTATTTATTAGCTAGAACAATAAATATTCATAAGAAGAAGTTATGAATGCACAAAGTTAGAAAGTTTAAATTAAGCTAATAAACTAAACGTACTGTTGTTTTTCCACAACCCCTAGGACCAATTAATAAAGCAGAATTACTTTCTCCCATGTCGACTGTATGCTTTAATAGTTCCAATATATGCAAGCGTTCTTTCCTATAATGCCTAAACTTTGGTTCGGAGCACATAATTTTACGCTTTAAATACTTCCTTGTTGATAATATCATAACATTGTCTTGAAAATCAATAGCCATATTTTCTTTCTTGTTCATATTGTTTTCCCTGATATGCACTAAAAATTCGTTGCTAATTTATTTGTTGATTCCTTTTTTCACAGAAGTTGTTTTAACATACTTAAATTGTTTATAATATATTGAATAATTATTAGTTAACTTAAATGTTCACTTTACTGAAACTATTATTTTCTATTTATATAATAATCATTACAAATGTTAGATATTTTTTAATTTAATCAGTTTGTATATGTAGTTATATACATTAGGATATAATTTGTCAAACGCATAGGGTCCCTGATTAGTCAAATATAACCTATTAATTTTACGAAAAAATATACGTAATACCTTTAGAATATACTTGCTCCAAGATTTAATTCACTTACGCGCATACGGTATTAATTGACGAAATAGAAGATCAAAATATAGGCTTGAAAATTCTAAAATAATAGAGAAATATCAAATCTTCGATTACTAAAGCGTTGGAACCAGGTTGTTTACAAAACAAATATGGAAGACGCAGAATTTAAAACGGACAAGAAGAACTGTACGTTTTTATTTAAAAAAAGAAAGATTCGAAGTACTGCAGCCAGGAAACGTAAAGAAGCGAACTATGAAGACGGTAACTATGTGAAATAAATGCCGAATCTTGCCCTCGTACTTAAATAGTCAGTAATTTCATTACATAAATTTGATTATCTCCTTTCATAGGTTATGTGTTTTATAATATAAGTTTTAACATATGTATTATATTTATATTTTTAAATAGAGAGCAGCGAAGATGAAACTACAGTGGTTCAGAAAGAAAGAAAACATGATAATAATAATCCCATGAGACAAAGTGTAAGTATTGGGAGAAGCTGCATATGTATACAATGCATGTTGACAAACAGTAAGGCTATGCTTATATCAAACAATGATTCAAGTATTTTACAGACTAATAAGAGAAGGTTTAGAGATGAAAAGAAAGTTGTAGACGACAGCACAGACGAAGAAAATATTACTGTTTCTTATAAAAGTACCAGAACTCCTATGCCAGCTGGACCAAGCGACCAAGGAGCAACAGCAATTTTAGAAACAGAGACAGAAAAGGATAAAGACGCGCAGGCTTTATTTGAAAAATCTCAAAAAATAAATGAGGTACAAAAACTAGGACAAAATTACGAGACAGATAAATGTCTTTAAATATAAACAGCAAATGAACCAGTGCGATGTAATCATTTTCAGGAAAATGAAGGAAAAGAGGATGATAAAATTTATAGAGGTTTGAATAATTATACTCAATATTACAAGAAAAAAGATACAGCTGCTGGAAATGCTTCCAGTGGAATGGTACGTAAAGGGCCAATTAGAGCACCAGCTAATCTCAGGGCAACAGTTAGATGGGATTACCAACCAGATATATGTAAAGACTACAAAGAAACAGGTTTTTGTGGGTTTGGAGGTGAGTAGAATAAGAACATTGTTGTACTGGCTAGTAAAATTGTGATCATGATTTAATTTTAATTCAATAATTATGATTTAATTTTTAGACAGCTGTAAGTTTCTTCACGATCGTTCGGATTACAAATTAGGTTGGCAATTAGAAAGAGAAGCTGCTACAGGAGAGTACAACAATAGCGGAGACGAAGATGATAAAAAATACGAAATCGATAGCGACGAAGAAAGTCTTCCGTTTAAATGTTTTATTTGCCGAAATAGTTTTACCGATCCTATCGTTACAAAGTACGTGTAATTTTTTTGCAGACGTAAACATTTGAATTCTGTCGAGCACCTAATAACACATAGTAACTTTATGTTTCAGATGTAAACATTATTTTTGCGAAAAATGTGCGTTAGAACATTATAAAAAAAGTACTAGATGTTACATATGCAATGTACAAACTAACGGTGTCTTCAATCCAGCTAAAGAGTTAATTGCACGGGCGAAAATGGAAGAAAAAGGAAAAACAGTTGAAGAAGACGATGAAGTTTCTAACCAATAATAAAGCATATGTTTTTACTGAATAATTATAATTTTATTGACTTTACATACCGGCACTGATCATTTCCTTCAAGTGACGCCGATCATTGTGGAATCGAAAGTAATAAATAAAGAATATAATACTTCAACAAGAAATTGATGTGATTTATTAATACAATGTAAACATAAATAAGGGTTAGTTCTCTTTGCAAATATTACAGGTAACGTTTGGTTGGTAGCTTTTTGGATGGGGTCACTCCAAATGTTTACATGTAGATTATCTAACAAACTATGATTTGTAGGGATCTAAAAAATCCTGTACATTAAAATTTTCATATTTAGTTTATAATGCGTGCAATATTCTGCTCAGGAAGCCTTAGATCCTTCATCGGGTTAATTTTAAACTCGTTCGCGAAATGCTTGAAGAAAGGGTATTTCAGAATTGGTTCATAACGGCGTTAATAATAACTCGAGCAAAAATGAAGAGGAATGCAACGAATGAAACGACAGAGTGGGTCGACAACCCTCCCTAGCAAAAGGTCTAGATTTGGAAGATCTTGTCTATGAGCCGTTCCACAAACACTCGTCGAGTTGACGTCGTACGAGTCGAGGGGAGGTGCAGTGCTACTCGCTATATAGGGCGAAGGTGATTTCTAACGGCTCGTAGTTGTTCCTTCAATCGATACACCGCGCAGTGTTGTTTGCCTCGTACTATGAAAATGTTACCGTGCTCCTCGCTTTTCACGAGCATTCAAAGGACGCCTGAAAACGAGGCACGAACGTTGCAATATTGTTTCATTACGATACAAATCGGCAAATGAAGAGGGCAGTGATATAGACGTTGGGAAACGGAACAGTGCTCTATCTGAAATTCGGGGGTTCTTGTATCCGCGCTTTGCCGTGCCTTCATTGATTTCTAAGACACGCTGCGCGCAAAAATCCGGAGGTGTAACGTGATTGTTGTATTAATGGAACTACGTACATCGCGGAAGTGTGCACGTTCGATGATTAATCACAAATAAAAGATTACAGTGTTTCGCATTGAAATCAGACTCAAACACGGGACTAGTTTTATGGTTGTGACCGGTACGTCAGATGGATGTATTACTTCAAATGGAATAATGTTAAATCGATCGAATGTCACGAGAATCTTAATTCAATTATGGTTATCTAAATTTTGAAGTAATCCTCTTATCGTTCAGTTTATTGCTGATTCGTGACTGAATGACACATCAATCGTTCCCGGGCAACAATACCATTCCAACGATCATTCCCTGTCAAACAAATTTTCGAATATACCATCATGCTGTAAGGTGAAATAATTCAATTAATTGATATAGTCGATAAATATAATGTCTTCGAGAGCAGCTGTTGCTGCAAATCAGTCAGAAATACGGTGCCATCAATGTATAATACCGTGGAATCGGTTTTCTGTGAGAGCATCAAGTTAGACAAAACCTTTCTTATAACTATCGGTGTGCATCATCGACATCGACAAGCTGATGATTGACGAATGGCTCGGACTGAGTGGGTTGATCACCGTTAACGACACGCCTACATCTCGTATCGCCGAAGAAAGCATTCGAAGGGAAGAGACATTTGAAAGGTGCTGCATTTCGCGGAAATCTTTTATCAACCAGGTAAGCAAACGGCCTTGGCTCGATACATGACAAACGTCGCGTTTATTTTGTCAAGTTCTGTTGCGGCACATTGTGTTACTACATACTAGGTTATTTTAGACACGATACCCGGCCGTCGCCCGTTGAATATCATGATACGCTTGACAATGCACTTCACGAGACTCTGTTGCCTCTTAATTAGCGATCATCACCGATTAAATACAGTTGTCGAGGCGATCGTCAGGGCGCACTGACCATTAACAAGGGAAGTTCAATACTTGATATATGCGCGTCGAAAAATATAAGTTTTTGCAAGACACTCATATTTCTCGAGAATAAAGTTCATGGGAACCTAACGACAGTGCACTTTTCCATTTTGGTCCAAAAACGATTTTAAGGGTGGAAACACCCCATCGAAATAATTGTGGTTATTTATATTTTTCCTAATATCTCTGAAACCGTAAGAGATATTGGATAAATTTTAAATACAAAATTTAATAGTTTTTAATTTGTTTATTTTTAGTAATATTTCCATCACATACTGCGTAAAAATTGTGTTCGCAATTTTCTGGACCTTTTCGTATTTTATAACTTTCGTCTATCCAATTTTGTTCTATCTGTTATCAAATACGAGTTATTGTGCAATATAGATATCGAAAATGATTATTAAAACTATTAAAACTATTAAAACTAGAATCATTCGATAGTTTGATTTATTTTTTTTAAATTCTGCACGCAGTTTTGCGTGTTAATAATTAAAATCCGTTTACCTAATCAAGAGTTAAGGTTTTTTAATATTTTAATAGAGAATTCTGGCCTCTCCGACACGCACTACAGGATACTATATTGCACAGTAGCTCGAATTTGATAACAGATAGAACAAAAGTGATTAGACAAGAGTTATACAATACGAAAACGTACACAAATTTCTGAACACAATTTTTCTTTTTCAATTTTTTACTACGGTGTTATAAAATGCTAAAAAACATTAATTTTGTATTTTAAATTATTTGAAAGAAGTGTTTCCACCCGTAATACCGTTTTTGGACCAAAATGAAAAAGGGCACCGTGATTAAGTTCTCATCAACTTTGTTCTTGTGAAAACTCATATTTTTCGACTTGTATTAATTGCTGAACTTCAGACCGATAGAAGAGATTTTATGGGTCGAAACATTTTTATGTGCGTCATCACGCCATTTACAATAGGTCAAAAAAGTATTTGTACGACCAGTGTTTTAACTCTTTGCCCTCTGGGGGGGACATTATAAATCTAGTAAATTTTGTTAATAATTATTCAAGATAAACTTACACGATGTAAATTCATAAGAATGCACGTTTACTTAAACTTTTCCATCAAGAAGCAAACCAAAATATGGTATATACGGGGTGTTTCGTTTACATTAAAATGGTTAAATATTTCATGACTGGATGAAGCTACCTAAAAAACGTTTTTACAAAGATTATTTGGTACAAAGGGGCAAATTAAATGCTATAAATATATAAATACTTTGTTCACTACTATGTTTTTCTTATGTCGTTACTATGTATCGCACTATAATAAAGTTAAAATTTGTAATTTTGCTCATTTTTCCGTAGTTATCTTTTACATAAAGAAATAATTCTTTCCTGCACGTGTGCTAACATTTCATTATTTTTACAACCATGACTTTCTTTTCGAATTGTAATACGGAATAATTGTGGAATACAACGCGGACAACGTTTGTTTACATCTGTGACATTGGACTACTACACTACACGTTGTAAGAAAAGACGGAAACATTTTATTACTACGTCGATCGTTAGTGTGTAAATACTTTCTTGAACTACAAAACTTTCGTTTTCTTTGCATTATTTCCGAACGACAAATTATTAACGTATTTGGGCTAGCATATTGTTTCTGTATGTAAAGAAGGACTGTAAAAGGTATACTACATTAATGTACTACTTCTTCCCATTCTTCAAAGAATCGACAATGAATGTGCAAATATCTTTTGCGACCTCGGGTGACTCTCATGCTCGTCTTTATCTACAATGGTTAAGAATGCAACCGATAATTAATGCCATGTGTGTTCATTACAAGGTATCGAAGTATACAAAATTCGATGCTCATGAAACACGCTACATTTAAGACTATATGGATATTGGTACATCGAATGGAACGAATAAAAATAAAAATGGAAGGTTTATATTTTTTGTATGTCGAAATCGATAAGAAGATCGAAATAACGTTATTAACACTTTGACTTCGGGTTTTTTCTTTCAATCGCGTCACGTTGACAAATCGTTGTAACATTTTTAATAATTAACACATTGCTAATTGATCGGGAGATTTACTTTGCGCAATACTGAATTGTACGATTACAAATATATACGATAAGAGTGTTTACACTAACTGTATGCGATCTTAAATCGAAGATAATATTGACGAGTGGTATGTAAGAGTTAATTTATAAATAATGTGCACATTTTAGCTTATTTATACTGTTAGTATTAAGCGGACTTTTAATTTTTTTTCGAGCCTCTATCAAGTGCAATTTGTAAGATTCTGTATTTGTACTTATCAAAAACGTGCATTTATGAATTGTTTTATTAGAAAAGGTTTATTAGAAAAAGTGAACCAAATTACACGCGAAATAATCTCATTTAACAATTTTGTGTAACTGTAACAAATGAACTGTTAGCCAATACTTTCATAATCATCAAGAAATAACGATAACGTGAAATTTGAAGAATTATTTAAAATCACCATATTATTAATAGCCTAATTGCAGGAATTACAAACGTTTAAGTTAAGTTTAAACATGGCTTAAATGATTTAAACATGGCTGTTATTTTGTGTTGTTCATGATAAGTGTGCAGTTAAAAAGAATTACTTTTCAAAGAAATTGCGAAGAAAGGTGTGAATTACTTTTTTCAGATCATAATTTACATCTTTTAACATGCAATTATCAGTGGCTCTCAACGTTTTTATTATCAAAGTATTTCTTTCTTGTAGAATATACGCGAGAACAATTATCAAGATATGAGAACATTTCACAATAATTTCTGCCTCCACTCTGAAACAAAACTCAAACGTCGAAATTTTATCTTATCGCTAATGTATGCACAGTTCCTCTTGCGATAAAGGATTAAAATAATAATAGATTCAAAGGTATACGGTTATTTTAATGGGAAGAACATCAATTATGACATTTATGAATGATTTATTATGTATTATACGTTTAGTTTAAACATATATTATTTTGTGTGTTATTTTAACAGTATGCATTGTATACAAAAATTGCATGATTTGAAGGAACACCTTGTGCAGTGCAAATGTTGCTTTTATTGCTGGAGGCATTTTAGAGACTTGAAGATCAATGAAACGAAAACGAAACTATTTGTTAATTGTTAGGTTTACAACTAATAAAGGTAAATGCTTTTTTACTCTGAATTCTATATCTTTTGATATATTGACGTAAGAAACATAGCATTCCATACAAAATAACAAAGTTGACCTTGGAATATCGAAAACGCTTCCACCTATAAAGGAAACATATGCACTGCATAATGTGTCCTTTCAAATCACGCAACTTTTCTATAAAAAGTGTTTTTCATACAACGCATGCCTTAGTAGTTATGTGTATCACAGTGTGCAAGTGCGTGAGGCACCTTGTATATATATACGTATATACATATACATATATATATATTTTTAGTGACGTATATCTGCGTCATCCGAAGCCAAAGTGTTAACCCTATTATGCGCAATTTTTTTAATTTCAACACGATTCCGTTCATCTGAAGGAAGATGCCGTAAAAAGAATCATTTTTAAATAAATATGCAAGTATTTGCGTAACGTATGTGAATAAGTTGCGAAAAAGTCGTGATACGAGCTACTTGTCCGCGCAAGGCACGATATATTTTTAATACACGGTTATCCTTGTAAATTTGACCTGATGTAAATGTGCATCACTTTGGACTGTAGTTAAATTTTATATGTATTTTGTCATTTGAATATAATTGATGCGGAATTTAATATACGAAAATTCTAAATATTTTGTTGTTCTCGTGTAATGTACTTGTTGTACCGTGTAACGCAACGCTTTATCGCAAAACTTGACAACTATTTGTTTATCTTCCTCGTATATCTTTAAATCTCTGTCCCATTAATTTCCTACTGCATTTGTATTATTATTCGCGATTTCCTTTGAAGCGAAAGAACGTTTCGCTGAAATTGTTCAATCCTTGTGTACGTTGCTATGTATATATGTATGTATGTGTACTTTGAGATTATTTTTCAATACATAATAGTGTATACATAGTGATATATCTATTAAGATAAATACATAATAATGTATTTATTAAGATAAAAAATGCAATATAACCATAAGTGGTCACATAGTATAACACTAGTGCAACATGGTAAATTATCGAACAGATTTCGCTGTTAGGAACATTTAGAACAAAATTTTATTTATGTATATGCTTATAATTTTTAATTTTACTCATTTGTATTTATCTATTTTATTGATTAGTTAATTTTAAAGACGTGTTGCCATTATATCGCGAAAGTATTTGTATTCTTTAATTAAATAATACTATATTATATATATTTATCTTATTAATTTGTTAATCTTAGATGCGTTGCGTTACATTTCAGTGCAATTTGACACTAGAAATAAATCAATAAATATTATTGTAATTATTAAAATTGACGAACGTATTTGTATCAATTATATCTTTGTCATGGCGACAAAAATTTGCTGGTTAAGAAGGTTAACAATTACGCATGTTGTTATTAATTGTAAATTGATTTGGACATACAAATATGCTATCTGACTTTCATATTGTATATTTTTTAATTCCGAAAGGTATTGTGATCGTAAGTAACTATAATGTTTATAGCAAACTTGTAACGTAACATCTACATATGTAGCCATGTACACACATTCGCAATGAATGTTGCACCAGGCTCGATTTCCAACTTCAACTAAAAATAAATATTTTTGCGACATTAACCGTATTTTATTTTTATTTATTTATCGCGGATGAAACGTAAGATCGTGAAAGTCCTATAAACAAAATACACCTTCACCGAAAGGGAAAAGAAAGATACGAAACGAAAATGTCGCCATGAACGCAAAGGGTCGCGAAAAACGTAAACACTTGTTTATAGTTAACAATGTCACTGTCGCTACTGACGCAAGAATGATACGTGTAGAAGTTGTGTATATTTAAATAAAGAATCACGCGCGTTTGTGGACGTTCGCGGTCGATCGTGTGAGTGAACACGGAATCGATAAATTAGTCTCTTGGCGCGTATGTCCATCCGATGACACGTTTTAAAAGCTATAACACAGAATATTCTTGCAGAAACGAAACTTCAACGTTTTTCAGCTCATAATTCTGAGTGCGCATGCGTCTTCTAGAGACCCTCCAATCAGAAATCCCGAAATAACGTCAAGGTTGGGTCGGGTTCCGCCATTTTTCAGCAAATTCCGCGAAATTCGAAATTTAAAAAGCATAGAGTGTTGCAATGTTTACATACTAAAGCCCTGTACTCTCCTATTATATACTAATTTTGTATTTGTATTGTTCTTTACATTATTAAATATTGCTATTTTCTGTATTGAGAATTCCATCATTTTTTTATCAGCTTACAACTTATCACTTGTACTCCCATCACTTATGTATTAGCGTAATCTTCATTATGTTAAATTACGTCTTTGTATTCCCTTTTCTTTATTCGTACAAAATCGTATATTCATAATTTCGTTTCTGTAATAACTATCGTATATTGCTTTACTTTTCTTTTATTCATGACGATTGTAACTCACTTTACTTTAATATATTTCATTTTATCCAACTCTGCGCAGTACACTATTTATTTTTCCTTGATCGCCTAACTGCTATATCCTGTTCCTATCACCAGCTTCTTTCATTAGATAATTCCTAAATAGTTTTGGTCAATTTTCCGGCGCATAAATATTGTTCATTTTCACTTCCAAAATATATATTTTTTTTTAATCCATATGTATTTACACTTATCTTTATTCCAAACAATTTTCCAGTAAAAGTTCGTAAAAAAAAAAATAATTTGTGAAAACCATTCTTCAAGAAAAGTGTGGAAAAAGATGAAGAAATTTAAATTGGCTGATTGAAAATTAATTGAAGCGAACACTAATCGCCAATTAGTTCGTACGATACGATTAGCATATTGTAATGTGACTGTATATACATTTACTTAGCTGAAAAATTGCGGCGACTAATCAGAATTGAGCAATGTTATTTCGTGAATTTGATTAGAGAGTTTCTACATAGTTGTCTTCTAAGGAGTATCATAGTGAATTGTAGCCACGATATCTTCGCGATATCGAGAGTAAAATACGGTTAAATAGAAACGAGATTCAAACACGAATTTTGATATCCGGTTATAAATTGTCCACTGTCTGGATTTGATGTCACAAATTCTAATGAAATTGAAATATGGTGCGATCAATGCTAAATTATAGAAGAATTTAGGCTATAAATCTAGTATTTTTATAAATAGAAGCCATAGTCGAAGCCATTATTAATGTTTGTTATAACTTTGCTTTGCGGAACTATTAGTCGCACAAAAACTTTCAATTGAGAAAGATGAATGTTTAACTATCAGTTTTTGCTGTTACTTGGAATTTATTTATGCATTATACTACTTATACTACTTTGTATATAAATACGATAATGAACGAATGAGACTAAAAATACATTTAATAAAGATTATAATGATAGTTTTATGTCGTTACCAATTAAACACGATTACAAGGATTACTTTAACAACCGGTTCGTCGAACTATAAAACTTGAAGCGGTTTTACCGAACCGGCTGAATCTCACAACTGGTTTCGATTAAAAATCGACGAATGAATTCTTGTTTCTGTGCAAGTAACTTTTCATACTTTTTGTGTTAAAATATTCTCAGATGTTTTTTTCTTCTAAAAATTTGCTTAAGGGGAGAAACCACATTAGGAGACCACATATTAAATGTTCTTCGTGATTTTTTTTTTTTACATAGAAAAATTTTCTTAATTTTGTTTAATTTTGAGAATATTTTAAGTATGTTTTAAGGTACATTTCGTAATTTGTTCAATTCATTTCACACAGAAATCTTTGAGACATCAGCGGTTCCCTATATACAGTCAGTGTAATAAGTATTCATATAGGAACCAATTCAAAATCAAACTTCATATATTTATTATAAGAAATAATTAACCAACAATTCCTACATATTTTTAGAGTAGAATATGCGTAAATTAAAGTTCATTATTTATAATGTTAACCTCTTATTTCTGTTCTTATTAATTTTATTTTGAATTGGTTGCTGTACAAATACTTCCTACACTGATTGTAACAAATTTTCGCCTGAGCCTGCTATCGGTGGGAATTCTAGAGGTCACAATTGTTATTTGAAATCAACGAAACATTTTTCATAGATTGTTGACATGTTTTCAAAGAATATGAACTAAACTGCGGTCAAAAAAGTTAAAAATTGAATTTTTTAGGAGTATTTAAAAAAAAAACTATCAATTTTTACCATTTTTCGTGCAGACTTTTGCAGTGAAAAACATACTTTAAACAACGATATCATTCTAATTTCTTAGTTAATATTCAAGGCATTTAAATAAAGTAAGTGTAGATAAAGCTTGAAAACGATCAGTCAATTAGTTTTTGAGTTGTCTCAAAGATTTCTGCATGAAGTAAATTGAAAAATTAACGAATGTACTTTAAAACATATCTAAAATGTTCTAACAATTAAATAAAGGTTGTAAATATTAGGTTGTCCCAAAAGTTTCTATCGCTTTATTAATAAGTAATACATGGACAATAGTTTATGTTTTATGTTACATTACTGAATTGTGCACGATTTATTTTGCTCCATTATTGTTACAACACGAATATCTATGAAATTAGATTGTCTATTTATATAAACACTACCACATAAAATAATTGAGTGCAACTCGCGAGAGAAACTTTCGGGACAACCTAATATATTCTTCTCAAAAAAAATATTCCTCAGAATACTTAATATTTGGTCTCCTAGTACGGTTTCCCTTCGTAAGGAAACTTCTCCTTCCACCGTAATTTTGGGACCTGTGTATACGGCTATTAGGGAAAGTAATCACAGAGTTTACATGCTGTTGGGGCCCACTAGCCCCCTAATAGCTCGAATACCTCGGGGTTGCTGATCCCGTACTGTAGCTATGTGCAATCAAACATAGCTACAGCCCCTGAGGGCTAAGAAAACATATTCGGTATAAAGTGATCTTAAGAGGGTAATTGCTTTTTTTGCGTCAAGTATAATCCTTGATAAATAATTGACAAAAATTTCAAATTAAAATTCGTGAAATTGCTGGAGTTATAGGGTTCGAAGTGTAGGTCTAAAAATATCCTCGAAACTTTGAATACGTTTTTTCTGAAATCGTGTTTTCGAAGCTGACTAACACGATTGCAGAAAAACAAGTGAACCGATCGACTTCAAATTTGAACTGTGTATTCAAAAATGAACCCTCTATTGTCTAAAGAACAGGCGAGATAGTAAGTTGAATAGTCTCATTTATTGCTAAAAATTCGAAACATTTTTTCTGAAAATTCGAACTTTAGAGTTTGACCAGCTGCTATCTTTAGAAGAAAGTTCCTTATGAATTTCTTTTTCGTTAGACGATAACGATATTCTCGCAGAATAAAGCGCTGGTTGCATTTTCTATTTGAGTTTATCTGAACGGCAGAAATCGTGTCAGCCAGTGATGTTTATTTTGGGGCATTACGGTCAATGAGCTGTAACATTTATATTATTGGGTAAATCTATCCATAAAAATTTGTACGTCATACTGAAATAGATACAACGAATACATCAACGATACATCATACTGAACAGATACAACGGTGAGGACTTTTATTAAAGAGCCGCACCTGCGCAAGGTAGATGCGCAGAGAATATTCATTGTTTACTGCGTCATGTAGTTTTTCACTACGATCACCAGTAATGGAGAAACAATGAAACAATTATTATATCTGAGCAGGAGTAATACTAGCTACACAGTTGACTGCTACACGATGCAGACTACAGGTGCGATAACTTATATTTCAGGTCGTTAGGTCATATCTCTTGTGCAGATACAGTAGACAGTAATTATATTTCGTCGCATCTCCATTAACAGCGCTAGTGGTGAAAAGAGCAACTACGTTTGGTCCAGTATAATATACTATAAGTCTCATTCCCGCGGTTACTCTCTCCATCTGTTACGTCTTGCTGTGACGTCAAGTGGTTCATAGCTGTGGCTCGTGAAATATCTAATTACCCATTCCTACTTAACGGAACAAGGTATCTCCGATATTAACGACGTGAATATAGCTTTTGTCATGTATTTGTACTATACTTGAAGATTAGGTTGTCAAACAGCTGTTTGCCAAACCTTGCTCTTCTAACCAGTGGCGGTTCTATAGTTTGCGAGGCCCTTGGCAACAAAATTTCTTATAAAGCAAGGCGAGTCTTCAATTAAAGGCATTGTCCATATCAGTATGTTTTTAATATAACAAGAGATATAGTGCAATATTTTCAAAACAAATATTTGAAAAACAATAATATTAATATTTGGAACAAAAAGTTCTATATTATTTATTAGAAAGCAATCAGAAATCTAATAATGAAGAAAAAAGAAACTTTTAACTGAATGTTAAAATGTTATTAGTGCAATTAAAGGTGAGCATGATAAATTACCACTAATATTGGACATTCTAGAAACATAACATACTAGAATAATATTACACAATATAATAAAATAAAATTATACGATAGAATAATTCTAGTGTAAATTCATTTAAATGAACACAAGAATTACAATATAATTGCGCGAGGTCCTATTTCATCTGTATGTACCTCTATGTTCCAACCCACTTGATAAAGTTCTGTATTCTCATTCTATTTCTTTTGACGAATAGTGTCGTTACACAAATAAATTAATTAAATAAATACAAATTACTTTTGTAACTCTGATAAAAGTATTCCAAGCTACTTCTTTCAGGTTTCCTAAATTATTTGCTAATTATTGCGCCCGAGGATTCTGGTTAAATAACTGTGGGTAAACTTCGGTGATTGTTTCAGATGGTTCGTGGCAGTAATGCCCTCGTCGGAGGAGGAAAGCCAGTGGCTCGTTGGCAGCGGGGGTGGTCTCGCATCTTCCGGCGGTGGCATGACATCCGGAACTGGAGAACGTACAGTCAGCATTAAAGGAGGACTGTACACCGAGGAGATGTCGACGCAACCAGCGAACGTAAATACCGCAGCTGTGAACGCGGCTTCAGCCGATTCCGCCGAACACGATCTCATCGACTCCACCGGCGACGCAACACTTTTGGCACAATTTCACGAAGACGCTATTAAGCAGGTTCGTTGAACAAGTTTCATTCGTCTTTTTATTAATATTGGAGAATTTTATCGTTTCAATTTATTTATTTATTTATTTATTTTTTTTAATTTAGAAAACTAAGTGAAGTGAAATTTAAAAAACAAATTGTTTAAATGGAACCTTATATATTTTTATCAGATTTAGATTTAGATATATATTTACATTTAGATATATATTTAATAAGATAGCATTTGTTTAGACAAATTCATCCACCTATCAGGCGATGTCATTTATTCAAACAAATGCTATCTTGTTATGAATTAAAATATAGATAGTTCCATTTCAAAAATGAATTCTTTTTAAATCTCTCCCACCACTTCATTTACAAAAATGTTCTTTACACCGTGTAATTTGCCCGTTTGTACCAAATAACTTTTGTAAAAACATTTTTTTAATAGGTTCGTTATAGAGATACAAGTAGATGAAATTTACAGGTGTGACTTCTGGCACCACTGTTTGTATCTCGATCAGCTGTGCGCGCGTCCATACGTGCGCGTATCCATTCACACAGGAGACATATACACTAATACGCACTCACTGCCTTCAAATTACCTGGGAGTCTATTATAAAGTTTAGGCTATGTAATACGAGGTCATTGGTCCAACCTGTTCTAACTAGGTGCTAATTAATTTCTCCTATGTGAGTACGTACATGTGAGGCCGCGCGAACAGCTGATCGAGACTCAAAGTCGCAACCTGTAAAGCTCATCTGCTTATATCTCGATAACGAAACCTCGGATCGTACAATGATAAACGACTTTTTGATTTATATTGGCATAAAGACTTGAAATAAGGTCCCACAAATTTGTTAACACCTTGTACACCAATCTTTTTTGTTTATCAAGTGTTTTTTTTTTTAATACTCATATTATTGCCTCAAGATTGAAACTTATTGGAGGCACATCATCTAAGTTGAACGCAAAGTGATACAGAGTTAAAGAAATTTGAGAATCCTCAAATTGAAGCATACTACACTGTTCTTTATATTTTCCTTGTGTCTGTGAAATAAGCATACACAATGTTTCGTCTAAACATTGTTGCTTAAAGGAAGGAAGATCTACATCCACTTTTTTTTATAAGAAATAAAATCTACGATTAGTTCCTTGAGAAGGTCTTAAAGGTATTTGTTATTACACTCATTGATTTCATTGTTCAAAGTGGTGTGACTTTCTACAAACAATGCTTAAAAACCATATTGATTTTATCTATAAAAAAGTTTCAATGTCAACGAGATACTGATAAATAATTTGCTTTTTAAAAAAGTAACTTTGACAGTAACAGTGACTATACTAACTTTTACTTTTAAAGCAATGTATTTAATAGAACCAATGCTAAATAGAATTTATTTAATTCAATTTTTATTTCATTTTTCATTTAAATAAATTTTAATTGCAACGAAAAAATGTTGTACCCTTTTAAATTATTTGTATAGTCTTAATTTCTGTTATTGAAAGTAGAATTGGTTGGTATGTGTCTTTATGGTGTTTGTTTTATAAAGTTCAAGTTAAAATAAAATTACCGATTTCCTATTTAAAAAGGAAAGAAAAAGGTTAAAGTTAAAGTTGAATATTAATTAAAATGTTTGCCCACAATTTTTATTTTAACAAGAACGTTTTATTTTACCGATTGTGAGATTCTCGAAAATTTTTAAACAAATTTTCCTGAAAAATACAAAATCCTGGAAAAATGCAGTTACTGATCTCATTTTGTTAATTACACTCACAATTAAAATTTGAATTCCTGCTTTTACAACATATTGAAATAGATTAAAGTTTAACAGTCGATCGATGATCTTTGGTACATACCAGTGTTTCTCAACAACTTTTATATCACGGCATAGTTAAAAGAAGGCTAATATTTATACAACAAACTTTTTACAGTAGTTTGTATTATATTAAAATTGCTCATAGATCTTCACGATTAAAATAAACTATATATTTTTTATAAGGTTTTTATTGAGTATTCATAAAAATAAAATTTTAATCGTAATAAGAAACCTGTTATTCTTTTTTGAACGTAACATTTATGTTCGAAAAAATACGTGAAACAGCTACTCGCAATTCCTTATCCAAAGCTTGTACAGATAAGCGTTTTATATTTTCTGCATAGATATCATTAATAAAAATGTTTCTTTATATAATTTGATAGTAGCGTATGACGTATAAATATTCCTTGTACCCTAGGGATTGAAACTTTTCTATAAATAAGATCTTTTCGTTAATTTATTATAAATTGTTTCGGGCACACCCACACTCTCCATACAACACAGCCATTGAGAATCACTGTTATACGTATCATCCAAAGTACGATCAAATAAGCTAGGCCAATGAGTTTATGCAAATCTATAATCTGTATTTGCATTAGCTACTGTAGTTCAATCAACGTATCGAGATAAAAAATTTCACTGTTCTTAATTCTACAACGAAAACATAACCTATGTCGAGTGGCGTCCTTTTTAGCAAAGTTATTTTGTATAGGCTTTTAATCATTTTCGTACCGTCAGTGCTTTAGTCCTTAGTGTTCCAGCATGGACGAGATCTTGGATGAATCGATCGCAAAAAGAAAATACGAGTCGCGAGATATACCGGGGTACCTGAACGATTTGACAGTAAATACTTTTCTTTTGTCATAAATTGCTTCGAGGTTACATTTGTCGTTCCACAAATTAAATCGTTCTTAATAAAGAGCGATCAAGAGTGAATATTAACATAGATGTAACCGAATGTTGATCATCTTGCATTTCTTTATATGAAAGTGTTTCAATATTTATATGTCATTACTCTAAAGTAGATTGTTAATATTATTTGTATATTTAATGTAATCTATAATATATTTATGTTTCAGGCTGGTGTTGGTTATTTTCAAGTACTGGCTGCTGTATGTACAGGCTTGAGTCTTGCAGCAGATACCGTAGAATTTTTTGTTGTTCCATATATTTTACCAAGTGCAGAGGTTGAATTGTGTATTGAGGATAATGAGAAGGGATGGCTCAGTAAGTTGTAACTTGTGATATTCTGTTTCATCAAGTATATCTCAAGTAACATTTCTTCATGTGATTGTGTTATAGGCAATATTACGCTGATGGGTCTTGCGTTAGGTGGATTATTCTGGGGTGGTCTAGGAGATAGACTTGGAAGGCGTAGGTCTTTGTTATCAGCAATGTCTGTTCATGCATTATTTAGCTGTGTTGCTACATTTATGCCAACTTATGGTACATTTATGACTGCTAGATTTTGCTCTGCAATTGGGTAAGAAACTCCTTTTTCACTCTCTTTCATTTACTGTAGTACAGTTTTGAGTAAAGTACATTATGTAATTTATTGTATCACAGTGTAGGAGGATCCTTACCACTAGCATTTGCATATCTCGCAGAATGCTGTCCAAGACTAAGCAGAGGTCGGTGGGTTGGCTTACTTGTAGCAGCTGGAGCACTAGGAGGGGTATATGCAGCTCTTTTAGCATGGGTAGTGGTTCCCACAACTGGAGAAATGGTTGTTCTTGAAAATAAAGAGCACTTCAGTGCTTGGCACCGTTTTCTCTTACTCTGTTGTTTACCGGCATTATGCTCTACCATTGGACTTATTTTTATACCAGAAAGTCCTAGATATTTGATAGAAGCAGGAAGAGATGTGGAAGCAATGATGGTTTATCAGGTATATTTCCTACATTTATATTTCTACCTAGATATTCGTTCTTTTATATTAAAATGAATATACGTGTGTAGAAAATATACAAGAAAAATAATGCACGGAAGGGAGCAACAGGTGCACAGTATCAACTTTCTGAATTGGAGCTTCCAACAAAAAGGCCTCGCGGCTTGGCACCACCATCTCCTACTAATCACACTAGTGTTATGGCTGACATAATTTATTCTATTGAAATGGTATGAACTTACATATCACAATTACATATTACAATTATATCTCAAAATTAATATCCGATTTTTACTGAATTTCCAGTTTTGGAATTCTTTTCTGGAGCTATTTATATCACCACATTTACGTATAACCATAGTGCTGATAATTATTTGGTCGACCGTATCATTCGGGTATATATTTTCATCAAATAATCTTATGATTTTTCATTTTATTCAATGTTACAGAACTTCATTCTTTTCTAGATTATATGGTCTCATGGTATGGTGTCCTGAGTACCTCAAGCTTCTACGTGCTACGGAATATAAAGCTCATACCGAGTTGATTTCTGATCAAGAGTATACAGGAAGGGTATTTAGTGGTTCCTTAGAGAATCGTCAGTACAGAGATTCGATCTTTTTAAACTGCAAGTTAGTAGACATTCAAGAAACTGTTTAGCATAACATCTAATCAGTTTATATAAGAACTTTTACGTTTCAGATTTACAAAGATGGTATTTAGCCATGTAGACTTCGACAATTGTACTTTCCAGTCTGTAGAATTCAGTAGCATAAAGTCCAGTAAAACTCATTTTACAGACAGTGTTATTGTATATTCGAAGTATGTATTGAAATTAGAAACTTCTAATAACGTTTCTCTCCAAGTATGAAATCCGTTACGATCTATTATTTGCAGATTTGTGGATACGGATCTATCTGCGCAAGTTTTTACGAGATGTAAATTGGAAAACAATACGGAAATAAGTTTAAGTGGGCCGTGCCCGACACTCGATTTGGATTACAATATTTATATAGAAGAAGCTCTACACGGTCATCTCGTTGCTCAATTGGCCTTTGTGCCTGCTGCTGCTTTAGCAGGACTAGCACTCACTATTCTTCAGCGGCCAAAAATGATTGGTATTTCATTATTCTTTTCCTCGGTAGCTGCGCTATGTTTAATTTTAGTGGGTACAAATAGTTCGGCAGTACTTGGCTTTGAAGGTGGCTTTATAGCAATTTTTGCTATTGCTTGGACGTCACTGACGTTGGTTACAGTCGAGAGCTTCCCTACCCATTTGAGGTAAGCGATTTCTTTTTGAGAATTACTTTTTTAAAAAGAACGAACCTTGAATAAGTGAGCAATATAAGGTTTGCTGTTCTTCACAGGTGTACTGGTTTTGGTTTCGTGGCAGCTGTTATAAGAATATCTGGTTTGATAGGAACTACGACTTATAAAACTTTAGTCGGCGCACCCTTAATTGCGCCCGCACTGTTGACTGCATTGCCGTTGTTAATAGCTAGTCTTGCAACGTTTAAATTGCCCCACACTCATACAGTTTTCTTATAAGGATCTTACGTGTAAGTGAAAAAGAACACAGAGGTGCCGTAAGAGAAACGTTTCTAATCTATATTTTAATGAATCACTTATAAACTGCGCTGATATTTTTACTCAATACACTCACGACAAGAAATATATCAAGATATGTCTTGAAGTTTGGGAAAATTCTTCAGAAAGGTTTGAACGAAAATTGCAAGTGAAGTGTCTTGAACAAGTGCGAATGTTTCAATTTGCAAGTATAACAAACAGAAATTACTTGTTTCCATGGAAGTGTGACCTCGTACAAAGTGACATATCTTAGTTAAATGGAACGTGAAATTGCGGTCTGCGAGGAAGTTTGAGTATTTAAAGCGCACAGATATTAAGGATTAATCATCTCATACGCTAGAATGTGGACATTTTAGAAGATTTTAATACATGTGTTTTAATCATTAACGAAGATCATTGTTACTGCAGAAAGATCTTTGAGAAAAAAGCGAAAGACGTATAGAGAGATTCAATAGTTAAGTCACATTATACTGATATTTCATGTAGGACTTATACTCCAGGATTTCGCTCCATCTAACTTCAAGTTTAATATAAGTCATTCTGCGACTCATTCTCAAGCCAGGAAAGTTGCAAAATGCACATGTCTGTTTGTAAAACTATTTTAATAGGGCTATAGCCATGAAACGTGTCAATTTTAATGGATGTTAAGAGGCTGGAAATCGTCATCCATACTGATACGTCAAGACATAACAAGATTGAAACCCTAAAAACTTTGCTTACTGAAAATGCATTTGAATATCCGAGATAGAAGACATGGAATGTTATCCATAGCGTATAGATGTTTTTTTTCTTTTGTTCACTGTTAGGCTAGAGAAGCTGTGCATGATTCCAGAGTTACTACTTTTTAAGCAATTCGTTTGAAAAAGTTTGCCAAGGACAGTATCGTAGAAATTTTTATATTTACAATCGCTCCATACGCTTTTGCTACTTGAAAAATTAAAACGTATATCGTAAGAGAATAGGTAGGAAAACCCGAATCGAGTGATAGCGAACTGTTTTTACTGTGGGAAGACAGTAATCAAGTGAACGCATTAAGTACGTTTGCTTTTTACCGATTTACTAGCTTGCAGAAAATTTAGATGCTAAACTCAGCTAATCAAGAGGCATTATCCATTTAACGAGAAATGCAAACGCTGCCGTATGGATCCTAAATTCTCAGCTGAAGACTTGAAATCGAAAAAATAGAAGCTTGAGCTTCATTTAGTATAAATCTAAGAGATTATTGCCTCTAGTCAACTTTCAATTGTCTTTAAGCTTTCATGAAGCGTTGAACTTTAAAAATGCGTCACAGACTTTCTAACACTTGAAAACGAAGTAGAACATTATTTTCTACGGAATCGTATGCGTGTATTATTGTCACCTTAATTGTAAGAGTCGCTATTATATTTACGGAAAATTTTGCTAGAATTTTACTGTCGTCGTGGGGTAACAAATCGCGATGGCGAGCCAAAGCTGAAAAAATACTGGTTCCTCAAAACGGACAACTATTCTTAGGCAATAAGGACGTAAAGTAACTTTTATGAAGCGGTTATCGAAATGTCTCATTCTTATTGAAACTCAAAATATATCACTAAATATTTAAGCAAGTTTATTAGTGAAGTAAAAGAACAAAACTGCTGTTGGCAAACTTAATCAGATAAGAAATTTACGTCCTATCATGGTTAGTGAATTTTTTCATATCAAATTGTTGGCATCCAATTTAAAATGATAATGTTAATGTTGCGGATCGAGTTCTGCGTGTCGTTTAATAGAAATAGAAACGAGTCGAAAGTGCTTCGTTGGTCGAACAAATTTTAATTATAGCATCGTCGCACCAGAAACTCGAAAACGTTGCTCGTTCCTACTTCTACAAACTGTATTTGTGAACTTGGTAGTGAAACGAGCCTGTGCTGGTGTTCCAATTCAGAAACACAATTAACGACACGAATATACAAATTTCTTCTTTTCTCTCACTTAAAGAAAACAGACGTAAATTGTCGAAGTTTCAATCTCTGCTGAAGCGAAATTTTTATTTAAGCCTCACTTAAAGTCGGGACCACATAATACTGATATTTATAGACTTTTAACTTAAATACAATCACGAAAAAAACGTTTTCTTTTCTAATGTTGTTTCTATTAGTTAGTTAAAAAGTATCAATATGAATTTTGTTTGAAAGAGGGTTGCCGGCACACGCAGTTCCACATTATTAAATCGTTGCTACAGCATTACATTCATTGTCGCCCGTAGATAACACACTTTACTCAACATATCACTTATGAGCGAGCACTCTAGATTCGTAGGCTTCGATTAGACTATTGACTAGACATGTTTAGAAGTATGTACCAGCAATCGTAAAAGATGAAATCCTAAATCGGTAAAATAGCAGTATAAGTGAGTGATGTGTGTGCGGCCGCATGTGTGTGTCCATAAGTGTGTGCAGAAAAAGTGTTAAGATGGTTGTCCTTAACTTCTTAACCCTTTCGCTACGACGCTAATGTCAAATGAAAATAGAGTATTCCATTACTTCAGATACAGGGCTGCTTTTAAGAATCGTGAGGCATAGGTGAATTTTTGACAGGGGCCCACTAGTTCTGTATTAATGAATCGATTAATTAAAAATATTAATATTATTTCTGATTTAGAAAAAGATTTATTTGACAAAGCTAGAATAGATTATCCTAGCGTGAGATTAATTAGAAGAATAGAATTATTATTTGCAACTTTAAAAAAAAAAATAGTATTTCAATTAATAATATATCAAAAGGTAGCAAACTAATGGTAGTTGTACCATGTGCACGATAATTTGCAATGGATAACTAGTCGATCATGCCTCCAGATCGTTTCGCGAAGGTGACTAAACTAGTTAATAGTATTCGCAAATTGCGTTTAAAAATGATAATTAAAGTTGCCGTTAATAGCGAAAGGGTTAAAAGTTATGTTTTAGAAGTTTATTTTAACGAGTTCAGTCAAGCGACAATGATGGATACTTTATTTTCATGGATTGATTTTATCAGCAGATGAAACCTTGTGATTATAGTAATTGAAAAATAATATCTTAAAGCAATGAATACTCATAAACGCTGATCGAGCGACATTCAGTGCAATACTATACTTTTAAGCGTAAATATCATTTTTATCTTGAAGAACAACGAGTGCACAAGTGTACGAAATGAATTAGTTCTTTTTTTTATCATGTATTGATTTCATATAATTGCTCAGAATATTTAAATTACATTACTCAAGCTAATTGAGGAAAAACATCTATTCTAATGACTTTACAAGTAAGGTACCTCAATGCTGTAACTTGAACATGTTATGTAAGTTAGAAATTCAGTACATATCTTACTCTATCAATTATAACAAAAATTGATATTCAATTTATTATCCCTAATTATCTAAGGTTGTAGTCTATCAATTATTTTTAGCAGTTCATATACAGACTGAAGATGAAGTTTAGTTGCTAATCACCAAAATTTTTTTAGAGACTTTCTTAACTCAGAAATTTGTAATGTATAATTATTTATTAGGGGAAACATGTATATTTTGGTGATAGCAACAAAAGAGTCATCCAACTCGCTGGTCTTTTTAGAATTTAATTCTGGTTGCACCTTATGCCTTATGCTGAATAAAATCCAAGGGATTTTAATATTTTTAGCACTCGATCCCAATTTAGAATAAATAGGTTGTTTTAACGACTATTCCTTTAAAAGGAAAGATGACATCAGTTTTACTAAATTTCAGCTACATTGTTTAATCGCGGCACTTTAATATGCACTATATTAATAGTCGACGGAAAAAACCTTAATGTTAATTAAGGAAATATTCTTGTTTTACATAACATGTTAATATATTTATGATGATTTATTTTATGGGTTTGGATATTCTAAGAATAAAAGGCAATACTATTCAACAAACTATGCAACCAGTATTCAAAACAAAAAGACAACATGAAATTATTTGTTCATGCGTTGCTTATTGAGAAACATCACCCACCAATTAGTTTAAAAATTTATAAGAATATTGTACGTTAATATTGGAAACATTCAGTTTATTCAGTTATAGAAGATATTATCCATATCATAGAACAAATTAACAGAAAGATTTTTCTTAAAACTTTGATGATTAAAGATTTTATTTTCATCTCACAAAAGTAGTTTGTTTGTTTCAGTATAAATATGCGTTTCGTAAACTTTTTAGACAAAGGACAGTTTGCTTCGACACAATATTTACTGCAAAATTTACTTTGATATTTCTTGTTCAATTTTGAAAACTAATTAGATCGAAATTCAAAAGACCATTTGTATAACTTCTAAGACGCTTCTACGAGCTTTTTGAAATACAACAGTGGCTGCTATTTTTTGAGTAGCTTTTTTCGAGGGACCCAAAACAGGATACAAAAGATTACAATGATTCGATGTTTTATACGAATATGAATCATGATGATGATCAATGAATGATCAATTCATTGATTTGTATTGAAATGCATACGAGACGATCGTAATTATAGTTTTAAATACATTCATATCAAGAATACTGTTTAGAATATTAATTGCCACGATGGAATTTGTATATAATTTATAAGAAAATCCACGAGCTCTTTAGAATTTGGTGGCAGTACTTAGTAAATTATTTGTAACATTAATTGTTATTATCATTATCGTTTTACTGATCGATCGTTTCAATTAGATTCGATTTCTCGAAAAGTTATTCGAAAAATTCTAACATGCCCGTAAAAGACACAGATTTTGAGGACGTCGGAACTTCGAATATCTTTAGAATTTTGACAAACGTAGAAGTCGATTAGGATTGATTACGAGGAATATCGTGTATTGAATGTATAACAACGCGCAGAAAAAGTATTCGATACATCAATGTCAATAATTGCAAATTAAGAATCGAATTGGATGACCTCTACATAAATACTACTTATGTTGTACTTTTTTTTATTCTACCGTGATTCGAACGGAAAAGGTGAGAGAATCGTTGAAAGGAATAAACTGAATTCGTAACATCTTCCTATACGTCCACTTTATTTTATGTTGACAAACTATGTTTTAAGAAATACACCTTCGTGTAATTGCATCTGAAATACGTTATACGCGTTAGGGATGTTTCGTAGATATATCAAATTCAATAAGACTAATTAAAATCTTGAAAGGACTAAAAATTACTTCTTGTCGTGTTTTCGACATTATTATTTAGCGATATTAAGACCATCAAGAAAGATGAAACGGAAAGAAGAGTTTTATTATCTTTAATTTATCGTCGAAGCGTAATATCGCTAACGACGATCGATTTCAGATGTATGTCGACAGTGCGTGTTAAGAAACAAAATGTATGAATGGAATAAATCGGATAAATTTAATTCTAAATGTGTCTATCTGATTTCGCTATCCAGTCTGATATTTCTATTAGGTATAAAAAGAAGCGATCCGTTATTCTTTTATGTAAAATGTCTTTTAAAGTAACTTAAATCTGAAATATTTACCCGCCATTTCACATCGTGGTGACGATCAGCGACGACGTATGAAGCTTCAAACATGTAACAAGCCGATTCAATAAATATAGGCTTGAAAGAATATTTACTGTATTTGTCACTACGTTTTGCACAAAGTTTAGGAAGAAACACTACTTGCTAAAACAATATTTTTCTTCTATGACGATATTATAACATATACAAAGTTGCAAGATTCAAAAACACAAAAAGTTCTACCACAGAACATTGAGCTCTATCCTAACTGGAGTGTGAACTCCTGTAGGAAGAAGTAGAGGCGACGGAGGTCCGAGAGAAATGGAAAATGGGTAGTTCCGGTATTATCCTATAGCAAATTTATTTGGGGGGAACAAACGTACGCCGTAACATAACCTACCCGAGCATCGCTGAGCATTGTCGAGTGAGTTACTTTCAGATTCTTTTCCGCATAAAATTGGATAAATACAATATAAATTGAATTGTGACAAATAATAAAATTTAGCTCTATACCAAATTGTATAATATTTGTATGATCTAAATTATGGTATGTAAATTATGTATACTATTTCATTATTATGTCATTATTATTAATGTTTCTATCGTTTTATATATAAATAAAAAGGAAATAAAGTTCAAATTTGTACAAAATTAATCTGTAAATAATTCCTAGAGTGCCGCGAAATTCAAACAAAGAGGAGTCTGTTCTCTCCCTCCACACATAAATTTGTTATAGGATAGTACCACCGGAACCACTCATTTTGCATCTCTCTCGGACCGGCTTCTCTCTCGCAGTTTACACTCCAGTTAGGATAGAGCTGGATAGAGCTCAATGCCACAGAATAGCTAACCACTAGCAACCACTAGAATCAAAGCACCAACCATTTATCTGATCACGATTCTATCACCATGAACCCACCTACGTTCCTTTGGCAAAAACGCGGTTAATTTTGAAACGAAATTCAAACACTAACTTGGCTATTCCATTGCAAATTTGTCATTGCCTGCATTTGATGTCATTTATTGTAACGAAATTGAAATGTAATGTAGTCAATATGAAAATAAAGAAAAATTTATACTTAGAAATTTAGAATATTTTATTTACTTTGTAGATAGAAGTCATATTTGAAAGCACTATTTATATGTATTATATTATAACATCAATTTCTGCAATTATTAATCGCTTCTTTCTTCAAATTTGATTAAGAAAGATGACTGTTTTCTTTCCAGTTTTTATTATGGTTTAGAATTTATAGGTGTTATAACATTTTCTTATAATATTACGCCTCAGATATTGTTGCACTTTATACTGTTCCTATAATATCTCTTTCCTCTTTTATTTACTGGCTGATAAAAAATGATGTAGATATATATTTGCAAGTATTCAGCAATATAAGGAGTACCTGTGATAGGCCAAGCTAAGAAACTGCAGGGCCCCATTTAGAACATTTTTACAAAAGCTTCCACGTTAACGAGACGATTAAAGAATTTGTTAATTATTCAGTAAACTTTCATAAGAAACCGATTTTACTTGACAAGACTGCAACAAAATTACCTTATCACGGAGATATACTTTAGACAGGGCGACATCGTAGAGTCTGCCTAGGTACAAAACATATGGCTGACGCCTTATAAATCATTATAAATGTAACTCTACGAAACTCTCAAAATAATAAAACTGATGTCCTGTTATAGCAGTTGTTTTAATGTCCTTTCCTATTTTAAAGCTCCTGTATACACTTTTGAAAAATTGCATATAATTTTCCGATTTTAAATGTATATGACCGGTGAGGGGGCCAATTGGGGCCAATCTAGTCACAGTGTTTCGATCATTTGTTTTTCTTACACCATGACTTAAAATGAATAATATTTGTTACGGTATTTTGAAAACGAAACATTACATTGCAAAATGGAAAAAAACTTTCTAATTTCTCTTGACATATCGAATTGGCATTTGTTATCTAGTCCCATTAATTTGAGGCACTCTTATAATTGTATTATTGGATATAATTACAGATAATACCTGATTGATACGAATTTCTCATTATTGTATTAGTAGTTTATTTTCGTATTATTTAAGTACAAAAAACATATTTAAATATTTTAAAACTGATACGTGTTTATGTCGCATATTAAAGCTACATAGTACATATCACCTGTTGACCTTGTTTCTTAACTCTTTCGATATCAATTAACGTTTATTAACAGAGGTTTACTATAATTTATACTATAGATATCTTGTAAGTGTAAACAATTTAAGATTATGATTTTTATATCAAAACATTATTATACGATTTGTTGGTATAGTTTGGTTGTATTTTTTCTAGGACTAGAAGTCCTGGAAGTAAAAGTGATTGACAAATTGATCTAATACAATGCAAAAGCAAAAGAGCTTAACGAGAGTCAATTAACATTATTAAGTAATAAATTGATTGCTTTTATTGAGAAGATTCTATGATAGACATGTTCTATTTTAAAAGCATATCACAGTTAAGAAATGCATCTCTGCTGCTTTAAGTTACGGTCCATATTTCTGGTTGGATTTGGAATTGGTTTTCTTTTTGCATTGTTTTTACTCGTAGTTCAAGATGCATTTAACAGTACTTTCGTTTGCAAGACCTCTTCAATAAATCCTAACAATGCAAGAAGGAGTGCACTTCTTAAATGGCTTACTTCTAATGTATGGAACAATGAAGAGATTGTTCTTCAAACATGGAAAGAGAAATCTGCAGATATAACATACAGCAAATGGTTAAGAGATCAAAATTTAAAAATAAAAAATATTAATATGGATGCCTATCTGTATGGACCTGAGAAGAATGAACAATTAGAATCCGATTGGTTAAAATCTACAGTTCACATTACTTGTGCTGTCTTTGTGAAAAAAGTTAAGCTGGCAGAGTCTATTCAGAATACCTGGGGTAAACGCTGTAACAAAATATATTTCTTTGGTCAGCAGAAGAATTCAGCAGAAGTACCTATCATAAATTTTGAAATCAAACTTTTATCTTCATGGCAGCATTTGTGCGAAGCTTTTAACTATATTTGGAAAGATAATGAATCTTTGGAGTGGCTTATCTTTGTAAAAGATGACACAATGGTGATTCCAGAGAATCTACGCTACATGCTTTCCGTGTTGAATCATACACAGGATCACTATTTAGGTCACGCAATTGTGCTCTGGGGGCAGCCTTATAATGTTGCGGATGCAGGATATGTTATCAGTATTGGAGTTCTTAGAAAACTGATTAAAATGTTTGACAATTCTGAAAAGTGTGCATCTGGTGGCAAATATTGGAAGCAGGAAGATTATTATCTTGGTAAATTTATTAATATGGAATATATTAACACATTATTAACCCTCACGTGGCAGATGCAAGGACATTTTGACTTGCCTATATTCGCTTCCATATTATTTGTTCATACGCAATCATTTTGGAGTTACATATAATAAGGATCAAGCTTTGAGATCATCCTTTGGAGTTTCATTATACAACATTAGATGAAAAATTTAGTTTTACAATGCCATTTACTTTTATAATAATCACAAAATTGTATGAAACATAAATTAAAATTATTAATGTTATTATACTATTATGTAGACTTTGCACTTAATCAAAATATAGCTAATCATGTATTGTCTTCCTTGTATGATTTTTGTTATGTAAGATCTGAAGAGAGTCGTAACAACTTTATAGCTAATATTATTTTTGATTTTCAGCTAAACACTTGGCTTCTATGGGAATTTATCCTTCCGATACAAGAGATCAGTATTTAAGGGGTACGTTTCATGGGTATTCTTTACAATCCTTGTTATGGGGAGTTGTTAAAACTGGTAGCTACTGGACTCGTGCCTTATATCCAATACAAAATGAGTGTTGTTCCCTGATGTCTGTAACTTTTAGCATTGGAGAATCTGATACAATGTATACTTTAGATTATTTACTACATCATTTACATGTTCTGAAACGTGAAGGTGTGTTTGGAAGTATAAAAGCACCAACAATAGTACCTGATGAAGATGTAAGATTATTGTTCTACTATCTCTTCTTTTTCAATATATTTTAATGGTATATGCATAAGGTTAATGGAATGTTATTGTTTTCAGGTATGGAAAATTGCATTGAAGGAAGAATTTAATATTACACATTTGAATAATATTTCTAGCGATGCTTATTATGAAATATGGCATTCAAAATATTCTGAACCAGGACAATTAATTGCCAAGAATCATCAGAATAAAAGAATAATAGATAAATCCAACTAACTTTTTTATATATTGTAAATACATAGAATTTATATAACGATGGTGCTACCGAATCAACAAGTTCTGTGAAGTTATTTGAGATTAATTAATAAGGTTACATATCCCGTCCATGAAATTAATATGGTGGTTGAATATTTGATATTTCCCATTTTTTAACACGATACTTGTTGTAGTAATGTTACCTATAAATACAGTTTAACGATTTTTGTAATTACTGTTCAAACATTATTTGTGTATGTTCAGTAAGTCCTTATGTAACAACTGCGTTTGTAGTATTAATAAGTTTCATTGATATGAATGTGAGAACAGCGGAATGGTGCTGTTTGATGTTGATAACTACTTCCCCTGTTACACCATTGTTACCTTATCTAACTAATTAAGAACATATAAACGCTCATAATGACGATGATAACCAAATCACATTTCCAGTCTCGAATATAAGTGAAGAATATAGAATGTAGAACATCTCTTTGTAACGCTAGTTGAGGATCTCTCGTCTGATAATAGGGATGCTCGGATACAGTGTTCAATAGCATTATCCTTTGCTGTAAATTAAGATTACAGTACCTGATAATATACTATAAATAGATATCCATATAATTGCGTTTTTCATAATTTATACTAAATTAAAAAAATTCTATGTAACATATTTAAATCTGTGACAATAAAGAAACAGTTTTCTAGTAGTATAAACTTTTATTCATCAACATGGCCCTACTTTAATCTAATTCGAATTGCTGACCCATATTTTTTCTTCGAAACAAGTTATCAAGCTGTACTTTATCAGTTATCTGCTTCCTTTTCGTTGCTATATAAAAGAAGAAATATATTAAATTACATATTTAGCTACAGCAAGCCTTCCAAGATGTTTCATGGTATTGTTTTGCACTCTTAAGTATGATATAAATATAACTAGTTCAACATGATGCTGTGGAATGTATTTTTCAAGATTGCAATAATCCTTACTATTGTAAGTCAAGTAATTACTGGAAATAATACGGAAGAGTCCTTTGATCTAGGCGAGTAAGTTACCAGATTGTTTTTCTAAAGAAATATTAAGGATATTGAGAATTATTTAATGCAAACATGCGATTATTTAGTATAAGTATTCCATTGGACGATACTCCGAGTCAAGATTATAGCGTAAAAAAAACTAAGAATGGAAGAAGACATTTATTCGTAGGGGGTTGTAGTAAAGAACCAGATCAACTTATAAATGGTAAAATACGATGCTCAATGGATAGGTAATGCACTGCTAATTAGCATAATATTACGACTTATTATATTTGAATATTAAGTTCATGCTTTTTATTTGTATTATATTATTTGTATAGTGGCTGCATAGCAGCTTGCAATCCGAATTACAAATTTCCAAATGGTGCAACACAGCTGGCTGTATCTTGTAATAATAAAGAGTGGCACGTAGTTGGCACTGATTGGAATTCTGTACCTCACTGTGAACGTAAGTTTTTTTTTAAGGAACATTTAATTACTTTTACACAGGACAGAGTTTAAGAGTGCATATAATCTTTTTAATATATTTTTAGCAATTTGCATGCCAGAGTGTTTGAACAATGGAGTATGTGTTGCACCTCATCAGTGCAATTGTCCTGAAAATTTCATTGGTCCTCAATGCCAATTTGAGAATAAACCATGCATGGAGTATCCTCTTCGAGTGTCCAATTCTCACAAGCAGTGTAATTCAAAGTATGTTATTCTAAGAATGCTGATATCCATTTTATTAGAATTAACTTGGTCAGAAATTCAATTGTGATTCTATTTTTCTGTCAGATCGTGTACCATATCCTGTATGACCAATTACACCTTTCCGGATGGCACCTCCATTACTAATCTTCTATGCAAGAATGGAAATTGGGTTCCTACTAGGCAAGATTGGGTATTTGTGCCTAATTGTGAACGTACGTTACAAATCAATAAAATGTAATTAGCAAATTGAGAATTTGTTGCAATCAATAAATGCATCTTTTGTTACAGCTGTGTGCGATCCACCTTGTCAAAATGGAGGGAATTGTCTTCCATCGAATTTTTGTCAGTGTCCACAAGCATACAGAGGACCCCAGTGTCAATATTGTAAGTATATGCCTATTTCAATCAAATAGATTTACGTTAATGTAAATTGTCTAAACCCGAATGTTAAATATACTTCACACAGCCGCTGATGCCTGCAGTGGTGAGAAAATGGGGTTCAATGGTGGCTTCTACTGTAGTAGTGATGGTGATAGTTACTCTTGTACTTTAAACTGTCCTGTTGGAGTAGAATTTGAATTTCCTCCTGTAACTACATACAAGTGTCTCTACGAAACTGGTGTCTTTGAACCACAGCCAATACCGCAATGCAAGTACAGCGAAAATAAGAACCTGATTTCTTTAGGGGCCACATACAACTCTTATATTAGGGAAAGTAATCATACATGGACATATGAGGATATCTTCAACTCCAATACAAAATCATCTTCGTTGGATAAAACCAACTACGACATCATGGGTTTTTATAATAATCTCAAGAACAATATGACCTCGGAAGCGGTAATAATTTGATAAAAGTAGAATGTTGTATATTTATATCGTTTAACAAAATTTCCTATAACTCTAGATGGTATTCAATTCGATGAAAGACAATATGTTATTCTTCGAGGAGAAGCGCCCAGTCCCAAAAACTTGTTTCACTTGGGGTGGTGTACATTACAAGACCTTCGACGATAAGGTCTTTAGCTTCGACAGCGACTGTTCTCATATTCTAATCCAAGAAGCACAGGACAGGGTCTTCACCATAATAGTAAAAAACAGCCCAACTTGCAAGACCCAGGATTGTTTCAGAATCATAAAGATCTTCGTTGGAGAAAAGGAGTACACTTTGTCGAGGAATGAAGTCGGTGTTCCAGAATTTCGAACTCCGACTAAATTGCTACCTATTCCAGCGCAACTTCCGACTTTAAGGGTTGAGATGTCTGCGCATTTTATCATCGTAACTCTGGACTCTTTAGGCATCCAGTTGAAATGGGATGGTGCCCTCATATTGCAAATTGGAGCCCTTGAAAATATGTGGAATAGAACGGTTGGTCTCTGTGGTACTATGAACAGTGATAAAAATGATGATCTAATGGGGAAAAATGGGGATCCTGTAAGAAACATCGCAACCTTTGCGTCCTCCTGGCGAACAGAGAATATTGCAGGTATTGTTTTGATATTATAGGTCGAACTCAGAACATGTTCATAGTTTTTTACACCCAGTTTTAATTTGACTATTTCAGAGATGTGCGATGAATATCCAAATATTCGTCACTCTTGCGAGTCGAATCCAATTCTTGCTACAGAAGCTATCCATTTTTGTATGAAGCTACTCTCTGATCGCAGATTCCTGGCTTGTGCTAATACGATTAGTATCCCCGAACTGCAGACGGCGTGTTTATGGGATTATTGTTCTTGCATGCACGACGACAAGAGGAAATGTGCCTGCGACACGATGAATGTTTATGTCAGACAATGTGCTCATAAGAAAGTCGTGTCTTTGGCTCATTGGAGAAACAATGATACTTGCCGTAAGTCTTTAAAATTATAATTATTCACTTCATTGTATACAAACTGATAAGAAAAAAAATATTATAAATTTTACGTGAGATCATATTACAGCTATGGTTTGTAACAATGGACGAGTGTACATGCCCTGTGGTCCAGAAACAGAATCATCCTGTTGGACAGGAGTAGAAAGAAAACTGAACCCTGACAGTTGTGAGGAGGGTTGTTTCTGTCCAAAAGGAACCGTGGCTCATGAAGGAAGATGCATATACCCTGACGAATGTCCTTGCAGATTACGTGGAAAGCTATTTGAGCCTGGGAAGAGTGTACAGAAAGACTGCAACACTTGCACATGTTCTTCTGGAAAATGGATATGTACTCAAACTAGATGTAATGCTAGATGTTCTGTCATTGGAGATCCTCATTACACTACTTTCGATGGACGACATTATGATTTCATGGGAAAATGTAAATACTATCTGATGAAGGGAGATGATTATAGTATCGAGGGTGAAAATGTTCCCTGTTCTGGTGCAATATCAGAGGTCTGTAGTCGATATTGTTAATATACAATTTTTTTATTCAAAAGAGATCTATTCTCTTGATTCCATGGAAGCTTGGTTCCATCAATAAAGAGTGTTATTTTGTTTGTAGAGCCTGGGACTTAATCCAACTGATACACCATCTTGTACAAAAACTATAACGATTAATTATATGGACACTTCTATCAAATTAAAGCAAAATCGTCAAGTATTAATCAATGGAGATGATTTGACAATGTTTCCTATGTTCGTCAATGACATCAGGATACGCATTGCCAGTAGTATATTTTTAGTTGTTCATTTGCCAAATGGTTTGGAAATATGGTGGGACGGTATCACCCGCGTCTACATTACTGCTCCTCCCGAATTTCATGGTTTATATTCTTTTATATCTGTTAGTCTTGTTTTTGCAAGAAAATGTCTTCAATTTTTCATTGCGTATTATCATTATCAGGCAAAACTAAAGGCCTTTGTGGCACGTTCACGGAGAATCAGAAAGATGATTTTGTCACACCACAAGGTGACATTGAAAATACGGCTGTCTATTTTGCTAATAAGTGGAAATCAGAGGAATATTGTCCCAACGTTGCAGAAAAGGAATCGGATCACCCTTGCGATATGGATCCACAAAAAAGAGCGACTGCAAAACAATACTGTTCCTATTTGTTCAGTGAATTATTTGCTGGTAATATCTAGACGTCTGATCAATTTCAATCTATCCCACTTCTCTCAAATTCAAACTACTTATATTCCTCCTTTTTAGGTTGCCACTGGCATGTGGATCCAAATGCGTTTTACGAAGATTGCATGTTTGATATGTGCTCTTGTAAGGTTCAAGTTGAATTGTGTCTCTGTCCTATATTGGCAGCCTATGCGAAAGATTGCGCTACTGCTGGAATAAAACTCTTATGGCGACAGGATGTAAATGAGTGTAGAATACATTGTCCCGAAAACCAAGTCTATCAGATTTGTGGAAACAGTTGCACAAGGTATTCCATCATTACAAATTGTTAATTGTATGATAGGTAATTCTTTTTTAAACATTCTTAGATCCTGTGGTGACATATCTTCTTATAAGGACTGCAAACAAGAATGCGTAGAGGGATGCAATTGTCCAGAGGGTCAAACATTGGATGTTCATGGAGAGTGTATCCCAGTTGGACAATGTCCTTGTACATATGCAGGATTAGAGTTTAAGGCTGGACATCGGGAAGTTAGACCTGGAAACAAAGCTCTTGAACTTTGCACCTGTGCAGGTTGTGTTTCTTATCAGTATAAAATACCAAAATGATTGAGCTATAGGTTTGCATGTAACATTGTAAATTATGTTCCAAATAGGTGGCATTTGGAACTGCCGACAAGCAACGTCAGACGAAATTCAAGACTATCCAGCAACCAAGGATCTTTTGACCTCTTGTATGGCAAGTCAACATTTAGAAGTGACAGATTGTGTACTAGCAGAACCTCAAACTTGTTACAATATGCACAAACCAGTTAAACAGTCATCTATTTGCAAATCTGGTTGTGTCTGTAAATCTGGCTACGTTTTGAATGAACCAGGTGGTTTCTGTATTAAAGAAGAGTCTTGTCCATGTCACCACGGAGGTCAAAGTTACGTGGAAGGATCTAGTATTCAGAACGAGTGCAATACTTGTCAATGCACGAATGGCACATGGAAGTGTTCGGATATAATATGTTCAGGAGTTTGTTCTGCTTGGGGTGACTCGCATTACAAGACATTCGATGGAAAAATTTATGATTTTCAAGGAATGTGTGACTATATCCTGACTAAAGGTTCGCTAGGAAAGGATGAATCATTCGACGTGTCGATTCAGAATATACCTTGTGGAACAACTGGTGTATCCTGCTCTAAATCGGTTATTCTTACGGCTGGAAATAGCGAAAGTCCTGAAACAATTACTTTAACAAGAGGAAAGGAACTACCATCAGGAATCTTTAAGAGAATGGCAATGAGAACAGCTGGATTGTTCGTGTTCATAGATGTGCCAGACCTGGGACTGACACTTCAGTGGGACAAAGGTAATTTTTAAATTTTACAACTTAGTTGTTCATTGTTAAAAATCAAAAGAGAGTTCGACTTTTCGTAATTTGTGTAGGTACCAGAGTCTACATAAGATTAGATCCCAGGTGGAAAGGCCGTGTAAAGGGCCTCTGCGGTGACTATAACGATAATAGCGAGGACGATTTTAAAACACCTTCCGGTGGTATATCAGAGGCGTCCGCTAATTTATTTGGTGATTCCTGGAAGAAGAACGATTTCTGTCCCGAACCTAGAGATGTGACAGATCCCTGTGAACAACATCCAGAACGGAAATTATGGGCTGTACAAAAATGTGGAATACTGAAGTCTTCCATTTTCTATCCATGCCACTCTGAAGTTGATGTCGAAAGCTATTTACATAATTGCATTTTCGACACTTGTGGCTGTGATACAGGTAATTTATTACAATTTTATTTAAAACTAAGCGAGTTAATCAATGAAGAATACTAGAAATAATTTTCTTCTACACTTTGAAGACAATTATTTACACTTAACTTCATTAACTTTTCAGGGGGTGACTGTGAGTGTCTTTGCACAGCCTTGGCAGCATACGCGCAAGAGTGCAGTGCAAAAGGTGTTCCTATAAAGTGGCGTAATCAAGATTTTTGTCCTATCCAATGCGATAAAAACTGTAGCACATACTTCCCTTGCATCACAACGTGTCCCCGTGAAACTTGCGATAATTTAATGATTTTGAAGGACCAGTCTCACTTATGTTCTCAAGACACTTGCGTTGAAGGATGTTCGGTTAAACCCTGCCATGAAAATCAAGTATACAGTAACGATAGCTACACAGAATGCGTTGCTAGGGAAAAATGCAAGACACCCTGTACTGAAATCAATGGAGTAAGTTTAAGAATACTGAAAAATTCGTATTTCTTATTTAATCAGAACTTTTTAGTAATAGCAGCGTATTGTAGGTAACTTATTATGAAGGTGACAGTGTTAGCAATGACAATTGTCAGGCATGTTTCTGCAGTCGTGGGAAAATATTGTGCAAAGGAGAACCTTGTACAACTACTTCTGTTCCAACCACTGTTCTATTAGAGGAACCACAGCGTTGTATAGATGGTTGGACTGTTTGGTTGAATCAGGATCCAGCAATTAAGGGAAGAAAGATTAAAGATGTTGAACCTCTACCCAGCATGTTGACTTTGGTAATATTTTACATCATTATTAATTTTTAAACTAAAACATCTTGCATTTGTATATTATCTTCTCCGTATTAAAGGTAAATGAAAAAGAATCCGCAGTATGTGACAAAAATCACATGATTGACATAAGATGTAGATCCGTGAAGAACCATTTAACTCCAAAAGAAACTGGTTTGGATGTAGAGTGCAGTTTAGAGCGTGGTCTTTATTGTCGTTCTCAGCCTAATCTTCCCTGCATCGATTTCGAAATCAGTGTTCTATGTCAATGTTCGGCAACTACCACAGAAGAAATTCATAATATAACAGGTTTGTATTGTGTATAACAACGGTGGCTAAACCTTGTCGTGATAACTATAGTAGATCTGTCTATGTAAGAAAAGGCTATTTGAAAAATAGTTCATATTCGATAATTAGACTCTAGAATCAATTTCATTAGAAGAATCGTGAACCGCGGTTTAACCACTTTTGATGTACAGTCTGTAGATACTGTTTTCACGCATTGATAATATCAATTCTTCCAACAGTAACTCCGACTTCCGTGATACCGACGTATGAGGAGTGTAGCGTGGAACATCCTAATAAACCACATCCTACAGATTGTCATCTATTTTATCAATGCACACCAGGAATGAACGGAAATGAATTTGTAGAAAAGTCGTGCGGAGAAAATATGTTTTACAACCCACAGTTACAGATTTGCGACTGGCCAGCTAATGTTATTTTCTTGAAACCAGAATGTTCTGAAAAACGGACAACATCAACTAAAACTGAATGGACAATCGATCAGAAAACGAAACACAGAACAACAATATCAACAACTTTAGAGAAAAACATCATAACTACGAGTACTATAGTTTTTAGCATTATTTGGAGATCAATGAATATTTGTTAGATTACTCGGGTAAATTTGGTGTTTTCTTTTTAGAAGCTTGTAAGGAAAGCGAAATGTGGAGTGACTGTGCTATTAATTGCAACAAAGCTTGCGATTACTATCGGTATACCTTGTTACAGAACGGAATTTGTAACAGTGCATCTGACTGTATACCAGGTATAGTATCTTCTGGATAACTAGTCTACTAAACAAAAGTAGTTGTTAACAAAATTGTGGGACATTCCATCAGGATCAGTTCCTTGTGCGTAAAAGTCAATTATTATACTACTCAATTGATTGCGCAATTACATACACAGACACACACATACAAGAAACATATGTTTATGAATTCATATGCGTAAAACTTTGATGGCTTACATCCTGATACTGAAGCTTCTTCGGGTTGTATTGCGGAAACGGACTTTCAGATTTATATTGATACCATAGCTTGATTCTGAAGATAGGTCTCACAGTTTTGCTAAGACTCTACTGATCGTTTGATTGAACATCGAGGATTGTTTTGTTTTTCGTTTCATTTTTAAATAAACTTTCGTCTTCGTAACACAAAAGATAGAAATGTGCAACATTAACAACTTAAACTCAATACTAAACTACTATTCATTGTAATCTAAAATATAAATTTATTTTCTTAATAATTAGGGTGCGTCCCCTTGGGAAGACCAGAGTGCCCTCCACACAAATTCTGGAGAGACGCTCTATCTTGCGTCGATGAGACCGACTGTTTTTGCAAATCTCATGAAGGAGATCCTGTTATTCCTGGTTCTGTCTTGAAGGAATCAGAGTGTGAGATCTGTCAGTGCATCAACAATTATTACACTTGCGATACGTCATCATGTGCCAGTGTAACTGATCAGGGACCGACTGAAAAGAATGTTACATATTTACCCACTGAACCAACTACCGTCTCGAATTTCCCTTCGTAAGTGCATCTATTTAAACTTGCTACAGATAGTATGAAGTAGATACTACGGAGACGATATTTTCATGTGTTAAAGGTCTGAAAAGCCTACAACGCCAAGTCTCGAGGAAAAAACTATTGTTGTACCTAGCACTGTTACACCACCAGCGTATTGTATTAGCAACAATTTTGTTCCTCTCATTCAATACTTGAACGACGAAGTCACTTTTGATGCTAGCAGTACCAAAAGCCCCATGTACCGACCAGAAGGTTCCTCACTAAGTGGCAATGTTCTTGAAGATTCTGTTGGATACTGGGAACCCGAATACGTCAATGTCGATCAATGGTAAATAAAGTCTTTGGAAAAAATGTTTTGTTTGTCAGTTTGAAGACGTTCGTTTCATCGATTGTTTGTTTTCAGGCTCGACATAAAGTTCGAAAAACCTGAACCAATCTACGGCATCATTCTACAAGGTAGCAGCATGGAAGACATGTTTGTAACCAGCTATAGAGTGCTCTTCTCTGAAAACGGTGATGCTTTCTCCTACGTGTTGGATAACAAGAAGGATCCACGAGTATTTAGAGGCCCTGTAGATAAGTTTAAGCCGGTAGAGCAAAAGTTTTACGTTCCTATTGAAGCTAAGGTTATTCGGATAAACCCATTGTCCTGGCACAATGGAATAGCGATGAAAGTAGAATTACTTGGCTGCCAAGAACTTATGATTAACACCACTTTAACAGAGCAGAATGTTACATTAATAACAACGCCGTTGACTGAGAAAGTTATAAATCCAGGTAAAATGAGAGTAATCTGCAGTAACGTACAAAGTTATACATTGTTATAGCAATCGATATTCACATTTTCCTCCATTTCTCAGTATGTGACGAGCCAATGGGTCTGGACAGTGGTTTGATTTTTGCCGAGCAGATATTGACATCATCATCTTCCACAGATTTGTTGCCAAATCTGAAATTAACATCTCCTAATGTTTGGCATCCTAAGCTAGACAATCCACACCAATATGTTACGATAGACTTTTTGGAAGCTCGCAATTTAACAGGAGTTGCAACAAAGGGCGGCGAAGACACCTGGACAACTGTATACAAAATCTTTTACAGTAATGACAATCGTCAGTGGAACCCGGTGGTCGATGATAATGGCATGGAAAAAGAATTCTTGGCTAACTTTGATTCTGAGACTGTAAAAAAGAATTACTTCGACAAGCCATTGCATGCAAGGTACCTGAAGATACAACCGATAAAATGGCATAATCATATAGGCCTGAAAATTGAGGTGTTGGGTTGCTTCCTACCGTATCGTAAGTTTAACTTCTTTTTATACAATGTTCCTACAAGTTTCATTCAACGTTGGGCATTAATCAATTGATCAATCAATTAAACAACTAGTTACTTAAATTAACATTTCAATTGATTTTCGCAATTCATATTTCAGCATGTTCTACAGCTCAAAATAAGAAAAAATATCATGTAGATATAAGTTTGCAAATGCTTTATACGAGAGTTATTTGTTCATAAAGCATTTGCGGACTTATATTTAATGTGAAATTTTCGTCTTACTTTTAGTCGTAGAACAAAGTGTAAGTTTGTATGGAAACCTGAAAGACACCCTGTTGCAGTTAAAGCGATGTTTATTATTTAATTTACTGTAATATTTTATTCAGCATCCATTACAACAACTACCGAGAAGGTAGCAACTACACCGAAAATAATGCAACCATATGTTGAGGAATGCAATATTTGTAAGGGAGTAACTAATGAAGATCAAAATAGTTGCAAATGCAATGGATCCTACTGGTGGAATGGGAATACCTGTGTGATTAAGCAAGAATGTCCTTGTGTAGTTGGACACATTACGTACGTATAGATTTTTATGTAAATTTGTCAATTAAATAATGAATATTATAAAAAAAAAAGAATTTTAGCTAAATTGAACTTAATCCTTTAATCAAAAAAGGGAAATCCAAAAGTATACGACGCAATCATAGTGTTGGTTTACTGAATAGGATGATTAAATATATCCGTTGTTTCTGGTTTTATTCTGAAATAAATTGCGTTTGTTACACTTCAAACATATTTAAACTCAATAAGAAAATTACAGTTTACTGTAATCTAAAATACAAGTTTACTTTTGATATTTAGTCTTTAACTTCTAGATATTTAAGCGATTGAATTGTTCAGGTATAACGTGGGTACAACCTACATAACCGAAGATTGTCAGGAATGCGTATGTACATTGGATGGAATTTCTTTCTGTCAGCCAAAGAAGTGCGATTCTTGTCAGGAACCAGAAATGCGAGCAGTAGTAAATGAACTCTGCAATTGCGCGTGCAAACCTTGTCCTACAGGTACTCGCCATTGTCCAACCAGTGACATTTGTATTGATGAGAGTTTTTGGTGCAATGGAATCCAAGATTGTCCAGATGACGAGAAAGATTGTAACGTAATTCCAACAACAATGTCTATGTTCGAATTTAGTACTACAGAACAAGGGGAGAATACAACCTTAACATCAACTACAGGTATCAAATTAAATCCATAAATTAAAGCACATGAAAAGTGAGACTAATATTTCACATATTTTCAGTTCCACAAGTGTGCCAAAATCCGGTCTGTCCACCTGGTTATAAAATAAGCTCAAAATCATTTACGAAACATTATAAAAAATCTCAAACGAAAGGAGGAGTGAAATCTTTATCTAAACATTCTTGGAGAACTAAAGGATTGAGGTAGCATATCACAGAGCTATTATTAGATTACTAACATTTTATATTAGTAACTATTAACGAAAGATATTTACAACCAGGAAATCCATGAAGGAGTCAAAATATATTGAAAATCAAGAGTCACAAAATGAAACCGAGTGTGCACAATTTATTTGCGTGCCCTACAAACCGCCAGTAATTGTTGACCAAGGCAAGCCACAGACTTGTCCAAAGGCATCTTGTCCCGAAGGTTACACTGTCGTTTATGAACAAATGAGCATGTACAAGCTTCAGAAGTGTCCAAAGTATACTTGCAAACCACCAGCACCAGAAGAAGTTGTTTGCAATGTAACAGGAAGAACGTTCAGCACGTTTGATAAGTTAGAGTATAAGTATGATATTTGTAACCATATATTGGCCAGAGATATGTTTGCCAATAAGTGGTACGTAACATGTAAGTATCAGTGAATCTGAAAGTTTGGGTAAACTTAATTATTCTGTTGTGTTACTAAAATGTTGGAAGAATGCTTGATTAGAAATATTATTTTGACAGTGGAGAAGCAGTGTGATACACAGACTAGTCAGTGCAATCGAATCTTGGCAGTGATGCACGATGACGACGTGATTGTCATATACCCTGACATGCACGTAGATGTCAATGAATATAGCTTTGCACCAAATCAAATAGCGCGACTTGGCAACCAATTTTCTTCGTTCAAGATATCTTCTATTGGAGACATTACGTACTTAGTATCAAACCACTATGGATTCTGGGTAATTTGGGATTCAAATTCTGATGTGAAGTTAGGGGTCCCAACGAAATTAGCTCGTCGAGTAGACGGTTTATGTGGCTATTTTGATGGATCAATGGCAAATGACAGACAACTGCCTGATGGAAGTCAGGCACGAAAAACTTTAGAATTTGGAAACAGTTGGGCAATGGACGGTGTGCCGGAATGTGATTCACAGGTTGCTAGTTTAACTAACTTGAAATTAACAATTAATTTCATTATACTAATTCTAATCCTGTCACTTCTAATTCTGTAATTATTTAGATTTGTCCCCACGACATGAAAGTAGAAAGCCGGAAGATTTGTAACGTGGTAAAAGATTCATCGTTGGTAGTGTGTTCCAATATCGTGAACTTGGATAAATTCGTGTCTCATTGTATGGAAAGCACGTGTAACTGTCTTCGTAGCAATCATACTTATGATGAATGCCGTTGTCGTTTGTTGACTAGTTTCGTTACCGAATGTCAGGCTAGTGACTTAAATATAGATCTATCGACTTGGAGGAGTACACACGACTGTCCTATCTCTTGTACTCCACCACTTGTCCATAAAGATTGCTACAGGTATAATTTTTAAAATATTTAGAAACAACATTTTCATTTATAGAGTGTTATGCTACAAGTCTTCGATATCCTGTTAAATGTAGAAATAAATGCGAAACAAGTTGTGATAACTTGCAACAAATAGACCCTTGCCCAGTGATGCAGGGAGTATGTTTCTCTGGTTGTTTCTGTCCTGAAGGAACAGTACGTAATGGCGACGAGTGTGTATCACCAACGAAATGCAAAGATTGCGTTTGCGAGTGGTTGGACAATTCAAAGGTCATCAGTTTTGATAGGAAGAATATAAAATTCGACGGCAACTGCACGTATGTTGTGTCAAGAGATGTTATTGAGAACAAAAAAGGCCACAGGGATTATACATATCAGGTAATTGGATTGATTACCATGTAAAATATTTCTTCTTAAACTGTATTCTATTTTATGCTCTTGGGAAATAGGTGTTGGTTTCAAATGGAATATGTGATATTGGCACGTGCACAGAAACAGTTGCAGTTCTTTACAATGAACACATTGTTGAGATTAAGAAAGGTTTACCACTTCAAGAGGTAAAATCAATATCAGAATCAGAAAAATACCCAATATTCGAGTTTATAATATGTGCTTTCGTTTGTTTTGATTAGTTCGAAGTGATAATTGATGGTACAAATGTACACGAGTCTCCTTTCAACGCATCCTGGTTGATTTTGGAACAAACGCCCTCGGAGAAGCTGCAACTGTTGATACCAGCTATTCAGCTAGAACTTACTAGCTATCAGCCTAATTTCGCATTTACTCTCACTCTTCCTTCGCATATTTTTGGAGGAACAATGGAAGGTCTTTGTGGCAATTGTAACGCGGATTCTGAGGATGACCTAAAAAAACAGAATGGAGAGGTATGTATTATGAAACAAAAACAACTTTTGACCCACTCAATTAATTTTTGTGTTGCTCAGATAGCGAATGACATGCAGGACTTTGGTACAAGCTGGTTGGTCACCGAATCACCACACGGCATCAACCTGAACACGGAAGCATGTATTTCTAAAAATCAAAGCAAATGTGTTCTACCAGCAGCTGATCAAGATTTATGTAGAAATTTATTAAATGCAAACGACTTCGGACTCTGTCACAGCCTCGTAGATCCAATTCCATACTTAATAGCCTGTCAAGATAGTATTTGCACTGGAGGCGGCTACTGCGATAGCTTCGAAGCTTATGCAAGGAAGTGTCAGCAGGCGCAAGTTTGTCTAATTTGGAGAAGCAGTGAAATGTGCCCTTACACCTGTCCACCACATTTGGAATATCAGCCATGTGGTTCTGCCTGCAAGGAAACTTGCGACTCTATCAACGAAATCGGTAACTCTAAGTGTTCGAAGAGCTTTGAGGAAGGTTGTTTTTGTCCACAAAACTTTGTCTTTCACAATGACACTTGCATACCAAAAGATAAATGTTTTGTGTGCGACGAGGAAGGCCATGTCGAAGGCGACGTTTGGTTTCCAGACGTTTGCACTAAATGCACCTGCGATAAGAAAGTTATTAATTGTCAAAGAACTGAATGTCCGGCTGTGAACACTATTTGCGAAGAAAACATGACACCTGTCGCTGTTAATGGAACGGAACAAGACTGCTGTAGAAAGTACATCTGCATACCGAACGCTGTAACAACTGTAGCACCCTTCTGCAGAGAGGAAACGCAAATGCCTGAATGTGGTTATGGGCAAACTATGAAGATATCTACTGACACTGATGGATGCAAAAAGTTTATCTGCGAGTGCTTGCCACCGTCCGAGTGTCCCATGTTGAACCAAGTTGATCTTGAAGTTGTGGAACTAGAACCTGGTTTTGTGCAAACGACAAACACATCTGGATGTTGCCCAAGGTCAATGTCCATTTGCGATCCACAAACGTGCCCTCCAGTGCCGACTTGCTCAGATTATTACGAATTAAGAACGAATATGAAAGAGAATGCTTGTTGTGCTGACCATCAATGTGTTTTACCAAAGGATCTTTGTCTGTACAATATTCGATCGGACACTAAAATAGAATTGTCAGAGCAGGTGGTAGTGAAGAAACTAGGAGAACAGTGGATGGACGACAAATGTACTTCCTGTGTTTGTGAACCTTCTGATGAAGGTGCGAAACCGAAATGTTCTACAATGGAGTGTTTGAAAGCCGAGGATCATCCAGATATATTTGATTTTGTTGTGGAAGAAGTTCCAGTAGAGGATAAATGTTGCCCTAACTTTAAAAGATCCGCCTGCAAAGATAAAGGGGAGACATATAATGTAGGTGATGTCTGGCAACTGAATCCTGAAGATATTTGCACTTCAATGGAGTGCATCAAAGACGAAAATGGCATTCGAAAGCACATTAAGGTTCAGGAATGCAATTCTGTTTGTGATCTTGGTTTCAAATATCAGCCTAGCGACAATAAGAGTATCAATTGTTGCGGGCAATGCGTACCAGTAGCTTGTGTCGTTGGCAACCAATTGAAATACGTGGAAGAAGAATGGTACTCCGATGATTTCTGTACCCAGTATTCTTGCAAGCTTAACAATGAAACCGTGCATGTGGAATCGATTACAGAAAAATGTCCAGAGATAGATCCTCGGGAAGAAGCTGCATTTGAATTTGAAAAAGTGCGCATGCCAGGCATCTGTTGTCCTCAGTTTTATAAAATCGGTTGTCGCTACAACGACAAAGTGTACGAACCCGGAGAAGTCTGGACAAATACGTTGGATAAATGCGTTACAGAAGTTTGTGTGCTAGATTCGAACGTAACGAAATACGGTAAAGTAGAATCTTGCTCGAAAGAATGCGCACTTGGATGGACGTACGAAGAACAAGAGGGCGAGTGCTGTGGAAAATGCAAACAGACTTATTGCGTGTTTGGAGACATGTTATATGAACCTGGTGCATCTTGGTCGTCTGCTGACAACTGCACTTTTTACTCCTGCATGGATCAAAGGGGTCAACTGTCTGTCAGTAGCAGTTCAATGATTTGCCCTGACATAACAAACTGTCCGAACACATCAATTTATACTCAAAACTGTTGCAAGATGTGCAATCTAACATCATATAATCAAAAACTTGATCTGTGCGTTGCCGATGTCCTTGATCCACAAAGTACCATTGGCATGTTTAGTACGAATCATCGACTGCATGGATTTTGTAAAAATGTTGAGCCTATCGAAGGTGTCACAGAATGTCGTGGAAAGTGTGAATCTACATCTTATTTTGACACAGGTAATTACAGAGATAATTATTATAAGTAATTATAAGATAAAATGGTGTCATTGGTTTGACTTGGATAGGCATTTGAGGATCACCTTTGCTGAATGCACCCAATATCAAATATTAAATGTTTATTTCAAACTAGACAGACGTTTATTTAGCACGGATTATATTAAATCCTTGATGATCGATATGTTTACCCAATCAAATATAATATTCTGAAGTGAGATATGTCCAGAGCTGAAAGGTCATATTTGAGTTAATTTGTTTACTCTGATATGCAAACCCTAAATTGCCATAAAATTACATTCATTCAATTCTTGCTCTACATTACTTTGCATTTGCTTAGATGTCTCTCTTCATAATTCTCTTATTAGAGGTACCAGTAGTCTGTTGGGGCCCACTGACCCCCCTATAGCTTGGGTACCTCGGGATTGCTAAACCCGTACTGTAGCTACAATCAAACATAGCTACAGCCCCTGAGGGAGTCATCAAATTACTATTACAGTAATTAGTAGATATTTCAGATGATAATTTTTACTGACTCATCTTGTACGTAAAAACTTAGTTACAGAAGTCTAATATTATTTTACTATTATTCATTGTTTTGCAGACACTTGGAGTCCAGCAGTCAACTGCCAGTGTTGCCAACCTACTGATCAGAGGACTCTTATAGTTGAACTGATGTGCGCAGATTACAAAAGGTTGAAAAGGAGAGTGGTTATGCCAGTTGCTTGTTCATGTTCAACATGCAAATCCAACGATTCCAGCTATACGGGAACCAAAGGAGGAGTTAAGGGTTGAAGAATTTGGAAGCATAAATAAAGTTACTACGGGTACTTTTCAGGGTGTTAAAGCAATAGGTTGGAATAAGTATTTTGTAGTGTTAAAATAGACGATAAAATACAAAAATATTATTCGTTGATTTTATTGAATAATGCACATATATGCCTATATGTATATATATATACATTTTTAACAATTCATATATCGACTTTCTCCAAAGGTATATCAGAGTTCATACTTTGAATTCCGGAGCATACTAAGTACAATAAAAATTATTCAGTCTTCCTTAACAAGACTTTACTTTTTTTTCATAAATACATATATGCACGCACTATCGATTTTGCTGCTTTGTACTTCAGGATTCAGAAACTTTTATTTTTCATGTACATATGGTTTACTTTTGGAACATACGTGGAAGGTTGTCAACAAATCTTGGGGCATCCATGTAGTTTGGATCATAAATCAAAAATAATAATTTATATGAAAAACAAAAATAAATAAAAGCTTCAACACCGAAGTGAGAAAGCAATTTTTTAATGTGCCAGTAGATAAATTAAAATCACAGTTTCTTTCCCTAATACATAGTATCATCGGATCATTATCGTGTGTCGTTACAAATCAAATCAGAACATATAATTCGAAATGTAAGATATTGAGGCTTTCACAGTCCAGTTTTTCGTCGTTGATACTAACCGAGGCTTCCGTGTGTAAGCCGTGTCCTTTGGATAACATACACCGATGTTTCGTCAACATTGCAGTTGACTTCTTCAGTGATCAAACTACGCATTGATATTAATCGATCATTTTAAGGTACCTGTGCTCATGTCATGGTTTTATTGCTAACAAATCATAAAGGTTATACAGCTTGGTTACGATCAGCACAGTTCACTGGTCATCAATAGAACTAATAGGAGTGATCTGGAACGCGCTCCGCCGAGTGTTTTGGTTGTTCAATCGATTAATCCTAGCGACTTCTCTATCAATGACCAGTAAATCGTGTCATTAGACCTTTGAAGAAGCTAGCTGCAAGTTGGAGAATCGTCGGGGTATCTTATTCAAAGGACACGGCTTACACAATATAGTTGAATTTATCGCTTGCCTATTCCTTGGCGTAAGGAGTTCTTGTATTAATGATTCGACGAAACATAGAAATAGGATTCTCATCGGACAGCGTTTCGTAGACTAGTTAGCAAGAAACCTGTGTCGTCGAATGTACTACAAATAGCGAGCCAAGGAACGTAAAGAAATGTAATCCAGTGCGCGAGAAACGTCAAGGCGAATATAAAAATTATAAACATTTTATATGTTACATCTCTGTTGATACTTATCAATCGGTACCTTGCAACGGACAACGTAATCAAATTTACAAATACTACACGCGAATGATAGAATTTTGGTAACAAAACATCATTCTTATATCTTTAACGTTTATTTCTTCATCGACGGATCACTTCTAACAATGTATTTTCGCTAAGTATATGCTGGAACAGTTAAGAAAACAAGATAGCAACTAATACTCCCCTCTTTATACAAAATCTTTTCTCTCATTTTATTTGGTGACGTAATAAAGCGCACTTATCGCACTCGAAAAAGTACAAACGGTTGCAAATCTACAGATAGATATATCACGATTTAATGTATATATACAACACCTATTACTACTTAATTATTATAGAATCATCGGTTTCAACTTATCAGAAGATTCCTGAAGATTTACATGGTACAAGCAATTAAAAATCAATATATTTTATTTACATTTCTGTTTATTTTTATGCGTTTATAACAAACTGTTTCTTTTTTTAATGATTTTTCTTAATCAACGATCCACGTGTATCAACCGTCTCTCAAAAGTTCTACCTAATTATCTCTTCGTTTTAACGTGACTAAGGTAGGAAAACAAAAAACATATTTACATTACGATATAACAATAATAGTAATAATAATATTACATCTATATTCTAACGCTGAATATAAGCAAAACAGAACAATAATTTTTTCATGATTTACAGGCAACGTAATATAAGACCATAACGCTACAACTGAAATCAACGATATGTAACTTTCGTAGCTGTTCCTGCCGTATGGATTATATCAGAAGCGTTGCAAGGAGTAATAAAAGACAATGATCACAATGCATTGGTGGTCGCTAATCGGAGAAAAATAACAATTCATTAATAGAATGAAAACTGAATCCTTTTATGAGCAGCAGCCTGCTTCTTATTTCAACAATTTTTTGGCCTGTACGCAGACTGCTATGCAAGGATCGCAGCGCTGCATTCGATAGACATTGTGTTGGGTGCTTTAAACTACAGGAATCTTCAATTTTGATCGATCGTTACTTTTCTAGCAATCCTAAGACCACCTTGTATACTGCATGAAGTTTCGAGACACGACTATTTCGAATCAAGAACAAGTAAAATTTTGGAAATATAGTTTCCGTTTCTTCTTGTTTAAGAACTCCCAAAACGACAAAGAGATACGTCAAATGGCTCACGTCGTCCATATTACCGCTAGCAGAAGCGACTCCGACTCTGCCAACAGTGATACAGGCTGTTCTACGATCACTGCGAAGCGCGGCGCACTCTGAAGTAATATTGCCTCGACTTTATCAGCTTCGGTTCCTCCTTCGTATTCCGTGTGTCTCGGTGAGGTACAACAGACAGCGCTCTTCCACGTGTGAATTTATGCTACCTGAAAGGAGGAAGGACTACTTTTTGCTACACTTACAGAGCACTGTGATACCTTTTGCTACCTTCAATCGTAACAAATTCTGGCCACCCAGTGACGCTCCCCCCACCCCAGATGGCACATTCGCGTTGGATACAGCTCGAGTTGTCAACCCCTTTATTCTGGGGTTGTAAGCAAATCCTAGGCGAGCTCTCTTTTCGCCTTCGCTTCCGCGTAGAACTGTGATCCGCTGGCGCTGGCGATGCTACGTGGCCGTTGATGGAAGTGCCTGCTGAGGATGTACACCACCGCTTCGTACGTTGCCATTATGATTGCTGTGTTTGGTATTTGCCTGATCAGATGGGTGCCCAGCCCGCGGTACAGACCGTTCGTACCCTCTTCAGCGACGACCGTCCTCAGAGTTTGCCAGAACCTTTGGTACTTTGTACCTTCCTCTCTCAGTCGTGTCCTCGCTACCTCTGAAAAGATAGAGATGAGTATTTACACATGAGTCAGTTGAATCTGCTGTCTAGGTCTACACTATTTGAAAGTCAACAACAGGTTTACAATGGAGTATGCAAGGTTTCAGGTAGATAACCCATGTGCTCGATTGTAAAGGACTGCTTTAGAGAATGATGGGAGTCATTGTAATTTTTGAACGACCAGGTGTATAGCAGAGACTTACAAAACAAGGTGAAAGTCTTTTTGTAAATTATTAACGCTTTATCTACCAAGATTCTATTCATAGACTTTTCATATTCTACTATCTGCCTGCAGTATATTAACTAATGGAATATATTCTGCATTACATTATGTATAGTTTTTGCATGTTTTAATATTAGTATACGTCATAAGTCCACAAATCCCGCAGTCTACTAAGAATTAGACTGTGAATGTTTATGTAAATTCATGTTTTAATATAGTACACAGATAAAGAACAGAAACTTAAATTAAAATACGTCTTCTAAATATTATAACGTGTATTTTATTTTTTATATTTTATGTACGTATGTATTTGTATACATCTTTGTATATGGTTGTGTATTTGCACTTGTCATGATTGCATAAATATCCACAGTCTACTAATAACAGTATGTAAAAATTAATGTCAGCCTAGGTTGATACATATATATATATTAATACATATATAGGGTGCGGCACTTTAATTCGAACAAATTGAATTTTTGTTTCCAAATTACATTTTGTTAGTCAAAAAATTAAAATGTCCAACAATGCTTTTGCAGGTTGGTTGTGTGACCTCTCTAGAATATAATTATTGCATATACCTTACCCCTTTAGTATACATACACCAATGTCGACAAATTTGAGTTGTAAACGGTTTCTAAATGGACCGGTAATTAAAATGATAATACTAATACGTTTCTCATTATTGTACACTCCAAGGCCGGGGTGACCTTTTGCGGGGCCTGAATTCACATTCAAATCCTACAGTTAAATTTTATAACGAGGAATTATTTATTTGCAAATGCTGTTAGATATTATATACTTTGTATAAGATGAATATAAAATAATAATACTTTGATGATTTTTGTCACTCCTTTGAACTGAATCATCGCTACTAAAAAAATGTCTTCCATCTGTTAATGGTATCATTATTCGCCGGCTCTGGTACACTTCATACACATAAGTAGACCACTTTACACTCGCTTAAAAAATATCGTAATTTGAATACTACAACGACGTGGAAAAAGCATTTTGAAGTATGAAGCCTTTACTTTCAAATCCTAACGAGCGATTTTCTAGGCGTTTCCAAACAAAATTATAATTTCTAGGTCGATCGTGGCAGATTGTTTAAAATTCCTCAACTTTGAGATCACCCGTAAAGTTTAAATAATAAACTTCACAAGTTTATTTGATTTTATCTTTCCAGATGCGTTGATTGATCAATATTGTAACTACAAGTACACACTATATATCAAGAATTACTTTGTAGACTTTGATGACTATAACTCGACTATTTCTCAATATATTACGATAATCTTTTTTTAACTTGTTTATGACCTTTTATTTTCTATCACTGCGTCAGTATTTTTTTTCTCCTTCAAATTAATGGCTGAACTAAATCAAAATCAAAAACTCGGGCCATTCCTGTTTCTACAGGAAATTGCTAATAATTCTAACTCTTTATGTTCTAGTGGAATCAGATTTAGTGTTTGATCGATCAAAGTACCGCAGTTTGCGTATCACGCAATTGTACGTCGATTGGCCAGCACGAGAGATATACAGCTCATGCTATCTTTGGACTCGGAGGATCTTAAAGATATTCGCAACGGCTTCGTACTAGATCGATTGTTAATTATTTCGCCACAACGATTTCCTTTGGATGGTAAACGTAGTAGCTCAGTTCTAAGCTATTAAAACGTTCGCGTCTTTCCGGCTTTGTAGTCAAACGAAGATCTTTAAAACAATGCGAGACAGGAAGCAGTGCAAGAAAAACGAATATTCGCGTACAGAATATCAGTAAGGAAGTTTGCACAAACTAGCGCCTACACGTTTGAATCGAAGCCAATTCTTGAGTCACTAGCAATACCTCAAAAATAGAATTTGCAATCAATGTAGAAAGCACCGATGAACAGAATTCGCATTGCAGTAGAATAGAACTTTGGACTTGAATTAACAAATAAATGAGAAGAAGTGGTACAGAATAGTGGGGAATAGATTCTAGATTAAACTCTTTTGTAAAATTTGTTATGGTGTATATAAAGTTGGCATAAGAAAATGATAATTATTAGGCGTAGAAATTAATTCTGTGTCTCTACATTCACAGGGTGAGTCTGAAGAAACAGAACACCTAAATATCTCCGTTACTTTTCGTTGTACAAAAACACTTCTTAGGACAAAGTTATACTGTTTGGAGGGTCACATGTAACGGTGCAAGGGAACAAATTTTCAAGGTCATTTTTTAACGAGATTTAGGTCATTAGATGTTGTTTTAAATGGAACGATATATCTTCGTTTACGTAATGTTGTAGCTGACAAAATAACGAATTCATCCATGTAATACAATATCACCTACAAATGACCTTCAACCCAGAAAAATGGAATAAATAAAATTCAACGTGTAAGATTCATTTGCTTCATTTCTGTTACGAAAAATGTTCAACAATATTCCCTTGAGCTGCTATACATTCATTTAGCTGTGAACTTACAGAACAGTGGAAATTTGATAACAAGAAGGCCTTCAGAGTAATTAGTAGTTGATAAACGCGATTCCGTACGAACGCGTTCAACTAAGCCGTTTCACTGATGGGTTCCTGCATCAGCAATTTCTTCCAGGACGAATTTTGTCTTGGGTTTAACGAAACGCTGAACTTACAGTCCTAATGTTTCGTAAACGAATAGAATCGGGCTTACCATGTGGGTAGGCGATGGTGGACGCGATAGTTTTCGAGAAAGATCCTGCTGCCATGAACTCGATAAAGTCGCGCAACGTTTTCCTGTCGTCTGGCCTAGACACCCTGGACCTGTGCGTCGCAAGCCAAGCTTTCACAGCCTCGTAGATCACGAAGTGTATCACAGTCTCGCTTATTCCTACGTAGGAGGCCACGATGCCTTTGTAGAATCCCAGGATACCCTAAAAAGATAACAGAAGATGTACGTATTAGTTCAATAATTCGTATCAAGAACAAGTGATTTATCAGCGTGATAAGTCCTACTCGGTTTCCAAAACTTTTCTTTTTTAAACGAATTCTGAACTTCACAGTTGATATTAACGCTTTATCGATCGGTAGTCGTTGACTGTATAATTAAATTTAACAATATTTTCTTTATTTTCATAACATAAAGATGAGAAAAAGAAATGGATTGAAAAAAAGTGATTCTCGAAAAATATTTGTTTCTAGAAAGAATGTATTTGACAACAGTTTTATACCTCATCGAGATGTATATTTTTTGTTTAAAATATTTTTTCAAAGAATCACTTTTTCTTAAACCATTTTTCTTCTTTTTTATACAAAATGTTTAACCAGAATAATTTAAAAGGTAAAGTTTCCATCCACAAAACCATTTTTGGGCAAAAATGGAAAAGAGCACTGTGATTACGTTCCTATGAGCTCTGCAAAAATTCAAATCTTTCGGAGTGTATCAATTGTTGAACTTTCCTTGTCTATTACTCTATCTTTTATCGTAGACAAAATAAATATTAATGTTACTCGTTGTAACTGTTTCCCTCTGGCTACAAGATCGTGATGTAGTATATTGTTTACAGAATATAGCTTGTCTATGTACCTCTAACAAAAGAAATTATCTTGCGAACACAAGAGAAATAATCTAGGCCCCTGCAGAGATAAGGTAGCTATCGTATGTTAACGGTGATCGATCAGCTGGTTTTTTGGAACACTTATCACGATTGATCTTGTCAGAGCTCCATTCACAGTGCACTACTATTCGATTACGTATCGCGTTTCCTTATCTCTCGTTTTTAATTTGCGAACGTGCGCAGCGACACTGGAAGTTTCCGAGGGTTGATATGAATATTTTCAGTACCGATCTTTGTAACCGTAACTGAAGCACAACTAAACCTATTACAGTATTGTCTCGAAATAAGCAACTCGGTCGGGACCAGCGAGTTGCTTATTTCGAGGGAAGTACGCTATTCGGCTTGACTTTGTTCTCGAGGGGTTTGGTGTAGCGGTAAACTACATACAACTAACAGTATTGTTTCGGAGAATACACACAGCAAAGAAAAAGAAAATATTACGCATGCTCTGTGCTCTTTCTACTAATTTATTCGGCTTCTCGCGTTCACGGACCTCTCATTTCTTTTCGGATTTCTCACTCGGCGGGCGACTTCAAACAAAAAGGTGAGGATAGCGAGTTGCTTATTTCGAGGCGGAGAACAGTTGCTTATTTCGAGACGATACTGCATTTCTACATAATTAAAATCGTGTCGTACTATGATTTACTACGTAACAAATAATCTTTGGTATTTACATCTGATAAGATCGAACAAAAAATATTGTGTAATTTATTTTTAGGTCTCAAATGTATCGAGGATGAAATCCACGATACAATGCAAATCAAATCCTAAAATACAGTTACCTTGACTATAAAAGAATCATGAATATTGTTTCGAAATTAGTAAAAAAAAATTAAAGAGTAGCTTCTTAAACACTTTGAACCTATTCCGTCTGACGTAACGTGGAATACTGGTGACATCTTCGAAACAAACTGAACGGGACACTTGTAAATTTAGCAGAATCTTGTATATACTTGTATAAATAAACGTACCGAATTTTAAAAGTTTATGTCAATTACGTTAACCACAAAAAGATCATGCAAATTGTCTTGAAATTAGTAAAAATAAAAGAGTAGTCTCTTCTTGTCGTTGCAGATTGTTTTGCTCTGTGTTTTATGAGGCCATTACTCGAACATTTTTCTATTTCATTGTACAAAAGAAACGAAGAGTATACCAACAATCAGGGAAGACGATGTTACACATTTATACCTGAGCATTGAATTTCTGAAACATAAGCAGTATTCAAAATACTACTTTCTTCGTCAAAGTAACCGATCCACGTGGATCCAACGGAGATAAATAGGATTTAATGGTATGGATTATTACACAAAATTTAGTAAAATGACGCGAAATCGCGAAATCGCCGAGACACACTGTTATCGGTGGAATTTTGATAGTTAACGTTCCGAGATATCACTACGGACGTCTGTCACGTGATCACATGAAACGTTGACTAGTGATACACGAGTGCTTAACCATTAGCGCAGCACATGTAAGACCCGGAAGGTATAGGCAACAGTAGTAGAATAAACTATTAAGTACCTAGACGCCGGATATTTATGCAAATTCATATTTTTATATACACAGGTGAACGGTAGAAAAATACGTTCAAAATATGTTTTGTCTTTTAAATGTTGTAACGTGTATCGGATTATTCATATCTTATTTATTTTTGCATTGTACACCTCCTTGTATATTTTGTTTACATTTACACTCGTGATAAACGCATAAATATCCACAATCTACTAATAAATATTCGAACAACATAGGCTTTGAATTCTTATTATACCTTCGAAACCCAACGAATCGTTTTATGGTTATTATTCGAGCTGATCTTTGTGTTTTTAAATGTATTGACTCTTGAAAGTTAGATAGGGTAAAAACCATCCCACCTTTTGGGTCAATCTGCGAAAAAACTCGAGAATTTGGGATCCATAGGATTCATTTCTCCAGTTTCGTTGAAATGAAGGAAAATTGATATAGTCTTCGTTTGAACTTCGTGTTCTATGTATGAACTTATTTAAATAGAAACGAATTATATCAAATATATATATTTTATATTTTCAATTATATCTACTACATACGTTCATTTCATTTTGCCTTAAATATTAAGTAAAACAGAAGGTCAATTTGTATACAAGCTGTATAATTTAGGATCTGTACAATCTTTATTTCTCCAATTTTGTTAAAAAGAATGGAGATTTAACAATATTTTTCGTTTCTATTTTGTATCCCATGTAACGGGTTATTTCATTTTATCTTAACTATTAAGACTGAGTACTAACAACTCGTTCCATTATATGAAAAACTCTTTTATCCAAATACTTTTGTTCCCCAATTAGTTTACATAACAGAGATTCCATTGTATACAATCCTTCACTCTGGGAGCCGAACCAAGACGCCAGGGGCGGAAGTATAGCGAAAAAGAACTAGGACAATGTATAAATCGTTGCGACAGAGAGTGACATTCCGTTTTTGCGTGCCACGTATTTGTGCTCTCGATATTTTGGTCGCGTTTTGCTATTCGTAGGTCGCGGTGGGCATTTTTAGACCTGGCTCGAGTTCGCCTGCACGAATGCAATTACGATGCAAATGCGTCGTCCGAGTTGTCGCGAGGACGCAATAAGAAAAAAAAAACTGCGAGTACACTTGAAAAATTTGAACGAATCGCGCTAAACTGAATCCTCGCAGCTGACTGTCTTTCAAAAGTCATCGATAAAACGACACGACCCATCAAGACTTTTCTTTTCTCCTTTTTCGAGGAAACTGATGATATCAAATTGTTCCTATATTTACGCAATTTCGCGTTCCGTTTCTATGTGCATACGGTTGCAAAAATATCCTTGGCTTGGACGAGTACTTCATCGCATATTGCGTTTGTTGCAACACCGTTTCTGTTGACTTTCGTCTGACGAAAGTTCGAGGCCATGCTGTACCATATATTTTTTTTGTCTAAGCATCTCTGTTGACTTTATTAGGTGTATGCATAAGTTTTATACATTACGTTTGGATGGTGCTAGAAGATAATCTATCAGCATTGTTCAACTAAGTATTTTTGATGTTGGTATGGACTGCATTCAAGCAAACAAATAATAGATCGTAGTTGTTATCGTAATGTTATTTTTCGATTGTTTTAAAATGGAATCCGTCGAGTTGCATATACGTCAATGTTTCTCTGATTAATCAACAGAAAACCGCTGCAGAAGCGAGTAGAATGTCGTGTGCGGCATATAAAGATATGCGCTGTGTCCGATTGCAAGTGTCTACATTGATTAAATAGATTCAAAATTGATGATTTAGATATTAGCGACAAGCCTCGTTCTGAATTGCTTGAGAAGATGGAAGATGAGAAACTGCAAGTGTTCCTTGATGAAGATTCGGTCCAAAAACAACAACAACTTGGAGATTAACTAGATGGTCACGTTTAAGTGATCATATAATTGCAAGATCTCTTATATGGCAACCAAGCAAACTTTATTAGAACTCGAATTATCATTTGTACGGTCTTCCTAGCATACGTTGTCGAAAACATACTTCCTTCTGTCGACAAGGAATCAATCTTTTCCCTAAAAGCTGGCAAAAGGTAATAAAAGGCGAGGAAAAATATTTTAATTGAAAGTAATGTACAGATTTCATTTGATTAATAAAATAATTCAGCACATTATATCACGGCCATTGAAATCGACGAAAGTTTCTACCAACGTGCACGTTTATCGATTCTTCAACCTCAAAACCACTTTATACATAATGAATACAACATAACATAATTCCATACAATTCATCACGTTCCAACACGTGTGATATAGTCGATCACCGAAAGGATGGAATGTTACTTTTAACGGGTAGCTAGCGAGAATCTGATCGATTGAACACGGCTCAACGAGAGTATCCGTGTTCGATCACAGACTGTGCAGCAGACGGGAAACTCGTCGATATACAGTCTATATGTGTTCAGGGTGAGGAAACTCTTGCGATAACTTAAAAAAAAAAAAATTGTTGTGCTCGATGACGAAACGGAAAAGATACTACCAATGAGGTCTTGTGGAATACAAGTTACAATGTGCAATGTCGAACTCTGGATTTATAATTGATACTGATAAGTGTATGCATAAGTCTTGTAGGTTTTTGTGTTGGATTACTTTATTAAGGGGGAGAATAGGTTTAGGACTATGTTTCTTTTTTTAACAAAAAAGGAATTCAGAAAGTCTCCATAAATGCACAAATTTCTCTGCGATAAATGCACATGAGTCATGGATTTGTGAATTAAGTAGGTTAAAAAATTAAATACTACGGCAAATGTTAAAGTACTCTAATCTTCGACAGTCTTGAGATGAAATTTGAACTTGCTAGAAATTATTACAAGTTTTAGTCTGCCAGCTAACGTGTTAACTAAATGGAATCTGTTCGTTATTTTCGATTAAAGTACTTTGTCTTACTTTCTACTACCTTTTGCCAACTTTTCGAATTCATCGAGACATTTTCAAAGTTTGGCTTCGTTTCGAAAACGTATGCTAGGGAGACCGTGTTGCATGGACCTGAACAAATGACAATTAAAAGGTGCAATGTCAGATGAATACACCAAGTGAGGTAGAACTATTCATTCTAATTCCAATAAGGTTTTCTTGATTGCCATAGCGATCTGAAATTATCATAGAGCAGAATAATCAGATTTCCTTTGTCAGTAAACGGTCTTTTTTGCTTTACATGATCATTTAAACGTGATCAACTAATTATTCTGCATGCTGCTGTTGCGTTTGGCTCGAATCTTCATCAAGTAACACTGACAGTTCCTCATCTCCCATCTTCTCGGGTCGTCCTGATCGAGGCTTGTCGCTAACATCGAAATTGTAACAATCCTTCATTTGGTTTCCAACTGCCGAGATTGTTAACACTTTATTTACCGGGAGCCTATTTTTAGGCTTTTAAAATTGCAGTATTTAGCTGTTCGAATTTATTTACTGTGTTGATGGTTGTCTACTTACAATGTTCAGTGTTTGGAAACAGACTTGACTTTCAATGTACGCAGTAACAGTATGGAAGAATTATTGTCAGCCTAGATTGGCATATGATGCTGTAGAAAATTCTTTTTTGAATTAAAGTCTGTTTCTAAATAGCCCGGTAGATAAAGTGTTAAAGTTCAACGATTCATGTTTGGCCTGAAAGCGTGGCCACGAGTTCTACGAGTCACGTTTAATTCAAAATTGTGATCGCGAGACAGACTTGTGGAAATATCTGAAAGGGTTACACTAAACACTAGGTTAGAAGACGATTTTCTTACCGATTGGCGATATATCCTGTGCACGCATTCCATCGCGGTGATTCTGTTCGTTCGGTCGTCCAGCTGTAGCCTGGTTTTCACGAACCAAATGGGATTTGTCAGCGTGCATGCTACGAAACCTGAAAAATGAATTTACTTATCTTTAATCAGATCGATGCGTGTGCTTGGGGAAGCATTCTATTACATCGCTGGAGCTGCCTCGAGTCTTTAGCTAGTCAAGGCGAATTGGTTTATTAAAGGGGTACACTCTTTTTTATCTTTAACATCATGAGGAATATTGGTACGCGTGTGTATGCTTGCTTTTATAGCAAAATTACGGGTTATTTACGGTCGCAATAACTTTTAGAATTAAAAAATATACAATATTAAAGTGAGATAGCATACTAGGTATGTTAAAATCGATTTAAAGTTAAATATTGTTTGGTTTGCGTGTATTTGATTAAAGTAAAAAAATAAAGAACATTTAAAACTTACACCTTGAGAGGTTAACAGTTTCAAAGCAATTTTTATAATTTTCTTGACAGCCAATGTAGTTGCCATAGAGTTTTGAAATTTGATATGTTTATTTGTACGTGTGCATACAAGATTCTGTTAAAATTACAACTGTCTTGATCAATCTCATTCAAAGCGTGACATAACAATTGGAAGGTAATAGTAAAGATATGGAAGTAATAAATGAAAAGTATTTCAGCTATCAGCTATAAGTGTCTGCACTATTTAAAAAATTGGGAAAGGATGAAGATATAGTCCTATTCGTCCTCTCCGTGTTCAGACTTGATAGATAGATAGACCTTTTAAAATTGGTTCTACGAAAATTAATTTAGGTGAACGATATTCGGAGAGAATTAATTAATTTTCATAGAACGAATTCTATGTACACATTATCTTTTGCAATTTCTATGTTTCATGATCAGAATTGGTTGTATGAAAATTAATTTAATCTCCCTGATTATCGTTCACTTGAATTAATTTCAACCAATTTCAAAAGGTCTATCTATCTGAAAGTCTGAAGTCTTTTTGTCCAACTTTTTAAATACTGAACGACCATTAAAAAATCGCATGATTACATAGTATTCGTCACAGACACTTTCGTCTATGATTACACACAATTTTTTTTAAAGAATATATTCATTAACAATTTCAAAGTTACGTGCTTTGGAAGAAATCCAAATAAGGAGAAGAACGATTCAAAGAAATTGGCGATTCGATTTTCGAAAATTGCAATGATCGATCATACAGGAAACAAACGAAGAAACAGGCTCGCGGCTTTTAACCTTTTCGCGAAAGAGATCAAGGTTCGCGAAGCCCTATCGAAGATGCCACGAATTAGAAAAGGAGACAGATTGCCGAGCGTGACCTTGTACGAAGATTTACCAGAAAATCGGAGAAATATCTTGGAACTTGTCGCGGACAAGAAGGCCATCATTTTTGGGGTTCCTGGAGCCTACGTGCCGGGCTGCTCAAAGGTTCACTTGAGCGGTTTTATAGAAAAGTATGACTCGTTTCGTTCGATTAACAGGATTCGTGGAATTGTTATGACACTACTTTACCACCATTTCTACTTCTTTATTGAACCGATTAGGTCGACCCACCTGCAGTTTCTAGGCTTCCAGGAAATAATCTGCGTGACCGTCAACGATCCCTTTGTTACATCCGCTTGGGGAAATTACAAGGGCGCGGAAGGCAAGGTAAAAATGTGTACATAGGTGTGAAAAGCTATTCGTGTTTCGGGAACGTTCAACTTTTACCTAGCAGACTAGGAGGACGTTAAAGAGTCAAAAAATAGTTTATCTTGTAGAAAAGAGAAACTATCCAACGGAAACTTCTTTTCCTTGTTTTTCTTTGTATAATTAGACTACGGATTCTACGGACTACGGTGCAAATTCATATATTCGTAGATACGGGAAAAAAAATGAATGTATGCCTTATCTTCTGAATGATATAAATGCACAATTTTGTTGATACTTTGTATTGTTTTGCATTTCTGCACATTCTCATAAATCTGCACTAAATGCATAAAGATCTCCAGCTTAGTTATGAGAAATGTAAGAAATATACATTTTTCTATACAGTGCAACGAAATTCGACAAAATGCATAGTTTATGTAATTCGACCCACATGAAATTTAATTAGGAAGTTGTTACTTCATATACTTTTCATATTTGTGCACATTCTCATAAATCTGCACTAAATGCATAAAGATCTGCAATTTAGTTACAAGAAATGTAAGAAATATACATTTTTCTATACAGTGCAACGAAATTCGACAAAATGCATAGTTTATGTAATTCGACCCACATGAAATTTAATTAGAAAGTTGTTACTTCATGTATTTTTCATATTTGTGCATATTCTCGTTGATATATCCATACTTTCATTTCCCACAAATGGACAAATATCCGTAATCTACTTATAATAAATGTTAATTTGTGTTATTTCATCGTTACGTATTTTGTATTAAGTTCTCGACACTTTTCCATCAATTTTAATTATATGGGAGAAACTACTGTAACAGTGTTTAAAAAAAGAGCACCTGTTTAATTTGTCCTAGAGTACAAGACCCTCTTGTTTGTTAGAACTACCTCTGTAGCCGGCCCCTTTCTCTCTCATAAGGTTATTATTGACCTAGCCGCTGGTTGCGGTAGAAAGAATATGTCGATCTAAGTATAGGTTCCCTTTTACTGAAAATAGTAGTTGCTCCTGCAGCAAGTGACAAGGAGCGGCTTCCCTGCTCGAGTAGCCGCGAGAAGGTCGATTACTTTCGAACGCTGCAAGAGTTGCAGTTTAGGAAAACTTAAGAGGGGAAGCCCTCACCTTGGACGCGTGAGAATCACAGTTATATTCAGCAATTATCTTTTCCCCCGAAAACAATTCACGTAATGAAAGATCTGTTTGCTGATATTCATCATGCATTTATTAAGTAATAAACAAATCATTTTTATTCAGATTTTTAAAATAAAATAGCTATTTAGGACCATTACGGGACTAGAGTAAAGACTGAATAAGTGCAAGAAAATTGGGACCCAAACATTGCAGTTATCCAGTCGAGGTTTCTATTCTGTGTTTACATTTAGCTTGAACGTAGGAAAGGATTGAGAGTGAAAGAGAAAGAGGTCCGAGGTAAAAAGTAGTCGGCAAAAGCGTATCAATCGGTTAGGATCATATTACACTACTCAAAGAGGGGATAGTCATCTTGCATCTATCCAGTTAATCCTGTCTTGCACTTATCCAGTCTTTACTGTAGTCTTTTTCGAATGACTAATCGACGAGTTCTCGAGTATAGTCAAACCTAAAATAAAAAACCAAGTATTTTCATGTTCTACGTGATATGCAAGTATACCGTGGTATTAGGTGTAGAAATTAATTTAGTGCCATTCTAAAGTAAATTTACCATTCATTTATAAAGAAAAATCCGTCCAACGTGTAATATTTCCTAATATTAAATCTTTACAATACAATTGATGGAAGTATTAGGTGTAGAAGTTAATTTTGTGCAATTCTAAAGTAAATTTACCATTCATTTATAAAGAAACACCGTCCAACGTGTAATATTTCCTAATATTAAATCTTTACAATACAATTGACGAATGACATGATGCAATAACATCGTCGCGAGATTGATAAGTGTCATAGATAAATATTAACTTGAATTTTGGTGTATTTCAAATAAAGTACAATAACTCGTCCCTCAAGAAATTAAATTACGAATGTTGCAGAAATGTCTAGTGTAGGGTAACCTGATACCTTTAAATTTTATAAGAGACCGTTGAAATTTAGGTGAGAATACTGGCAGACCCAGGAGGATCGTACACGAAAGCTATCGGGATGGGCATCGATATTCCCGAATTAGGAGGAACTAGAAGTCGAAGGTATTCCATGGCAACGGTAAATGGCATCGTTAAGGAACTATTCGTGGACGCGCCCAATGCGAAACTCGTGTGTTTGCAAACAGAGGGGATTCCGACATATTGTACCTGACTCGTACATCATATCCCAAAATAAACGTTCGGTATAAGGTTCGATACGTTTCTTTCTTACCACGTTCAATGTCAGACTAATAATCGTGAAAATTCTTACGAGGTTACAATTTTGTTTGTGTATAATTAGAAATGATATAATCTAACTCATTTCTGCAACCTCTAAAATTCAACAATCTCCTCCAGATTTATTTTCTTTAGCACCACATCTTTAGAATTAATGTATTTAATTCATTAATGAAAATCCTTATCACCTAGAAATACGTGATTCAATTTTTTGGACGAATAATGTGTTCGTTAAAGTTGGTCCAATTTGTTTACTACTATACAAAGAGAAATCAATAGTTAAAATAGCACGCATCGGTAATCATGTGTCAACGTCGTATGGATTTTATTCCATAATGTACTTAACAAATATCTATTTAATTATATTCACGGTATAAGTGTTTACATTATTCATTAAGTAAATATTTACCCTTAAAAATATTTATTTATCTTTATATAATATATGTACTTGATTTTGAAGTATTCTTTTGTATTTGTTTTTCTTTCAATTTAGAAGAAATTTTGTATGGGGTGTTGCACACATATTTATTCATATTTAAGAAATATAAATATTGTTAATATCTATGTGTGTATATCATATTGTTACATTAATGTACATATTATATATCTTTTAATGATATGAATATATACATATATTAATATAATTCATACATATAATATATTATATGGAGATGGATACATATTTCACTTACTATTTACGTAATGAATATATGTAGTCACTTGTATAATAACTTATACAATGAAATTCGGCCGCCATGACATGACTGCGAATGTATTTTAAAGTGATTGTAAATGCTTAAACACGATAACTTGAAAAACTAAAAAATCTTCTAACGGCAACAAAACAAATAATTTATATTACTGTACATAACAGTAAAATATCCTTCGCTATTCAAAGACTCGCAATAAACGATAGCTTCTCCAAAGTATACCCAAATGTAAACAAGGTTCGCCAAGCCCTGATCTATACCAATATGTCATCTCATATGTAAACACAACAACTCGTCGATCAACCTAATATGCATAATCTAATCGCCGTTGTCCATCTAAATCTAAATGATTAAACTACCGAACGAAAGATACGCCATTATCGTAAAACGTCATCTTACAAACAAAACGATTCGATGACTGAACAACAATATTAATCGTCGTTAGGTATCTCGTAACGAGATCTCTTTATTAGCGATACTTCGCCAGTCATTCAGAGTTTACAAACAGGTATCCCGTCCTATTAAACCACTTGGTGGGATAACTGGCGGCCAACGCACTGTTTACTGTTGTGTGCCATTGCGACGCATCCGGATTACGCAATCGTTTAAAACTCGAGCGTCGAATCGCGGGACACGTCAAAAATTGAAAACAATCGTGGTCCCCAACGTAAATATGGACGTCCTTGGGTATTCTTGGATCTCTAATGCACAGGACTATAGAAACGTCGAAACTGGTTTGGACTAAGCGTTTCGTGTGCGTAGAAGTCACAATTTAATGAGAGAGACTCTAGTAAAATGCTGAAAATAGTTGGATAAAATTATTTGAAAGTTTTTACATGATGTGGATGTACGAATTACCTTGTATAGGAAATTGAAATTAGACAAAAATTTTGTATTAACATTCATTGGTGTCTTTATGCCAATTGTTGAAGAAAGGTATCTTGGAGGTCAGCTATAACTACATCCAGTCTTCTGGATCTAGATTTCTACTGTGAAAGAATATTTTGATGATGTGCATCCAACCTTTCTTTCGCCGTTTGAACTAATTGTAAGGTAGGCCGAACAGAAAGAGTCAATATTTTCCTCTATCGTTAGCGGGGAGAGGTGGACAAGCAGTTCGAGAATCTTCTACGTGTCAGGTGTATGCTAACGTCGCTAACAAGTTCTTCGTTAACACGCAAAAGAATGCTAACAGTGGGAATTCTCCACACTGCTTGGACATAGTAGAGCAAGAACGCAAAAACATTCCAATACGATAAAACAAAGTTTCTTATGCTTCATCAACAAGTGGATATCAGTGATAAAGGGAAACTTTTTGCAAATCCCATACAGAAGAATTCTTAACTCTTATCGATACAGATTGTTTTATCATTTCTTTTTTTTTTTTTTAAATGAAACCTTATATTTTTTTAAATGAAACCTTATATATTTTTATACAAATTCATCAACTTATTATACGAAGTGTTTACTGTAATGTAAAGCCCTAAATTGAAGTTTCTACTCCAGCATTTAATTAAACGCACTTGTTTTCTTTGAACTCGATTTCGTATTATCATACCATTATGATACATATTGTCATATATATCAGTCGATGAATTTGTCTAAACGAATGTTATCTTATTATTACTATTTCTGTTTTTCAAATGTAATACGAAATCTAAAAGTAAATAAAATTTAATTACAAATTTTAAAGTTAATTCTACCTAGTGTACAAATCGTCCGTTACTATTATAAATTAATATCATAGAAAAGAAGTCGTAACATGCTCAATGTATTGGAAAATGTATCTTGATTAAAACATTTAATTTAACAATATTCATGCCACAACTTCTCTTACAGCAAAATTATTTCCTCGATACAATATGCTCGGGAACAAGAACCTTGTACCAAATAACCTTCGTAAAAGCATTTTTTGATAGATCCATCCACTCGCGAGATATGTAACCAATCCGCTCGAAGCGAAACACCCTGTACATACAATATGCAGATGCTATTCGCACCGCATATCTTGGAACGGTAAACACGCGATAAAAAAAAAAAAAAAAAAAATAAAGACAACGCGAGAACGCTCGTACTGCGAATATCAACTTCTTTTGCATTTGAAGAAATTCCCGATGATGGCCGATAGAAAGATCGAAGAACATGGTTCGCAAGTGGACGATAAGATATTAATTCATAATAAGTTACGGAACCGTGCATTCTAGCGTACGCTTTCTCCGTGTCTGGTGTGGTAATCTCGTGTTTTGATTCTTAATGTCGCTATAAAAATAGATGGACGCGTGTTTACGAGGGATCACGTTGCACTCGCTAACGGCGCGTTGCGGCGTCACAAACGACCGCGGGAAGGAAGGGTCCAATTGTGAACGTAACGGCGAAACGAATTCCTATTGGTAGCTCGCGTCGAGCTTTATATAGCCTAATGATTCGTTTAAATTCTGCAATGAATGCAATTTTCATCGTAGGATTTCGTCGACCTTGAATATACAGAAACATTTCGCGATAAAGTTCGGAAAAACGTTTCGGTCAGTAAAGTAAAAATAGATCTCTTAAACTGGCAGGATAAAATCACCAGAATCATATCGGAGTTAGTGGAATATTTAATACTTATTTCGTACTAATTTGTACCTCAAACAGTAATTTTGTAACTCGTGCCATTTAAAAAAAAAAAAAAAAATCGTGGCGCTGCTACCTTAACCCTTTGCGGTCGAGGCATTGTTCTATAGAATCAAATCCAGTACATTTTTATAATAAATTTCTGTAAAACCAAAAACTACTTCGAAAAGAAACATCTACGAACATTCGTGACTCAATGAATTATTGTTTCAATTTATAATTAGCTGTACTCTGATATAAGTAAAATTGAAATTGTACGCTCAAACAATCACTTTTATATTACATATGTCGCCCTAAAGGCGCCACACGAGTGCGAAGGGTTAATATTAAGACTATGCCGTCCGGTGGCACCACTGTGGTGCTTGCTTGCTTGATTTTTTTAAGTGCGTAACTGTCACTTCAGTTATTGCACTGAATCCATACACACAATACAATTATTTCTATTTTTCTTGACATTACTTTGCCTTACATAACTCCTTAATTTTGGCTCAGTTCGCATTATCGTAACTCTGTACGTTACATTTACGTTAGTCTCGTGTTTTGTACACGTCTGTTGGGGCCCACTGGCCCCCATCTACAGGTGGGGTACTTCGGGATCGCTAAACCCGTACTGTAGTTACATACTCGCATGCTACAGCCCCTGAGGGCTTATATGAATCTTTAGACATTCAGGAACATATTTATGCCACAAATAAAAATTTTATATTATTCTATGTTATTTTATACTGTTCTAATACGTAACAACAACAACAACAACAACAACATTAATGAGTGAAATAGTCACAGATATGGATTGAGGTTTCTATCTCTAAAGCTGCAATCTTCAATTTCCTTGTTTATCTTCATAGATTGCACCATTTCATACGAACTATGTTCATACACCTTAACAATATTTAAACAAACAAATTACATAAGATAAGAGAAATATGTAACGTAATATACACGTAGAGTGGATAAAACAAGAATTAGCATCTTTATTTTATTTTTTTTTTCATTTTTATGTGTTAAAGTAGTATATTAATACAAAATATATGTTCTGATATCCTGTGAGGTTTAGAAAAGTAATTAATTTTCTTGTAACACGTAATAGAACTGGAAGACTTATGATTCTAATACGGAGTCATCAATTACAGTATCATCGTAAACACTCTGATGTAAACAAACGTTGTTTTTTATGATTCATTTATCTAGAAATAAGCAGTCGGTCTATATTTACTTTCGATACAGGAAATATGAATGCTAAACGAGTTACTCGAATTCGTAGGAAATAACATTATTACCTTACATAAAGAGGGACGGAGGGTGGGGGTGAACAAGCACTAAACTTTTCTCTTGAGGCATTCGTTTTATTCTCAAGCACGTGTTTACCGATCAATTGGAACGTGAATCGATCAAGAGACTGTGTGGCAAGGGTGAGCGCGGGAAACGCCGCGGATCGAGCTAGACGTAAACAAACACGACAATCGACGCTTGACACTCTCGATGCAATCGAAAGGAATGGGACTTCAGGGGGTTACGGTTCCGATAACCTAGACCTTACGTATATTTTCAAGGACACTATCCCGAGTAATACCCAAGAAAATTCAGCCTTCGCTCGTTATTCTGTTAACGTTATTTCGTTTGGAACGTGAAAAACTGTGGCAATCACAGATACTATCAAACTATTTTCTTTTATATTATTTAATAAGACTTCCCATACGGCTTCAATATTTGCAATTTTGACAATAGACGTATTATTTTTACATACTTAAAACGTGTAGTAAGATATGTAGGAAAAAATTGCAAAAGACCTTCAGATTTTCCATCTAAATAATACTAAAAATGACTTAAAAATAACATAACTCTCTAGTTATTACTTATTAACGCTATACGCTATTCCGTTTGGGTCACGTCAATTACTGACGATAAACTAACAATAAACAGAATGATTTTCGCGCTAGTTTTCCCACATGTTGGATGAATATTTTGCGTATAAATTGCAGCTGGCGTGAACACAATGGACTCTTATGCCACGATACAAACTATTGAGTTCAAGTCACGTCAATCATTGACGATCGACGGTATACAAAGTGTTTCGTTTCAATCGGAATGGTTACATATCTCACGATAGGATGAGGCTATCAAAGAAATGTTTCAACAAAAGTTATCTGGTTCAAAGGGACAAATTATATGGAGTAAATAATTTTGTTGTAAGTAAAGTGGTAAAGGAGATTTAGTAAGCAAATTAGTCTGTTTAAATAGAACCTTATATATTTTTACCTATGATAAGGTAGCATTTGTTTAGACAGTTTCATTTATTGTAATACGAAGCCCTTGATCTGTGTTTGAAGTCTGAATCGGACCAATCAATGGTTTCAGCCATCACAAACTTGAAGCTACTAGCTGAAGAAAAAGCATTTTCAAAACAACCTAGTAAAATACGCGCAGTAGTACACAGATTGCGATTAGATACATACAGTGGATTGACAAAACATTTACACACCTATTTGTTTTAAAGATAACTAAAGATAATGATTTCTTTACTAGCCGTAAAAAAGTACATAAACTACTATCGCAATGTTTTAGTACTTCACTATGCACAAAAACAGTATATCGACTTAGAAACGTTAATAATTTACCATTTCGAAAAATAATACCAAAGAAAATTACATAATCAAAAAACGTTTCCGACGTGTTTGTCTCGCTTCCTTCCTTGAAAATATTCAAAAGAGGAAACGAGACAAATATATCGGCAAACTTCAGATTTATTCGAAGCCTAGGGGTTTGCCCATCGCTGCTTATTTGTATTTTTATTTCGAATTGTATTTATATTTCGAATAAAATCGATGTGGCAAGCGTCTTTCCCTTTATACATATCTCCTTCTCTCTCTCTATCCCTTCCTCTCGGCGATATTGCATAAAGTTACGCGTTTCCACGGAACATCATTGCGTATGTAGGATTGCACGGATTCAGAAATCGAATGCGCATCGATATCAAGAGATTCTACTATCGTCTACCATCCCCAAAGTTCGTAAACACTGTTTACTAAACAATCTACCATTGAGAAAAACGGAGTAGTTCCGAGTCGTTCGACCGGCTACTTGTAAATAACCACAAGACGAGGCGTTCAATTACGCGGTCGTTAGGTTAAAAATAGAATAGCATAGCGCCCACCGCAGTGCTTCTCAAATCTTAACGAGCACCACCCTCGCGAAACCTGGTAACGACAAACCTACCACGACCATTTCCAAAGTTTCTGCAGAGTTCCTTACAATGAACACATTGTCATTACATCGGTATTTAATTCTATGACATTCCTTATAATTACCACTGCGGATCTTTATACATTTACAGGACATTTAAATGTGCAAAAAACTACAAAATGCAAATAACATGCAAGAATGTAAAAAAGATTGAGAGTAAAGTTCATGTTATAACACTTGAAGAATAAAATAAATTCCTATTTAGGTTCAATTTTTGAAAGCACGTTCGCGAACATTTTATTTTGCGTAAAGATCCGCAGTCTACTTATAATACACATGGATTTTTCAATTTTACTTCTCTACTTGTTTCTCCCTTTTTCTGTGACGTATACGTAAGGCGTTTTATCTATTGCAACGTGTCATTTTAAAGAGAGAAAAGCCATATTAGATGCGTACAAATCATAGATATATTCAACAATTTTTTTCTCGAAAATAATTTAGTCAATAGAAGATCTGTTTCCCGAAGTACATTGTAAATATATTAAATGATAAAAGATCATTTTTATTTAGATTTTTTAACTAAATAAATGTTGGATTAAATAACAGAAGGATGTATTAATTGAGATTTTAATTGTTTCTTTATTAGACAAACAAATAGGGAAAAATTTCATCTATCTGTTCTATATAGAACCTATTTTGTTCCAGATCGAATTGGGTCTCGTGATAATAATATAAAACTTAAATATAAAGTTTTATTTGAATTCATGTAGCTATTTAGAGACAATCGTGTTAAAAGATATTTTAAAAACAATTTGTTTTCTAATAGTGAAAAAAAGCATAAAATACAAAGATACTAGATAAATACTGTAGTTGAATATTTACTTGATAAAGATTATAATCTGTACTATTGTATATTCAATACTTCCTATCTCAGTTTTCCTGGCCTACATTATAATTAAAATAAATATGTAAAAATACAAAATTTATACCGTAATCGATACAAAAAGCTACAAAATTATTTTAAATCGTAAAAGTTATTCTAAGAAAGGATGCTCATGAGGAACCCTGATCGAAAAAACTAACATAAGTCACGAGTTGTTAAACTTTACGCGTATAAATAAAAATCTTCCATTAATGTGCTAATTAAATAGAAAATTGTGCACAGGAATCTGCAACGAGGCGATAAAACAACGAACGTATATTAAGCTGTTCGCTATTCTTCGTCTTTCTCGTTTAACTAATTTCCATGCTGTGTGCAATCGATTAGATCACCCGATATCATGCGCAACATCACGAGGCACTACGTTCGTTGGTTGACCCGAGTCTGTCGACAATCAGACAGAATCCAGGAAGATGTCGCGAACGATTATGATACTCGAATCGGAAAGGCGATTCTCACACGATGCGTCCGGACCGTAAGTAAGTACAAACGAGCCGTAACTGCTCGACAAGCATGTTCCAAGGCCGTCGAGCAATTGGATGCAATTGCATCCCGACAGATAAGCAAGAAATAATACCGATAAGCCAGTCATCTGTTTCATTCGTTACGCGGCTCGTGTTTTGCTATTGGATAACGGGGTAATGCTTGCAAAAAGAAAGTCGAGTCAGAAGAGGAGACTTCTGTGTTTATATTCAAAAGGGCTTTAAGGTAAGAATAAATGAACATAATAATTAACGAAATAGTATTCACCGTGTTTCTTATTAAAGGGGAGTCACTCGTGTAAAAATTAACTACCAGTAATTTTCTAGATAAAATTATGAAAATATGTATACTTGTATGGTTTGTGACAGTGAATTAAAGGGTGTAAAATTGAATTTGAAAGAAGGAAAATGTTGTATATAATTTTAAAAAAGAATAATCGTATCACAAACTCCATACCCTTGTTCGATTCCTTTTAAAGAGCATGTACACGAAATTTGATTTAGATAACTTAATTTTTGAACAAATTTTCTGTAATTTCAATTACAAATGTAAAATGGTAATAAAATATATATTTCCTTTATTAAAATAAAGCAATTATGTACATATAGTATATTACCATTATTATATTATTTATATTATACATATTGTGTATTTGCATACTATTGTATACCATATATATTACAAATAATATAATAATATATATATTATTATTATATATTATATTTTATATATATATATATATATATATATATATATTATATATATCCAATTAAAATTAAAATGTTAAAGGGAAGGTAAAACTTGGAAAACTTGGACACTTGCTTACAAACGTATTGCTGCTGCCAACGAAAGATGGCAAATGAAAAATTAACTGGTGAGTGTCTACGTGACCATGCGCACGTTTTTGGGACAGTGGAAGGGGATAGCCCTCCAAGCGCATGTTGCCTAAAAAAGGAACCAATAATCGGTTACTGTAATCAAATTAGAGCGCGTGACATTTTCATGCACCTTTCTATTACTCAACTTTCTATTGTAGAACTCGACTTTTTTTTTTTTAAACCGAATAATAAACAAATTTTAACTCTATCGATCAAGATGTTATTTACTTATTTATTATACATGAGATGGATATCAAAACTGATACAATTTACGTATTATAACCTATAGAATATAATCGCATGCAAACAAGGTTCCAGTCTCATTAACGAGGAGTATAGAATTCCTTATCGCTCAGTACTCCGTCACTCGTTCCATGCATGATCGATCAAAGACTATAAATTTGATTATTATTTTTAAGAAGCTAATAATATATGTATATATTTATTCTGTTTTCATAAAGATAACAAGTTTTAGTAACTATATATGACAGTTAAAAAATACATGAATTAATAAGTAAGAATAAATTTTTGTTGTACCAGACACACCAACAAATATTTTTAAGTGATCGTGTAATCGCTTCTAATCAGAGTTCAAAGTTTGTTCTCCATAATTAAAACAAATTGGAAGGTGTAGGATTGAATGATTCAGTTTGAATCTCTCGTAAAGATATGTGGGTCGATCGCTGATTGAAGCCAGTAGGACTTTGACTATCAGTTAAATAAAGTATTTTTCATCACCGCATACATGCTTTTAACTATAAATCCCACAGGTATAGCAAAGACTATATCAAATTCTACATGTTATATAGAATATTGGAAATAGAGAGTATAAATATCCTATATATTATTCTTCTTCAGATTACAAATATAACAAGTAGTTATAATAATTGAAGAAGAAAAACGATAAGCAAAATATTACGCTGTACATACATTATGTCCATCAAGTTGAGACCTAGGTTGTGTGTAAAAATTTATTGATACGTCATAATAGAGATCAGGGTGGCGACTTAGAAGGTTGGTACTTTACTATATCAAAATGGCGAGTAAGTATATCTGTTTGAACTAGAGTTACAAGTAATTGAATATAAGAGCACAGAATTAATTTCTACACCTAATATTTCTCTGTGATAACTGCTACAAACAGCACTTCACCAATACTAAAGTTGAATATGCACCACAATCTATCAAGTTCTACACAGTCTGTCTAAAAAGAAACCGAACTTTTGCTATAAAATGAAAAAAGTACAAGTAAAGTTTTTACACACACGTTTATTTACTCAAAATAATCTCCCTCTGCGTCAATACAGCGTGTAGACCGCGTAATTAACATTTCGAAGGACCTTTGCAGCTCCTATTTTGGTAGCCCGTTTAGTACGGCTGTTACAGCGGCCTGAATCTCCGAACTGTTGCTATAATGTGACATTTCATTAGAATTTTCAATTTTGGGAAAAGAAAATAATCGCAGAGAAACAGATCAGGCGAGTAGGGTGAATGATCCAAGGTAACAATGCCAATTCCAATGAAAGAGACTGTGACAATGAGGGAAAACAGGAGCTGCAAAGGTTCTTCGAAATGTTAATTACGCGGTCTATGCGCTGTATTGACGCAGAGGAAGATTATTTTGAGTAAATAAACGTGTGTGTAAAAACTTTACTTGTACTTTTTTCTTTTTATAGCAAAAGTTTGGTTTCTTTTTAGACAGACCGTGTATAGTGTACAATAAAGGATTCAATGAAACAAGGATTACCCCAAGGGTATCGAAGAAGCGCTAGCTCAATCAGACACTTTTCATTGCAATATTCAGAAAAACAAATTTTCATCCGAATTACAATGGAATTGCAGTCATGTTCCGCGACTATCTTCAACATTAGTATCGCGTACGAAATGACTTGCTATCGTGGCACCCCTGCGAAGAGTTCTCTTTACGACAAGTGGGGTTGAAGTTCAGCTTTCTCCGGATAAGATATCATCCCATTAACGAGAACACGATGAATTATGAACTGTGCGGAACAAATATAGGCGTCCTCTCCAATTGCTCCATCGTTACGTAATTTGCATTCAAACAAATTAACGTGTGGCCTTCGTATGCACTCGCAATAAAACTGTATCAACAGTCAAAGGAGTCAAACTGGATTTTTGTAGATTTGAGTTGTAAATTTTGTGAGTTTAAGTTGTAATAACAAAACATTTATAGAATGCTAAGTTTTATTATTCAGTGCCCATCTGTCTCTCATAATTGTTAAAGAAGTTTCACTTTTACCGTGCATAGATGTCACACACTCATTTTTATTTCGTAATTCTGGCAAAATTTGTAACGCGTAAATTGTTTATAAATTTATTGTAATCGAATTAATTAAGTTACTCAATTTTCGAATAATTCATTGCTAGTCTACAGATTTATGAGTGTACACGGTGGTTCACGTAACTTGCTCACCTCGATTAACTTCTAAGTTATGTTATTCTATGACAAAACTTTTATACAAAAGTTGTATGATTCGAAGAGGCACATTGTGTAGTGTATGAGGTCCCTTTTGTAGGTGGAGACGGGAATGCATACCTTAAAAGTTAATCGAGGTGAATAAGTTGCGTGAACCGCCCTGTATACAGATTTATCATTAGCGTTATTCGATTAAGAATTAATTCCTCGATTCAGGATGCGTCAATATTGAATAAACACGATGACTAAACACAGACGTCAATTGCACTATCTTTATTCGGCTAAAAGTTAACATGGATGGAAATTTATGGGGGTCGCATGCTCCCAATGTTGAGGGTCGTTACTAACGTTACTAACTCGACGAGCTTCGAACGTAGAGAAGGACATCGAATAAAGAAGAGGACGGAGCGAAAACACCGGGGTATGACGGTGAGACAATTTAATGCAACGGTCAAACTTTTTTATTATTAACTTTCTTGTTGTAAAACCTTCACCGTCATATTTCTGACATTTTTCTGACAAATTCTTAGGGAATTTAAAATCTGTGGCGGACCGGCAACTGGCGTTACTACCTATTGATCTAAAGGACAAGACGATATAGTATAATTATGTATCATACATCATAGAACACTAACTAAAAAAAGATGAATTGTAAATATGAATTCTGTTCTGAGTCTGAATTATATCGTGTTTGGTTTCATTTTAACCGGAACAATGTCAGGAATATGATGGTAAAAGTTTTACAACAAAAAAGTTTCACCGTTGCGTTACATTGGCGTTGTTGTCCTCTTTTTTTATTCGATGTCCTTCTTTACGTTCGAAGCTTGTCGGCAAACGTCAGAGAATGTACGAACTCTATCAGAAATGCACCAGTTCAGTCCCGAGTTTGTGCATTTATGGAGACTTTACTGTATTTCTTAAAATAACGTGATTTCGTTTCTGTGCTGTTTCACCGTAAAGACACGTCTGATGTTATTAGGTTAAAACATGGACCGTATCTGTAAGATAAACCGACTTAAAATCTGGTCTGGACGATATCACTGAATTTTTTCTGGAACGGAGTGTCGCGGGGAGGAGAGCAGCGACGATAAAATTTACGGTATCTTCCACTTCTCATGTTTTCGCACCAAGAATACGTACGATAAAAGTTATTGAAAATTAAATTTAGAGAGCGGAATATCGACGCGAACCTTTAACCCTTTGCATTCCAACGGCGAGTGTCATACAAATCTATTGATACCGACCCAGATATTCGATTTAATGAAATGTTATCCAAACAAGTAATTAGGAGTGTAAGTGCACTATTTAAAAAAAAATGTAGTATGCCGTTTAAATAAATGAAGGTGATCGTGAAAGATTACTGCAATATTATGAATTTCTTCGTAGCCATATAAACTTTGCATACAAAGTATCTTTATAATTCTAGGAATAATGGAGATATTCGAGATGATCAAAGTTATCGATCCATCCTGTATTTAATTCTCTATAACCCCAAGGACACTGAAGTCATGTATCGATATAGCAATATTTTCAACTTGCACAGCTTGCATTCTTTCTTCTATCATTGTACGCCATTTTGGCGTTTAAATAAGTGTATGATTACTCAGCAACCTGTTTATAACAGTTACTAATTTCATACGCCAGGATGAATCCAGTTTATGCATTTAAATTCATATCCTGTGATCAATATTCATCAGTATCCTGTTTCATAATCTTTCTAAATATCTTGTTACAAATATTTATCAATACCCTTTTTCATAATTTGTCCAAGACCCAAAAATAATTTATGTCACTTAATTTGGTCAGAGGTTTTTTTTAAATAATTTTCTTTCCTCAACGAATAATTCGGCCAATTAAAACGTACAGAAGCAACGTAGTTATAAAGTAATTCAAATGAACATAACAAAAGATCGCCTATATGTATATTTCGTTGGCAAATATTGCGACCTCTTGCTAGGACTCGCAAAACATTCAAAATCCACTGCGACAGAAGGTTAAATGATATTTCTAATCCTTGATTAGAAGGATTATCTATTTTTCACAAATATCTATACTACACGAGTTTTCAGTTACTTTCAGTTAAGATCCTGAAGACCTACAATTTAATGTCCTAGCTTGGCCACTTCTTCATCGCGAGGAATCAGAAAGCACTCGATTACATTATCAGTCCGAAGATGCGTCACAATCGGGAACCAGTTATTTGCGGCTTAATGACGACTAATTCATTCAAGAGATAAGGCGAATGACGCGCGACTTGACCCCACTGAGCTTTCTATCAAAAGCCTGCTTGAGATTAATCGAAGAGCAATAACCGACTTCGAAAGGCATTAAAACTGCACTAAAAAGTATGAAATAATTTCTAGTTAATTTATATGAATACTCGCATGCTCTAAATATAACTGCTCAAGAGTATGTAATATACATATATTTTATTGTTGATATATTTTTAAATTTGTGCACATCCTCACGAATTTTCCCGTTATTATAATTTTCAGTTATCATAAATGGATAAACTTGGACAGTCTAATTATAGCATTCACTCAATCTATTAAACCCGTTAAAGTCGTTGTACATTTCTTCAAATTTAAATGGTAGAGATCAAATAAACCATTCGATGAAACTGTTATAAACCATACAAAGCAGAATTTTTTGCTCTACACGATAGCGTTTTTGGTTTATACGCTGAATTTCAATTTTATCAATTTCTAAGCTTTAGAAATGAATATAATATTAGTATAATGTAATATTAATTAAAATGAATACAATTCCCTGGAGGTGGAAAAACGGATAGAAACTGTTGACGGATAGGAGCGACTTACCAGCGCAGAATGCAGAGCATACGTGAACGATCGGCGTGTCCGGGGGTAAAACTGAGTTGAAGGCGATCTTGCTCTTCGAGTAGGCGCAAAAGTAAATTGCTCTTGAAGGCGCAACGCCTACGAGGTTTGGGCCGAGCCCTTTGAACAGGGCACGAGTCCCTTCGTTTTCGACGATGTATCGTATGCATTGATAGATACCTGGGGTCGAGTGGGACCGTGGAGAGCAGCCAGGAGGAGTCGGGACACCGAAGTGCGATAGGGCGACCAGGTCATGTCTGCAACAAATGGAACGAATCGATTAGTTGCTGCACGAGAGGAACGTTAATCCTACTCGTCTATCCTACACAATTTCTATTTATGGGCCGTATCATTACCCATGGTTGATACTAACAGGAAGAGTGCAGCACTTACAGGTCACTGATTTACAGTACCGTGCAAATTTACTGTGCAAAGAGTACTAATTTTGATTTAGCTTATATACTTTATTTTAGTGATATTATTGAACAGTATAGTCGTCGAAATTAGATGAAAATAATATAAATATAAATTCAAAAGAGAGTTTAATATTTAATGCTTCTTTTATCTACGTTTTTATCGACTCTTCTCCAACAACTTTCATATCATTTTTTAATGATTTCACTAGGAATGTTTTGTCGTTCGTAACACCTCATATGGTTCATCTACATTTGTTGGCTCTCTTTTTACTATTTCAGTTGAGTTCGGGTAATCAAAGCTCGCCAATGTGTTCGAATGATCAAGAACCGTGACGTCATTACTTTGAATAAATGAAATTCTACTGTACCCCTTTTTTAAACAATAAAAGAGGCTGTATTTTAGAATGTTTTGTTCATTTATTAATTTAAAAAAAAAAAAAAATGTTTTTACACTAGTGAAACGTATGGTTCATGAACAAGTTAAAGAATTACTATCGATCAAACATTGAAAAATACTTAAGCTACAGCCATCGGCGTCAACGAGGTGTAGCGCTCGGGGTTCACGATGCTACCCAAAGAACGCATCTGCAAACAAGAAATCGAATAAATTTTGGAAATATATTAGTGTAGTTAGTACGCGACGATCGGTAAAATTAAAATTTACATCTAATTCTTTTTTAAGTAACAAAATAAGGAGCGAAAAGATTAACGCAAAAATTGTAGTTTTTGCGATCGTTGCACAGGTACTAACTATATTAATATATGTGACAAATTGGTTTGTTTTTCTTTACTTTCACCTTCTAAAGCCGAGGCTATAGACTAATTATTTTTCAGTATTTTCTCATAATCTTTTGCTTTATCGTGTTTATGAACTGTACTTTTTAATAGTGGCCATTTTTAAGGATTTGAAACAAGTCAAGACGTTGATTGCCACGTCGCTCATGTATGGGTGATAGGGATTTTCACTAAGGAATTGTAAAATTAATTTTGAAGATCAGGTGTTAAAAAAATTAAGTCTGGATAGGATTCGTGAATTTTGATCGGATTATAAAAATAAATACTACCGCAAATGTTAGAGTATAGTTTCCAATAATATATAGTATAAGTAACTATAAGAACAAAATCTGAATTTCATAAATATTTTCATGAATATACCTGACACTCAAAGTGTTATATTTCAATCATACAAATTTATAAAATCAAGCCTTCCTTTTGAGTATCCAAGTATATACATATAATACTTTAATCGAGCGATAGGGTTTAATGAAACTATTCAAAGAACTTTAAAGAAAGAAGGATTAGTTCAACACAGAAATCGTAGCAGAAATTTGTGAGTCTTCGTTAAGGAAAAGTTTACAGCTTTCCCGACAACCTTTGGGATCGATTTTTAGAATCGTCAGCCGGCTGCACGATACACCATCGCTGAAGGTTTATTTCGGGCCAAAGAATGCAGCGAATGCGAGAATTAGTCGAGTAAGAACAGCCAAGTATGTCAGACACATCCGTATATGTGCAGTACGACCAAATTACCGTGGAACGCTTTGTAAAGACAGGTGCAGACTTTGTTTACAGAGCCCTTTACATTACTATTCTTTGCGCGTGGGAGTGCTCGAGAAACAATAGGTGAAAGCAAGCGATTCTCTGCCGAAAATTAAATTTCGAGTCTTTAGACAGTCTGTTTTAACTGTGTTTTAATGCCAATTCAGGAAGTTGAATATGAACGGGTGATGCTAAGTCAAACTGATACAGTATTTGAAAGAAAAATTATAGAAATTTAGTTACAAATGATAACTACAGAGTTTCAAAAGTAACATGTTAAAAAAAAAGTAGATAAGTAATTAGAAATAAACCGAAAACATTGTCGATATGACATAAACGATCTCTACTGAATTATTCGTGATGATATCGAGTCAAACATACAGTTTAGTCATATTTGAAAAAATCATAATTAGAGAGTTTAAGAAGAAACATGTTAAGAAATAGAATGAAAATTAATTAGAAAATTAATTAAAATTGGAGATAAAAAATGATGATTAAAAGGTACAGAAAGTATTACTTAAAAATCAACGAAAACAAAAAGTATCGTCACTCTAACGTAGTTTAACATAGAATACGTAATACAAAATATACACAACCTCTACTCAATTATTTATAACAACACTACTATCATTACTCATTTCTATATCATCGGACATTGAACTAATTTTGCATCATTCACAGCGGTGTATGCATTTTTTATGATATTATAATTATGTTAACGTAATATAATGTCAATAGTAGTAGTATAAATACATTCTGAATGATTAAACGCATCCAACAAATTAAGGGAGGAGTCTGGCCCAGTCAATATTTTTTTCCAATGCATACAAAGTCCAGATGTAATTTACTTTTGTTATTGAAACTTTTTTTTTTACATATAAAGGGACTTTTAAAGAAGAAAATTTGACATTGTAGATTTAATTTGAATATATATAAAAGGGAGGATTCTCGAGCAACTATTCTAAAAGCAAGTGATCTTCATAATTTTATTTTTAGATCTACTAATGCTTTTCTTGATTATCCAGAAAAATGATTTCATAATTGCTTGGATCAATGCACTATGTTATCTCTCTATACCAAATTAAGCAAAATTACCTAGTATAGCCCCCGGTGCATAATCTTCTCCTCTGTTCTGATTTCAGAAGGCTTTTGCACGTAACATGACCGGAAGTCAGCTCCTTGTTGATTGGCGGCGGGTAAAAACCAGACGAGGAAGACTGTAGACGTGTTTTGACCACTTCCAAGGGACATGTGACTATTGCACCCGCTGTGCCAGCCACTCTGTAAACAATAAGAAGCATCATCAGCGATAAATTCGTTTACCTAATTTAGTTTCATTTTTCTTGTGTCTCACAAGGTGAATTTTAGTGGAGTGTTTGGGGGCTGACCTGATACATTTTTATTTTCCATGGATTTTCAAACTGTTGGTATAATTTCATAAAGGAAGAAATTTAGACTAAAATAAGTATCTGTCTAAATACAGAAATATTTATTTTGAGATGCTTCGATTGTGTATTTATTTAAGTCCTCTTGATGAGACATAATTAAGAACAAATGGCAATTTAAAAAAATGAAAAAAGAAAAAGAAAAGGAAAGAAAAAATAAATGTTCAAATTAATATTTGCTCTTCCTTACTGTTTATCGAAAGGACCCAAAAAATACAGACTCGAAATGTTTGATACATATTTATGTTTAAACTGATGTTCCTTTAAGACGAAATTTTTATTTCCTTAATTAAAATATACTTTACGAGCAATTTATTACTACAGTGGGACCCGCATACGTCGAAACTGTATTCATTCGACTCCACGAAAACTCGGTGATTACAAAAACATAGTTAACCCAAATTAACGGAAGTTAACTCCATGCTGAGCAACACACGCTAGACCTCTACAAGTTGAATTTACATAAACTGACCTTTCCATTTGAAACGCATTACGCTCATTTTTAAAACGACTGTACTCTGCTTCTGTTTCTTTTACATTGCATTGCTTTGCAAAATCTGCAAGTCTTATTTATCTTCCTCAAAGAATCAGAATTATTTTACAAAATCCAAGGCTAATAACTATTTTAAGACAACAAATGAACAAAAGTATCGAATTTTTACTCTTAATGAATTTACAGTTGTAAATGCATTCATTTGTTTTAGATACTTTCGAAAGTCGAGATTCTGTTTACTGGATCTTTAGAAATCGACACTTTTTTTTAACTCGACACATTTGTTCTCCTTGAACTTCGACTTACTAAAGTTCAAACGCAAATAGGTGTTGTAATTGTTCAGGATTAACAATTATGTTGGAATCCGTTTTTTTTTTTTTAAATTGTACTATGAGATTACAAAAACTGAGGACTTCTATCAATTTTAAAAAAAACCGAACTACGAACTGATATTGTTGTTATTTTTAACTTATCTTTTACTGGCGTGGTTAATAACATTTCCTTTTTACTTATATTTTCTGTACTACATTTATTTGTATAATATAAACTTTACAACTATGCTTATACATTATCGAGGTAAAGTATTGCGCTTTTCCATGCAAATCTAATAACTGTTTAGCATAGAAGGCAGTCATATTGGATCCAAAACTTTGAATTTGGAAATTCTGGAATCAAATTCGTAATCTGAGAGTTGAAAAATCTGTATGAACAAATTTGCATGAAAATCTAATTTTGTAGCACAGGAAGTGGCCATATTGGGGCCAACACTTTGAATTTAAAAATTCTGCTATCGAATTTTATAATCTGAGGGGACAAAAACCATCATACATCCAGTTTTATGGAAATCTGAAAACTCTTTCTAATTTTCGCCAGTTTATTATGATTCTGTCCCACTGTGCAACTACGTTACACCTAATACTTCTCTATCGACATTACTCTCAGATCCCTGCAAGTATTTACTATTCCACACACTCCTAGTAGGTGGCAATATTATTGCTCGAACTAAGTCATTGTCATGAACTGCGTAGTAGGTTTCTAAACGCGCAAAAGATTGCGATAAATCGACGAGAACCTAATTCATTTACATAAGAGAAAAATATATTCTCATCGTAAGAACATGCACTTCTTGAGGGAGAATTCTATCAATGTTTACACAAAAGTTTTGGCAAAAATACGACCGGTATGGCGTCAGCAATATTCGTAAATGCATTGCATATAAATTCCGCCCACGTCTTGGCAGCTGAGATTCGAAGAAAAATACCGAACCGCGAAAAAAGACTTCCAACGACGACGTGGTGCTAAAAAATACACGAATTTCTAAACTGAGACGATCAATTACATGCATAAACATAGATCACGGGTTGCTGAATAAATTTTAATAATGTCCTCGCGCGATGAAATTTCTCGCTGATTTTCTGAAAGACAAGTAGCTGTTTGTATGCGTTTAACTAAATTTTTAAACCATTGTCTCGTGCGTAAGTAAAAAACATTTTCTGAATATTGCAAAATTTTTGGTAAAATTGATCTACTTTTATAGATATAAATATTTGTGGTCACGTTAAATAAAAAAAAAATTAGAAAAAACTGCCTCAACTACGCTGACGTCTTGTGAATAATTGTAAGGGAACCGAAGATAGGAACCGAAGATAAGAACCGAAGCGGCGTCATATTTTTTAAATTAATTTTTCTCAAAAATGTCGAAGTAATTCTAGTAGAGTACTACATGTACTGTGTTAAAAGCTGATTCAACTCGGTGACCGTCAGATCGTGGCCTCTCCTTGGCAGATCATTGTTTATAAACACGAAACACGTTATACGATCCTGAATGAAACGTTTACTTTTCATAAGGAACCATTTCGTGACCGGTAGCACATGTTATTCGGTCGCACCCTGTACGTATACAGTGTAGGATAAAATGACAGTTCACCTAATGTTTTTGTTTATATTGTTATATATGTACGTAAGAACGTGTACATTTTGTGCACCCTTTGTATATTGCGCGCCTCATTTTACGTAAACAACTGGGAATCGCTTTAGTTGAAACATGGCTTGCGAAGGTTACGAAAAGAAATGTAAACAGAATCTGTGAGTCAATGGGACAAAATGGTAGACCATTTGAAACGTTTATGCGTCTTAAATTTCACAATAGTGGCTACTTGGGATATCACGGAAAGCATAAATGTACAGAATATTTCTAAGATATATTACAGTCTTCCAATTTATGTTGAAAACGGGAAGAGTTAAGATTCCAGAGAAAAATAAAGTTAAACAAAGTCTATTATTACGTTCAGAGAAGTGCTCTATGTCTAAAATCGTAAAATTATTAAACAGAATTAAAAAAATGACGAGCGATTTATTAGAGTATCTCTCATGTGAAACAGGAACGCGAGAAACATGCCATTATCCACATAGCTTCGAATTTAAAAAGAAACAGCAAGAAAAATTGCTGCAGGAGTAAATGTTACCAGTAAGAGAAATGTACTATGCATCTTACAGCAGTGCAAATATATAAAACACGAAAAATAACATCACAGCGTAGAAAAAAGCGTTTAGAATTTGCAAAAATGCGCATGCGTTGAAGGTAACAATAGCGATGTGTAATATCCTAATATCCAGTGATAAACGGAAGATTTAAATTTCATATGAGGTCGCATGATGAGGAAAAAATAGATAAGTAAATTGGAAAAAAACACGTGAAAAGAACTGTACGAAAAGATCATATTTTTGATAAAACAATACAGTCACAAACACAACTAATAATTTAAAAAATTATTTCTCTTCAAAATATACAAAAGTTTTGAATGGAGCTGCACGGTCTCCTGGGTTAAACATGATCGAAAATGTTTGGGTCACTTTATCCAGAAATATTTAAACAAAATATATTTATTCCTACCAAATAAATGCATTTAAATATACGTAAATATTTTCATCAATATTTGTTTATTAAAATGAATTTAACACATCCCAATAGCTGTTTAAACTTTCATGTGTTGTGAAATGTACAGCTTTTTTATAAACAATTAACTAAATTCGTCAGTATTCAACCAGTTTATCGATATTGTATAGATTTATATGTAACGTTTTGAAATTTGAACGTACTAATGCATTTTTTTTTGTTAAATTAACAAAGTTAATTATTTGTGTATAATACATTTGTATATCACTTATAGACTTTTGAAATACCAGTAAATATTTTGAAAATCAACGAAATTGATTTATCTTTAAAGATGTAACAATTCATTAAAATTTAAATAGCTATTTGAACATGTTAAATACATTTTTTAAAACAAATTATAATGAATCTATCAATACATTTACATACAAAATGTTCAAAACTTATTGAACGTTTTGATAACCAATCACAGCTTCAAGATCTATTATGATCGTCTAATATCGAATATAGTTGACTCTTAAACAATTCACTTATACGTGTTTTGTTTAATTTCGATATCACCCACTTAAGTATTAGGTTGTCCCAAAAGTTTCTTTCGTTTTATTAATAAGTAATACATACACGATATTTTATGTCTAATGTTACATTACTGAATTGTGTGCGATTCGTTCTGCTCCATTACTGTTACAACATCAACATCTAAGAAATTAGATTGTCTATTTATATAAACACTACCGCACAAAATAATTGAGTGCAAATTACGAAAGAAACTTTTGGAACAACCTAATACTTATTTTGTTTCAGAATTAAGCAAAATGTAATAAAAATACGTTCGCAACGACACGCATACGATGTACATAACCACAACGCATTCGCACAGTAATTACCGTGTAATTGCGGTGCAATCATACTCGTTAAACATTATTGTACTATTTTCAGGTACAATATAGAGAAAAGGTATCTTGTCGTCAACGGTAGGCTATTGTAGCGAAGCTTTTGAAGAGTCAACAATTTCACGCATATTTTCGACTACGCAGGGAGTCGACGTCCCTAACCTAACCCCTACGTAGTTCAAGGTGCAACTGAATTGTTCGTATCGATGCGAATCTCCTTTGAGACGCAGATATTCGAATATCCATAACCCGTGATACATATACAGGGTGTCCCAAAACACAGGGAGGAGCCGGAAATGGGGGGTAGGTGAGACGATTCTGAACAACAATTTCCTTTGCAAAAATGTCGGATGGGGCTTCGTTAAGGAGATATTAAGCGAAAACCCCGACCAATCAGAGCGCGCGTAGACCGTTAGAGCGGCCGCGGTAGCGTAGGCTACGCGCTGGCGGCCGCGCTTGCACGCGAACAAGTGACTCGACGTGCATCGATGCATCGACCTAGCGCGTAGCCTTCGCTACCGCGGCCGCTCCAACGGTCTACGCGCGCTCTGATTGGTCGGGGTTTTCGCTTAATATCTCCTTAACGAAGCCCCATCCGACATTTTTGCAAAGGAAATTGTTGTTCAGAATCGTCTCAGCTACCCCCATTTCCGGCTCCTACCCGAGTTTTGGGACACCCTGTATATAGTATCGAATCATTGCTTCAGGCACTTGATTAGCAGTAAACGCGGGACAATTATGCAATAACTATTTGCTATTTGAATTCGTTTGCACTATTGCTAGACTTGATTCCAATTTTACAGAGGTTATCTCATTGCATCGGTATTTGAAATCGATGCTCATAATCTACTTATTTCCTGCAACAATAACACGCATCCAAAGACGCCAACAATTTTCTCGTGCTTACTACTGAATTCGTTTGCACTACTGCTAGACTTGATTCCCATTTTACCAACATAGGTTATCTCGCTCCATCGGAATTTGAAATCGATGCTCAACCGATGCTCACAAACTACTTATTTCCTGCAACAATAACACGCATCCAAAGACGCCAACAATTTTCTCGTGTTTACTACTGAATTGTAATCTGAATGATCCCTTATGATAAACTACATATTACGAAAAGATTTTCGAAAACAGCAACCAAAAGGAAACGTGAAACACTTAACAAAATATGTAAAATCAGAAAAATAAAAAATCAACTTTTTCATAAATTAATAGAGATACAGAGGCTTACATAATCTTGTTATGCATCATAACGATAGTGATACTATCAAATTTAATCTTTTTATAGAGTTTACCTCACAATTACAGTACAAGATAACCTAATTTTCAGAAAACCCTGAGTTTTCAATGAACTATTCGCCGCTTTAAATTTTAAAATTTAATCAGAATTTTCAAGAACAATCTCAAAAAGTCTTCAATTCGATATTACGTTTATTTGTTGCATTAATTTGATAAAGTTAGTTTATTAACGTCGACGCACTAGGTGATATGGTAAATTCGTCGCAATTCTAAGCTCCCGGGCTGGCCTTGGAAAAGTCTGATGTAAACTACTATTCAATTCACAGTCGCCAAAAAACGGACAGAAAAACCACTGATTTTCAGGTCACTGTACCTTTTATGAGTTATTGGTATGGAAATCCTAAGAAAATTATGATTCGAAATGTTCAAACTTCCTTGTCGCAAAAATATTATTTTCGAGTTACATCATTCTTGCCACAAATCACATTGTGATCGTTACAATTTTCCATCACGAAACTTTCGTAATTCGGTTCTCCATGCACGAAGGGCAACCGGCGAAGATGACATAAAAAGAGCCGATAGACAATATCGTAGTACCACTTTTCTAGAATTTTCCCTCAACTTCAAATTCACTTTCCCTCAATTTCAAATTTATTGCGAAAATATACAAAATCATACTAGCTGGTCTACTGTTCACGAATTTACGCGCATTTGACAGAATTGGAGTTTTCTATTGAAATTTTAGAGATTTAACAGTCTCTGAATACTAGTTCTATAATCTTCGAATTTTCTGATTGGAAAACGAGGCAACACTACACAAAAATATAACAAGTACCAAACACACCAATAAACACTGGTATACAGAGTTTCGTTCGGTTCGATATTATAACCAAGTTATATAATCTGTTCGTGTTCCAAATGGAAAGAAATAGCTTCGATAACATTAGTCCAACCAAGCGAAATACGTTGAGCTAAATACGTGTGGGGTTAACTCATCAATTCGACTTGCATTTCACTAAGAAGTGGGCAAAATATATTCGAATAATGAATAACGGACAAAATCAACATGTAGCAATTAATTCGTGACCATTATTCGATAGGAGTTTCATTAGTTCATTGTGAAACATATCATTGTATAATTCAAATTCCAATCTTTATGTAACCCGCAACAAATACATAGTTGTTCGTCTTTTATTCATCGTTTTTATCTAAATAAGATTTCTGCCCATCTCCGGTTTCACGTGTGTTCTCGCTCTTTCGAACAGACGACGGAAACTGTCGTCACGTTTTTTAAAGGTTGGTTTTATTTCGAAGATAAGCAAAGAAAAAACGGAACCCACCCTCCGGCGACGAGATGTATCGCAGTATCGCGATCCAACATTCTTCGATTTAGCAGAATACTCCGTCACTCCGGAAGCATGTACTTCGCGACAAGAAAATTAACGAAAACCACTGAACGTTCACACGCACGAATCACGCCGAAAACTGCTTTACAAGCACTAGTCGATCGATGTTATTCGATTCTCGCCTCAACGATCGAACGAAAACAACCGACAGAAACAGAAAGACAACACTTGTACGTTCGTAAGCTCGAAAACAACTGATTGCATCGACCACATCGCGTATACGATACGACGTACCGTGTGCCATAAACTACGAAATAGTTTCATAGAAAGGAAACTCATTGTCGGAGCCATAGAGTATTCTTGAAGAGACGAAACGCCTGTTTTTTTTTTTTAGTTGCAGGTTTAAGTGCCATGATGGCGCCACTGAATGGCGACTACCAATCAGAATCGAGAATTCCATCATACGAAAGAGATTCAAATTCCATATAGGTACAAAAAACTTTTGTGTGAAATTATAGTTTCTTAACTTCTTTTTTTATAATCAATGATACTTTGCATATTCTCGGAAGTCTCTAAGATAGATATAGCCCAAACAACATTTACTAGTTAATATAATTTGTAAAATTAACAAAAAATTGTGAAAAGTGGGTAAAAGTATAGAAGCAATAAGTATTTGTACGATTCTTATGACGAACCATTTACAGTAGAGTTTGTAACGTGAACACATTTATTTATTACGGAGTTTATTGGTCCGTACGAATTAGAAAACATCAAATTTCTACTAAAGTACTTAAAAAAAAAAGGCTGTAATAGAGGAATGGAAGAAGATCCCACTTCGAATAACTAATAATTTAGTTAATTTAATGCTTAGAAGAGTTGCACTAATTATAAAATCAAAAGAAAATCCCACGAAGAAAGTATTATATGCTTGTAAATTAATGTAAATTTCTTTTTTTTTAATCAAGTTTTAAAAATTAAACAGTTGTGCGAATACTTATTGCTTCAATATTTCTATGGATTAATTGGTTTTTTTTTTTTTGTTAATTTCGCAACTTAGATAAATAACTATTTTGTTTGTACTCTATCTATTTTAGAGATTTCCGAGAATATGTATACATTTATGACATTCTATAGAATGTCATTGTTTATCAAAAATAAGGTAATAAATTACAATTTTACCTAGTTTTTTGGAAATTAATCTTTCTACACCCACTGTATAGTCTATAGAAAACAAAAGATTTACTTCTATCGCTAGCTTAGTATAAACATATCATTGTTTATAACGTGTGGTTCAATTGATGACCATTTATATTAGCATATTTTGGGCTGAATAAGGGCTCATTCGAAAGAGGAAGGTCCAATGAAGGGTGCTTTGGTCATGATTGGACGAGAGTGTATTGATATTTAATAATATGAGCGTCCAAAGTCGAACAAAAGTCGAGCAAAACACACCCGCAAAATGAAAGTATTTTTAAGTTATTAAATGGATTTTATGACTCAAATAATGACCGGAGCACCTTTCGTTGGACCTTCCTCTTTCGAACGAGCCCTCATTCAACCCAAAATATGCTAATACAAGAATGAAAAACGAAAAATCGTGAAAACATTCCCAAAGACGAGTTCCGTTATTTTGTAGATAATGCAGAGCAAGTTACGTGACAAGTTTAGTTTAGATAATCGGTATGAGATGGCGCTTACTCCTAACGTGAATTCGATAAATATGCGACGTTACCATTCTGCCATAACAGTGTCTATCCTTTCCCTACGCACTGTTACCATTTCAACGAGGTCGAAATATTTGTACATTTACCGACGTCGACGGAGCATACGAAGAGATTGATACACAAATTTATTTTCATCATCGTCTCACTTTTGGAATTATCTTTTTAGGTCCTTAAGGAGTTAGTCGCAGTCAGGAAAATGAAAACGAACACTTTCTTGTGTGTTTTTTGTAAGGTATTAAATAATAATTTTTATTAATGAAATGTAAATATATTACAAAGTATGTCTTAAAGAACTATAAAAGAATTTTTGTTTTAAAAATAGGTTAATTCATTTCGTCATAACAGGCGATCGCGTGGCTGGCCACTTGGTTTGGGGTGAGCAAGATTTCTTCAAACTGGTGCACCTGAAAGCAAAACTAAAGGTAGATTTAGAAAATATATTAGACTAACGGGTCCCTGATCGAAGGATTTCTTTTTCTTATATACTTTTCTTTTTATTCTCTATTCAGGCACTTCATTTTATAATGAAAATTGAACTTCAACTTCAAATGTACGTCATTTTGTTTTAAATTAATTTTTTCCAAAATCCTTCGATCAGGGACCCGTTAGTCTAATATATTCTCCAAATCTACCTTTATTTTTATTTGCAGGTATACCAGTTTGAAGGATTCTTGCTCACAAAATGAATTAACCTTTTTTTAAAACAAAAATTTGTTCATAGTTCTTTAAGATGTATTTTGTCATATATTTAAATTTCATTCATAAAAATTATTATTTAATACCTTAAAAAAAAACACAAGAAAGTGTATGTTTTCATTTTCCTGACTGCGAGTAACCCCTTAATGAAAAGTTACGTTTGCATAGATTTTTGTCCTGCTGATATTTTATCTCTCTTTATAAATCCGTTTATTGAAATCAGGTATGATAAGCATATACATGTAGCACAGAAGACACCCTAAACTCATGCTATGTTTATGATGAATTATACGCGTATAACAGGGTGATCTGCTCGTTAGTAGAAAGAATGGACATCCACAATAATAACCGACCGTCATTGTAGACTTTATGACGGTCGGCTATTGTTGTGGTTGTCAATTGTATTTACTACCGAGCGGATTACCCTGTAGCAGCCGATTAGCTAATATTACTTACTATGTAACTACGAATTATATTAATGGTAATACGATTAATAATTACACAATTAATAATATCAGGGCCCAGGTCTCACCACGTGGAGATTGCTGCTTATGGAGACCCGCCCTACCACATCCCAACCACCCTGCCTTTTTGATGTGATATCACGGGCAACACGATCATGTTCCGATCAGTGTTAGAAGAACAAGAAAAACCAAATATTAGGCGAATATAAGAACGTACTTTAGAGCGTACTTGGGAGCAGTGTTGATTTTAGTTCGATGAAACGAACAGAAGAGAAAACAACTCAAGGATGATTCCGAAAAACAAAACTCAAAAATGAGTACAAGAGAAAACAACCCAACGATGATTTCCGAAAAACAGAACTCGGAAACAAGTACAAGAAAAAACAACCCAACGATGCTTTCCTAAAAACAATACCCACAAACAAGTACAAACGAATGGTAATTTTCATATAAGAAAGATAAAATTGAACGCGATAGATGATTTACATTCCCCACCAGATAGGAGAGAATATTGCAGGCAATACTTCTACAAAACAGCACGAAATGACAATTTTAGAAATAGAAATAGACGATAGGGTTGCGTAATAATTCCCTACACGAGTCAATCAATCGAGGCAAGTAGGTTTCGCGAAAGAAAATAAACAATATAACGATAGCAATGACGCGATACGCTTCAATAATCGCAACATTAATTGCTGAAATTCAGAAAAATCTTTTAGCGCTCTTTTACCGATACCGCTAGCTGTCGTTCTGCGATTTCAAATAGGTACCAGTAAATACCGATAACGGTTTTTTCAAACTAGGGTATCCACTTTTTTGTCGGATGGAGTTTCAGGAGGACCGCGTAGCGTGGCATTTATTTAGAAAGAAAACCCGTGCGCATCATTGTTATGCGACTTTAATCGATACCGATACTCAACGTTTTGCGATTTCATACAGAACCACTAAACGCCGATAACGGTTTTTGGAGATTAGGGTATCCATTTGTTTTTCGAAGGGAGTTTCATTCAGGAGGAGCGCGTAGCGTGGCATTTAAAAAAAAAGAAAAACCCGTGCGCATCATTTTTATGCGACTTTAATCGATACTGCTAGTCGTCGTGTTGCGATTTGTTATATATGACTAAACGCGAATGACGATTTTAAAAATATTGTTAATAAACAGATAAAAATCAAGTTGGAAATGTTGCGTTAACATTCACGTATTGCGCTTTGCGACTCGTTATCCAAAGTTTACTATTTGGACGCAAGTTGGGTGGGGGCATTTATAATTCGCGACACTAAACCGTGGGACTATAAAGGATCCTGATTTTCCAGGAATAATCGATGAATCTGCGAGATTGTGGGTGCGTCCTTTTTCGTGAATCTAAAAGCAACCGCGATTTGTATTAATTCGCAACACTACTCTGAAATGCAACGCGAAAAATACTTATACGCAACACTAATTGCAACGCGTTCTGTATTCTTTCGCAACACTAAATAATTTACCGTGCACCCAAATTCACGCACGTGACACGTGCGAACAAAGAATCCTTGCAGCAATCCGTTGAATCAGGCTCCAGCGTGAATTGGGCGCATGATTTTTCGATCAAAAGCAACGCGATTTATATTCATTCGCAACATTACTCTGAAAAATCAACGCGAAAAATATTGATACGCAACACTAATTGCAACGCGTTCTGTATTCTTTCGCAACACTATTCAACCCGTTATATATTTATTCGCAACACTACTTTGATCAATGAAATGCGAAAAATATTCGCAATACAAAACATCAACCCGATTTGTATTAATTCGCCACACTACAAGCAACGCGATCTGTATTCATTCGCAACACTAATGGAAACCGCGGCACCCCCAACGCTGGATCAGGAGCTGAAAAAAAACTACGACTACTAAAACTATAGGTGAGTATAGTGATAAAGTACTAACAAGGATGACTCCCAATCTTCGAAACCGAAGATGGGGAGCCATTTGATGCTGCCCACTCTTGCGACAATTTGTCAGGGCCTCTTCAGCTTTTAGCCTTTTCTTTCTTCGGGCGCATTGCCCAATCTGAAATAGGCTCGGTTCCGTGCAATACGTGGACGTTCAACCTGTGTTGAACCACACGTCTGTAACCGAGCGGGACGAGCGTTTCGATGAAGTTAATACGCGACCGCGAACGCGAAAGAGTAGCGACTATAAAGTCGCAGATTCAAAAAATCGAAAGCAACGCCAAAATCGAACGAAGTATTTGGTTCGAATCGGCTTGCGTATCGATACTTCGAACCCTGCTACAGAAACAGGTGTCACCGTATAACGCGCCTACCCAGCTAAATAGTGACGCCCTGTTCCTGGACCCTACCTACTGGGATTTGACATTCACACCAGAAAAGACCTACCTCCCTAACCTAAATCTAAAAATGACAAACTCATTCACACCAACACACACACTCCACGGTTCTCATTTGTGAACCCGGGCGCAAAACCTAAACTAGAGAGGACATCCCGGGACGCTTCCGACACCCGAGTTCAAAACAACTTTCACACTCTAATAAACATACGTACCAAATTCTGAAATCGTCTGACAAAGGCTAGCGACCATTACGTTTACGGATAATATTTGTACAGATTCTAGAAACTTCTTTAATGTAATCACTGTTTGTACAAAAGGAGCTTTAACGTAATTGTCTTGTAAAATGATGGCAAATGAAATCTTGTATTCGTTATGTGAAAGAATAATGATATAACTCTTGTGCTACTCAACGTCATTTCGTTAGTGAATTATATATAATAAAATAACGATATTTGTATCCATATACATATATATCCACATACATATATATATATATTATATAACATAAAATGTATAATAAACTTTTCTACCGACGCAATCCCACAGCCTAACCACAAACACACACATGTGGGAAATACGTCGTGCACGATACACTAGCCAATGTCAGCCGCCAACATATATTGTTGTTTAGATTAGGTCATCGTGCCCTTTGCCTTCGCTCAAGCAAGTAGCACCTGGGCACTTGACATGAGTTCAGGCAACGAACACGGAATGGTTAACCTGAAAATCCTGAACTAAAAATCATAATTAGTATCAACTTCTAACGAAATAATATGCTTTCTTTCTTTCGTTTCATATTCTTTAAAAATGACTCTACTTTGTATTCGTGAAAATTTCAGAAAAAGAATTGAGCTAGCGTTAATTTGAAATATATTTAATTAGCAAGACAAAGAGACTCTAATCAATTGTTAATTACCAAATAAAAAGATTCTGATCATAAGTTAATTGAAAACTTTGTATAATAAAATCATTTACTTTATTCATTTGAGAAATTAAATACCCTCCGGTGATACCCTTGTCAAAGAAATATTTTTAAGAATATAAACAACGTAATCGAAAGTGATTACTTTGACTCGGAAATCTACCGGTCGCGAAATGTCTTCTTATATATAGAATCTAGTACAAATGTAATAAAAAATGTAGTAAATTTATTACATTATTTATGCAAACGGTGGAACAATAATGTAAATAGAGTATAATTTGCGTATTAATTGCAAAGATTTAATAGTATAGTATATACTCAATATACAGTCAGTGTAATAAGTATTCGTACAGGAACCATTTATTTTAAATGGGTTGCTGTACGAATACTTCTTTACACTGACTGTATATATCTATCACAATATTATGAAGTATCAGTTATCATTTAATAAAAACTGATTTTGTTATAATAGAAAACGCGGTCTACAAGAAGACCCTATCCTGAACTAAGGAATAAAACAACAAATATTAGTACTCACGGGTAGCATGACTACCCGCGATCACTATACTCACCAAAATGCACGTATACAACCGATCACCAGTGCCGATTCGGATCTTTATGTCCTACGGCATGGTTGATGATCGGAGGAATAAAAATCGTCATGAAACTCACCAGCCGCCAAATATTCTTCATCGCCTGAACGTTGGTTCTGCTAATGGTGCCATCGGAGTAGGTAGTAACGCCTGAAGAATCTGCTAACTAATGACATTGGTGTAATTACGCCTGTAGAATCTGCAAAAATTAACACAAAACGTAAGAATCTATTTTTAACGTTGTAGTCGTTGACAATTTTAATAAAAAACTGAATAAAGTTTAGATACTTACGTTTTTGGCTCGTAGAGCGCCGCTCAATGAAATGATGGCTCGCCGTCACTGACTCTACTACCGATAACGAACTATTTTATATAATACATGATAATTAAAAAAAAAAGTAAAAATAAAAAATCTGTAAACGCGCGCGAAAATTGAACTCGGCGAACAAAAACTGATACTAATTTCGCGATTTAAAATGTAGTAAGAATCATGATGTTTTAAAGTGAATATTTAATACGCAAATAACACTGACTCTATTTTTTCGCGTTTGTCTAACATGAAAATGAGAATAAAAGATAGAAATCTACGAAGCAAACGCCGACTCTAATGACCGCATTGCGCGCGGTCACAAAATTCTCTGAAATGAAAGGTGATTAGTATATGGGGGGAGGGAGGGCACGCGATTTAAAAAAAAATTTTTTTTATGTATCCATGGTCCATCTGTAATGGAAATATTGCCTGTTTAATACTATGTAATGTATAATAAATGTAATGGATAATATAGATTAATAATTATATTGAAAACTACCATCGTTGTAAATAATGAATTAGTTTATATCGTAGCTAATTTTTCTTTTACCATTTCCTTTAAATATTGCCATTGATCCTCGTCATCCTACCGTATCCACAGAATTCTAGAAACAGAAGGAAAGAATATACATTAGCAACAAGTTAATTGAAAATAGTTTTAGAAATAGATTTATAAAAAAGTTTTTCCAAATATTATAAACATTTAAAAAATGTTCATTCTTTTAATCCAAGTACACATTTGATATCGAATCAATCGAAACATTTCGTCAATTGCACGCCACTTGTCGCTTAAAAGCACTAAAAGAATTTATTCGCCAATAAGAAATGCTAATTGACTCACTGTTTCGATTGATTCACTATTTCACTATTTCAATGCAAAATTCAATTAATCGTTGCTTCGAGAAATTTCGATCGAAATATATTACGAAGAGCAATTTGTAATAATAGCGTCGCGTCGGTTGTCGAAATTTAGAACGAGCATTGAAAAGTATAAAAAAAAGTAAAAAATTCGAAAGAATTCGTTAAATCCGGTACACCAGCATTTACGAATGACCAATAAATTTATTAGAATTAGCTTCCGAAAAGTCTGATGCAATCCAAAAGGATGTATGCATGTCCATTAGCACTTTGTCGAAAATGTACTCGTCCGCGAAATCGATCTCGATTTAATCGCGTCAATTACGAAATCAATTGTTGTTAATACACGTTAATCCGCACTACAACAACGTATTACACGATAGAGATGACCGATGATAACCCGAAGCAACGATGATTTGAATCTCGGAAGAATATTTGTTAATTAATTAGTTGATTGGAAAATACGTGCGCTCACCTCAAGACGCCGCGCGGAAAAGAACAGTTTGACTCCGTCTTCGAGCGTTCGGGGTTGGGGCGGACGTGGGCGTGGTGGGGAGAATGATGTGATACGTCGAAAGACAGTAACATGATTGGTTAATCCGCTGATTTATTAGCGACAGTTTAAACACCTCGGCTAAACAAATTAATATTGCAAAATTAACAAAATGTATAAAGAAAACAAACTAAAATTTAATTTCCTCGTATTTAATTACCTCTGTGTAATGCAAAATTCTTTGTAACATTTTCCATATTTCGTCAGAACTGAATTTCCAAGTTTGATGAAAAGCCTAAGTGGTCGGGGGAGTCGATTAAACGATGCAGCCGTTCACGTCTAGTGTTTCGAAAAAATTTGACAGTCGAATTTATTTGAATCCCAGAATCACTGTTTAGACTCAAAATGCACAATAAAGTCATAGCCTGTTCATAAAATCAGCACTTAAAATATTTTTGCAAAATTTTGTATACAATGAAATGTGTAAATCTAGTGACATTGTTTGCATAGGGACAGTGGTCATTGTTCCCCCACTACACCTAGTTAGATAAAATCTCGAGATGAACAAGTGTATGTGTCCGAACTAACACTTTATGTTTTCTTTAATTTTTAATTCGCACTGTCTCCGCTGGATATCGCAGTTTGAACACAATGCGAATCACTAAGTAGCATGCACTTATTATACACGTATTATACACTTATTATAAACTTCATCTGAAAGGTTTGTCTATTCCCTCTTTGTAACGTTTCTTTTATTTCAAAATTGTTATTGTTCTATTGTATTGTTATAGTGTTGTCAAGGTGCTGTCTATCTATACGTGTTCCATCTGGCCGAGATCTCTGGTCGAAACACATGGACGAGAACGAAAGTTAACGTATCGTCGATGTCAATAAAGAATTTTTTTCTTGTGTATTCTACGTTCGAGAACTGTGTCTATTGCAATGACATACGACTAAAGTGTCGAGGACTTTAAGGTTAGTAAAGCGTAAACAGCGTCGTCCTTTGCTACTATGTTCATGAAACGCACGTGGACTCCGCGAATGTAAACACAGGGACGAACGACAGAGGTTCTATTGAATCTTTCCAACACCCTTGTGTTTCACACACTTGTTGACGATGCCTATATTATATCGTCATAAAACAAGTTTTATCGTCAGAAACAAGAAATACACTGTTTTTTATTTAAAGTAATAATTAAAGGTTTTCTATTTAAAAAATTTGAAAATTTTAAGCAACTGAACATTATTTAAATAAAATAGATTTTTATTTAAATAACACGAAAGTCAAAATTCTAAAATAAATTTTGTGTATTTTTAGCCTGACAATGTATTGTTTTTAGGTATGTATACAACGACCGATAATTTTTTGTGGCCAAAATAAAAAATGCTGTGTGCGACTTATTTTTAAAAACATTTTAATGTAACTAATATAAATAAATTAAAAAATGCAATGTTTGAAGATTCTTGAAATTCTTAAATTGACTCTAAACATTACTTATTACTTAAGAAAACGCGAAAAATACTAATCAAATCAACTATCCTGAAAAAGAACGCGATTCATATCTTCATTTCGCAACACTATTTCGCAATTAAAAAAAAAATTGGACAATACGACGAATGTTATTACATTTATTAATTGTAAACCAGTAGTGACAAGATTATTAAATATTCATTTTTCCATGCAGTCGATAAATCAGGTCGCAGAATATGATCAGTACAAATAACAAATAAACATATGTCAAGAACTGAGATATTTATTATGTAAATAATACAAATTATTATATACCTATCACACCAAATCTCAGATTCTCTGATTCTGTAATGCTTTCTGAAACTAAGGTTTCGTAAAATGAACTTGATGCTCACATGTTCAATGTTTTCAAGGATAAGATTATAAAATGCACATCAATGCACATTATTGAAGTTGTCTAAGAACTTTAATAGAGTCGTATATTTTCTATGTTACACAAAAATGGAACATTATCAAATACAGGTTGTTCTAATAAGTGATGCATCGGTTTGTGTGTAGCTACATGAAAGAATAAGTGATTGGAAATCGATTATACAGGGTGTTCCAAAAATGTTGTAACACCTTGAAAGAGGCGGTTCGGGAGGTGATTTGAAACAACTTTTTCCTTAGCGAAAATGCTGTCCGAGGCTTCGTTGAGAAAATATTAACGGAAAATACTGACCAATCAGAGCGCGCGGATACCGTTGGAGCGGCCGCGGTAGCGACGGCTATGTGCTAAGCGGCCGCGCTTGTACGCGAACAAGCGACTCGACGTGCATCGAAGGACATTGGACGCCACCGCTTACCTCGTAGCCTTCACTACCGCGGCCGCTCCAACGGTATCCGCGCGCTCTGATTGGTCAGTGTTTTCCGTTAATATCTCCTCAACGAAGCCTCGGACAACATTTTCGCTAAGGAAAAAGTTGTTTCAAATCCTCTTCCGAACCACCCCTTTCAATGTGTTACAACATTTTTGGGACACCCTGTATACATTTATCGAACTTAGTAAGGTTACTAAACGTAAACAAGTTTCTCCCTTGTTTTTACATGAACGAAAAAAAAGAATCTCAGGAATTTCGTACAAACAAGGGTAACAATATATATCTACATATATCATACATATCGATACTTTTCACTTTCCAATTTCTATTTCCGTTCAAAAGACCCGCGCATGATATTGAGGAGTGACAACCAATCACGTTTAACGTTTCTTTGGAACTTTTAAAAACTCGAATTTCATTGGCCGAGTACCCGCAACCCAATGCGCAGAAGAACGACGCCGAGAACGAGGCATCCTTCGTTCGGCGGCAATTGAACAGAGCAGACGTGTCGTGTCGATCAGTGATCCGGCAATTAATAGGTAAACATAATTCAATTTAATCATTATCTAATCGTTGTTATTTCTACTTTGCGTTGCTCTTTATCATCTCCTTAATATATTAATACCATTCCTTGTTAATTGAATCGGTTTTTGAGAAAATTAGATTGATTTCATACTCTCATCCTTTTCGTTCTCCATGAGGTACCAATTGATATTCGTTCGAATATCAATTCGTACTATGGGACTACGTCTTTCACAGTAATATTATCTTTCTTTTTTCGTTTTCTTTTCAAATAAATTTGTGCTTAGATACAGTAAAAATATATATTTATCGTAAATTGATTTCGAATTCGAATTCTGGAATGTTCCGGGATCTGACGCCATGAGTCTGCGCGATGATCGCCAACCGCCATTTCACGTTCAAATGGCTACTTTACGTTGAATATTTCGAGCGAAATTACTGGATACGTCATATCAGAAAAGTTGTGCAGCTTACCGGGGAAAGCAGAATAATAGGTAATATTGTCTTTAACTATTGTCATTATTAGATTAAATTGTTTATCTTTCCTTCTATTTCATTATTATTTCTGCTTAATAATTACGAAAGCATTAATGCTAGAGCTGGAGTAAACATTTTTACTCCATTTCTTTACAGGTACCAATTTATTAATTGTTTAATAAAGACTAATAATTACAATTTTAATATTCCTATGAAAATTGTAATAATGGTTTTTTAAAATTAACAATTATATTTTATAATCGTTAATTTTAATTAACACTTACATCTATAACCGTTGATCGATAATTCGATTACATTGTCCCCTACATTTTTTATACATAATTGCTATTACCTGATAACAATTATAAATTTACAGGTTTTTTTACATTTTTTGAAAAATAATAATTTTAAACATTTTGGCCATTTTGATCATCAAATAATATACAAATAATATTTTTGTATTAATTACAATTGCAATTCAAATAACGTGCATTAAAATTTTATTAGTTTATTATGAATATAGAATAAAATTGTAAAAATGTTTAAGATTTCATTTTCTCTGTTTCGTTAAATTAGTAAGAAATTATGAAAATGTATATCATCATAGAAGTTCACAGTTTCTAGAAAATGTAGCATACACTAGTAAAAGTGCTTCGACTCATAAAATTGATCAATTTATAATGAATGTAAGATAAAATTGTAAATTTGCAAAATTTACATATCTTTGTTGTACAAATATAAAATGTAAGAGTTTGCAAATTTAGACAGTTTCTTCTTACATTCATTATAAACTAATAAATTTTGTGAGTTCGTGCACATTTACTTTATTACAATACACTTTTTAGAAACTTGAAATATTTATAAAGCTACATATTTTTATAATGTATTTTAAATGTGTTAGAAACATAAGAGATCAAAGTTATACATTTGCGTAACATTTACATATCTTTATTATACAAACGTAAAATGTATGATTTTGCACTTTTAATGTTTTAATATTGTAATTGCTGTAACTTTTTAAACATGTTATTAATTCGTGTGACTTTTGTTGCATATTCTATACATCATGAAACAAATGAACTTTGGAGTTCAACGTAAGGAAAGCAGAGCAACTCCGAAGTTCTACATGGATAATGCAGAGCTACTCCGATGATCAGCAACAGCAGAGCTACTCCGATGATCAGCGACAGCAGAGCCACTACGATGATTAGTATCAAGACAACGGTTGGTGAGTCGCATGCTTTTACGTTCCTCTGGTCCCCAATCATGTCGTAGGACGAAAGGTCCAAATCTAGTATATAAAGTATATATAGTAAGACATTATGAGAAAGTTTTTATGCAAATAGTTTACTCTATTTATATAAATAATAATTCTCTTTCAAATAGTGAAACAATTATTTCATTACAAAAATCAATAATGTTCGGTATACTTTGATAAAAAAGCAAGATATCAAAAAAGCGTTTACCCATCATATGTCCTTCACAATACCATGCAGCTGTTGTATAAAAATATATAGAATAGAGGATTCAAGAATTATTTGGGACAGTAAAAATAAATGGCTTACTTTCTATTATTCAGTACAAATGGCATACATAAATAGAATAATATAAACATAAAATATTAAAATGAAAATACAGTGTTTAAATATATAAAATACTATATTAAATACATAGGCGTATAGACGTGTTATGCTTTATGTTGAATAAGTCGCGTTTATGATATAATACTGATACAATACAATGTTAAAAAACTCAAAAAAATAGAAAACTGTGTACATTACATATATAGAAAAAACACTTCAGAAGTCCAAATTTCGTAATGGATTAGTGGCATCTTCTACTTCTTCTTCTTTATGTTTCATAACAGCGAGATGCATGGATCTTAAAAATCGACTTAAAGTACATCGTTTAGTTCGCATATAAAACGAATAAGCTAAAAATGGAATTTTCCTTAAAATTCGACCACTGAGACCTTTACTCTCATGACTAAGTTCCATGAGTTTAAGGCTATTTTTTGTGTGACTGTTCTCTTCATAACCCATTTTTTTTAAATATGAAAAATCAAAAATTTGTTCTGTTTCTATGAGCGATACCTGAAATACAAGTATATAAGTAATACAATTTAAGAAATACATATATAATAGGAATAAAAGTATGTATTCGTTTACCCTCATCAACTCTTTAAGGCATGAAGCATAAATTTTATATATGGCTTGTTGAGTAGGATGGCCAATATATTGTCTTATGTCTGCTCTATCGACAAATGCTAAATCAATAGCCTCTGATAAATTACTCGTTGTTAGAATTAAAACATTCGGATACCGTTTTATTTGATCCAGCTGTGTTAGCAAAGCATTCACAACTCTTATGGAGTCTGTGGGTTCTACACCATTGCTACACGATTTACGAGCATGTGCTAAAGATTCTATTTCATCTATTAGGATACAAACTAGTGCTTGTGAATTTTCAAGAAGGCGCTTTATTTCGTTAAATAATTTCATGACTAATTTTCCACTCTGAAAATAAACAAAGATAAATCTTAATCACGAAAATAATTTGCTTAGTAACTACATAGCTAGGATGTTACCTCTGAAAACCACTTTGAAAATAGACTATGACTGTTTATTTCAACAAATTCACCATGAGTGAATCGATCACCTAAACGAATAGCTATTTTTTGTGCAAGAGCTTTGCACAAGCTAGTTTTACCAGTACCTGGAGGTCCATGTAATAATACTACTTTATTCCAACTTATGATATTAGAATTAACACTACAGTCTGAAAATATCATTGTTGTTTCCACAAAATGCAATAACTGGAAGAAAAGAAAAGACATAAATATTTATGTATATTACAAAAATTAATATAATTGAAAAATTGTAATTGAAACAACTGAAATGGTTTTAACTAACATCTTCTTTTATGTTAGAATCAAAGTAAAGATTTTCCCATAAAAAATGAAATTCTTTTGCAGGCAAGATCCAATGAGAAGATACTGGCAAGTCTTCGCTATCGTTCTGCATAATTTCTGTTGCTGCATCTTCTTGTGTTAATCTATACACATGAAACTTTAGAAGGGCTCCTTGTACTTTCATATGAGTTCTCTGTAACAATGGAATTTATTTCGGTAAAGCTTTCTGTAAGAATTCATTCAATTTAGATAGATTACCTCTCCATAACTTGAAGAACATATTATCGATTCAACATGACTCTTTAAAGTATGATTGGAGATATTTTTTTCATACGTGATAGTTTCTAAAGCAACATCCTCTAATGCATTTATTTCTGCATATGCTAAATCCTTTAACTCTGACTTAGACAACGTGCTAAAAATAAAATGTTGTGTAAACACTGTTTAAAGAATATTTAACAATCCTATTAGAAGAATTTCTATTAAAATGTAAAGACAATACACGTGCAGAAAATGTAAGTTCTCGTTAACAAAGAACCGGTAATACCTGTCGGCTCTTTGACATATTTCCACGTGCAATACTTCTGGCCCTTCCATCATATTCGTATTTTCGGCACCTTTTAAATCAATAGAATTGTTTGAATAATATTACGAGATTATTTTTGTCTATTAATTTTTTCGTTAAAATGCGTATATACGCTTTACTATACATGCAACCACAATTTGAAACAATTTCAAATTGATACGCAGATGTTTGAAAATTGTCGCGAATGAAAATACTCGTGCTTGATCATGCTTGATTCACAAGAAATAATACCATTGGTTGTGTAAAATTTGGTAAGACTAAATTTAATTATCCTAGTGAGGGGAAGAGTTTAGGCAAGGATCCATTTTCAGAGTAGGTCCTAATTTAAAAATACAAGATCATGAATACCAAAGGATCTGACAAGAATTTAATTATTGTTAAACTACTCTGTAATAATATATCTGAAATTTCCTTACCACAGTTTTAATAAAAATTAAAGACTGTGGATTAAACTTAATACATCTAGTGATTTACTTTCGTAACGTTACCATACGTCGGTGGATCACGATCTATCTCATCAAAAATCTATGACATAGTACTGGACGCTATAGTAATTTGTATTCTTAAAAATTAAACGGTTCGAAGGATTTTCCAGTGGACGGTTGAAACACATGGTTTGCAATGTAGTGGATGACGATATCGATTGAACAGAAAAGTGTTTGTTATTTAATGATTAGGATTGTTTATTATTAGCTAATTAGTTAAACGATCGTCATTTTATTAATTAAATGAGCAAAGCAACAGACGATGATGAGCGTAGAAGACGCTCGTTGGAGGCAGGCAGAGAGATGGTAGGTCAAACAATGTCTTTCTTTGTTTAGGATTAATTATTTCCTGACGCTCCTGCATTTAAGGTTAATTTCTGCTGGATTTTATTGGACTATTTCATATGGAATGTAGTTCTTCCGCAGTTTCAATTTTGCAATATGATTACATATATTAAATAATTGCTAATTATAAATTACTATACACCATGTTAGAAAGAAGGGATTTTCTGAAATATGATTATCCTTTATACATTTATTTAGTTTTACACAATATGTGATTTTTAGCTGGAGAGATACAAGGTGGAAAGAGCTAATAAAGCTAAAGGCTCGGGTCATAATTTGACAGATGAAGCATCTGACGAAGAATCTTTCCATAATGATAAATCTACTGGACATAGAGAATCTTATGTAAGAATAAATTTGAAGAAATTTTATACTTTACATGTGTATAGTTCAAGGTCTTCTAATGGTACATGTAAAATGTGTATGAAGTTATAGAAATATTTTGGTAAAATATAGGTACACGAGGGTACTTCATCAAGGGATATAACACAAAGTAGCGTTAGCATGAGTGAAGGAGAAGCAGATGGTGACTTGGAAGGACTCGCAGGAAGAGTAGCTCGATTAGAAGAGTTACTGCAGGGAAAAGAAGCTATAGTTGAGGCTTTACATGCAGAAATAGATCACTTGAGAGCAGAGGCTTCATCACCCAATTCTTCTCAGAGTCAAAACAGTAGTATACATGGCAGAGATATCATATCCTTGTATCATACAAAGGTATATTATATTTTTAGTACACAGACAAATATTGGAAGATTTTTTTTGTGTACATTGTGTATGCTGGTAGTTGTGCATTGTGTTTTGTTAAACAGTTGCAGGAATTTGAAAAGGCAATAAATAAACGTGATAACCTAATAGAAGAATTAACATGGTCTTTACAACAGGCATTATCCGCTAGGGATAATCTTGTTACTCAACTGAATGCCATACAAGTACCCAGCAAAGACAGTGCCAGTGCAGTAAATAAGACAAATTTACAAGAAAAGGTAAGTATTATGATTAGGTTGAAAGGTAAGAGATTCTGAACTTTTCATACAGATTGATTTTTATTTAGAATAATATCTTAGAAGAAACTTTGAGTGATCAAAGATCAGTAATACAAAAATTAACTGATCTGGAGACTAGACATGCCAAAGAACTTTCAATATTTCAAGCCCAAATGAGTCACTATAAAAAAACTGTTGAAGCTTTGAAACTAGAATTAGTAAATCGCTCTGAGTCTCAACAAACTGCTCAAGCTGAAGTAAATCAATATAAAACAAAATTGAACGAGTTAAAGGTGCAGTATGAGAAATCTCGACAAATACAAGAATTGGACTATCTAAAGGCGAAAGAAATGCTAACCGAGCAAATAAAATTACATAAGCTGCAATTAGAAGAAATGACTTCGAAATATGTTGCTGTAACTGCAGTTTTAGAATCGAAAGAGAGCATTGAACGTTCTTTGGAACAAGCCTTAACGAATGCTGCAACATTGAGAGACGAGAATGAAAGTTTGAAGTTCAAACTAGACGACTTATCGTCGCGATACTCTGCAGCTCAGTCACTGATCGAGAACAGTCAAGTTCATGAACGAACTTTGAACAATAAAATCCATGATTTAGAAAAGTCCTTGTCAAGACTGAGCGGTATAAACATGAGTACATTCAGTGAATTAAACGAAACTACTTACCAAACGTTGGATGAAGTAGCAATTCAGTATCAGATGACAAAGCAAAAACTCGAAGAAAAAGCAGAGTTAGAGAAACTTCTCGTAAATAGAATAGAGAGTCTTGAAACTGACGTTCGCAAAACAAAGGCAGAGTTAGAAGAATCAAATCTTACTAAAAAGTCGTACGAGAAACAACTGAAAGATATGAAGAACACATGTGATAAATACAAGTCAGAGCTCAGCTTGTTAAAAAGGGAGGATTCAGATAATCAAACTTCCTTGCAAGCGAAAGTATATGATCTGACGGAAAAGTTGATGAAATCTGAGGAGGAGTGTCGAGAACTAAAAAATGGATTAGCCATTGCGTGGGCTCAGTGTGCAGAGGTGGAAGAAAAATTGAATCAAACATTAGCATCAAGTGACAGCAAACTCGATATTTCTGTACCAACTTCGAATTGTAGTACTACTTTAACAAAACAGTTTAAAGTAAGTAGAACTGCTAATGATTCTGGGAATACAATGCATGATCAAAGTACGGACACGAATAAAATGTTTTACGAGAACAACGAGGAAGCTGATGCTACAACAGCAACATTGCTGCAAACGAAACTTGCATCAGTAACAGAAGAAAATGAAAAATTGTCAAAGGAATTAGAACATTTGACGGAAAAACAAGCCGATTATGAAGAAGTTAAAAGCAAATTGAGCCATTATTCTTCGGTTTCGGAGAATTTGTCTAGTGAAAAAGAGCGCGTGACGGAAGAGAATAAGATTTTGAAGAAAAAATTGGAGGAAATGCATTTGTTTCAAGAATCTCTGAATCAATTGAGATCAAGTAAAGAATCGTTACGTAAGGAAATCGAGGCATTGATCTGCGTTCATGATGAACAAATAAGTGCAATAAAAGCTGAAACCGCATCAGAAATTAGGAAAGTACAGTCATTAGCTTTGAATGTAGAAGATGGGACGACCAAACTACACGATTTGAAGGCTGAATTGGAGTTGCGTCACGCGAAAGAAATGGAAGAATTACGAACATACTTTGAGCAGAAATGTTTGCTAATGGAGAAGCAATATTCTGAAGAAATATTCAGTCAACAATCAAAGAAAATGTCTGACAACGACAGTGAAGTCGCAGATGTAACGGAAGGTTTATATTTCGGAGGTGCGGGAGACTGTTTAAATGTTTCAAACATGTCTGAACATAGTTCAAGAGTCGCTTCTCCATTAGAGGATGAACAGTTGAAGCTTAATAGTAACAGTTTTAAGAACCTTGGTAAATCTGAGCTTGAATATGAAACAATCATCAAAGCTTTGCAACAAGAGTTGCAGAATAAAATAATCGAAATGCAGGATATGAAACTGAGTTACGAGAAGGCTTTAGAAGACCAGAAGAATAGGCATGAAAAAGATCTTTATGAAAGAGGAATCGAAAGACAGTTGTTAGGAACTTTGGTGAATAGGGTGAGTACAATACTTAAATGTGGTATGCACTTTTTATTCGTGTAATTAACGAACTTTATTTGCCTTTTGTTTTGTGTTAATTGTTGAATATTTTCCTTTGCGTGATAAAGCAGCTTCTTTCTGTATAAAAAAAAGGGGGTGCATATTAATAAAATAATATATTTTTTTTATTTGTTCCTTTGTTGTATTTTTACATTAACCCTTTGCACTCGAGAAGTGACTCTGTCACAATGCAAGTCTGCGTCGCAGCTCCTTGGTTGCTGCTACAGCGACATAGTAAATCGCTTGCGCACAACGTGGAGCTGCTGAGATGTATTGTGGAAATCTAAAGCAAAGGGTTAAGCTATATTTTAAAATTAGTATATTTGAGTTTTGTAGAAGGGTTAGTGTTTGTTCAAATAAAATAAATAAGTCATAAATAGTTTTACAAAAGAAATGCACGATATTTTAACTTATCATGAATGTAATTCATATGTATGTTTTCTTAGTTTTAGTTTATTTTTTCTTAATTTGTGTTTACGCAAAACTAGCGTTAAAATAATTCTAGTCGCCCAAGTGATAAATAGTTCCTATCACTTTGAAAAATTGTAATATCGCATAAATATTTTAAAGTAGTTATTAATTAGTACAATGTATAGTTGGGTACAAATTTCTGACTTGGAAGTTAAGTTCCGTTAAACTAAATAGAATTGTAATGTATAGTTCCTCCTGTAACTAACATGCTACTGTGTGACCACATATGTGTGCATGCAGCATTGTCAAACAGAGTGGGATGCGGGTGCGTTGGAAAACGGTGAATTAACTCAGCTGCGAGCGGCCTACAACCATCAATTGGAGGAACAAATCGCGCTAGCTAAGTTGGATATTATCAATGCGCTTCAAGATCAAATTCAGGTAGCTTTAGATTTAATCACACGAACTTGTGGCAAATTATTTTGCAAAGATCAATAGACTTGTATGCCATCTTCTTGCAAGAAAGAGGACTAAAGAAAAACCATGTTTATGGTCAACTTATTTATTGTTTTTTATATACGCGTTATTCGATATAGGCACTCTTGATGGTCGAGTCGGATACTGAAGACAATTGGTCACCGGAATTATTAGAATTGCGTGACAAACTTACCAACAATGCAAAACATGAAATGCAGCAGCTCAAAGAAGCGCATGCTGAAGAAATTCACCGTTTGGTGGAAGAACATTCTCGCAGTGTAGCCAGAATGATCGACCGTCATCAAGAGGAATTAAATAGAATTAAGTCAGATGGTACTCCTAATTATGATGAAAAACAAGATTCTAACAAAATCTTGCCCGTGGATTACAAGATTTTGGAAGAAAGGTATTTACATCTTTAATGAATTACAAACTTTTATAAGCACTGTTGCATACTTATCGAATATATTGTTCTATTTTTATTAAACAGAAATAGTTTAACTAAAGCATGTGCCACTCTTAAAACATTGGTCGAAGATTTAATACAATACTTCGTTGTATGTGAAGATGAAGTAAATAACACTCTTATTACTGAAGTTCTTAAAAGACAATTGTGCGATAGCGCTAGTAGCGATAAGACAGCCCATATTGAGGATATAACAAAATTGGAGAGTCGAAATGTTAGCTCTGCGTTAAACTCTTCCCAGGGGAGGATTCGGAGAGTTCATTTCGCTCCGAAAACTACTGAAATAATATCCATAATAAACAGTGACAGTGAAACCTTGCAAACTATAATGGAGGAAAATAATGACATCACTGAGAAATTAAAACAAGAATTGAACAATTGCTTGCGACGTTTGAAGACTGAAAGCGCTGAAATTTTCGGCACCTCGTCATCTACTGATGGCGATCAACGTGGTGCACTTATCAAGGAAGTCACGTGGACGGATGAAGCATACGAAGAGCTCAAGTTGAAACTAGAACATGCAGAATCTCTGATTATCGGTTACCAAGAAGAAACGGAACAACTGAAAGTTACTATTCTTAATCTCCAAAGAAAGCTGGCCAACGTGGAAAATAAGAAAGAAATCATAACAGAAGGTTATGGAGAGAACGACGAAGTGGGCAGTGACGTTACACTGCAAGATTTTTCACAATTACAAGAAAAAGGTAACCATTTTAATTGTGAAATCTCCATAAACAATCTTTACAATTGTCATTCATTTTTTAGCACGGCACGTGATATCAAATGGAGCAGGAGACTGCACAGACCTATTGCAATTGATAGATGAACTATACAGGCAAAGTGACAGATTAATGGATGACGCAAGAAAAGAGAAAGAAGACCTACAACAACAGGTAAACTTAATGCTTCTTTCTCGACGAGTGCACCGATTGCATGAATTTTTATTACACAGAATTGGTATGCTACATACAAAGAAGTTGTGGTGTATTGCATATTGAAAACGAGTTATGTATTTGGTAGTTTATTATTTTAATGTTTTATCTGTATTTATGAGCTTAGTACAGTATTTCCTTTCCTGGTGACTGTCTGTTTTGTCTCTTTTAAAAGCGCGGTATCATCTCCAACGCCATTTTTTTTTCGTCGACGCGAGGAATCTGTCGGCTTGAATCGTCGGACATTCGGATTTAAAGACATTTATACTCTTTAATATCTCTTCATGAATATTATCGTAAAGTTTTCCCGATAAAAATGTATTTGAACACAATCTCATTTGAGCTATTCTTATTTATATGTAATTGAAAATGTTTTAGGAACGATTTTACGATCAACGAACGTTTAGAAATAGTTCACTCATGTTTAGACTCATTTTCATTCGGAAAATTGTCCTAGTCTATTGCCCATACTTTTATGAAGATGCAATGAAAAATATAAAAGTTTTTAGTTTGCATTAATGTTCACTGTTAAGCTCTTTTCTTTCCATGCGCTTTCTAGATCTCTCAGGTTGACAACTATCAAACTCAACTTCTCGTCACTAGGGAAGGCACTACTGTATCGATTCGTATATTGCACAAGATATTGTTCAAAGCGAGTAGTGAAATCAGTTTTTATCTATGTTTACTCTCATTATTCGTATTTTATATTTTCACCAAAAATTCATCTGATTACAAATTTTCATTTTTCTGTGTTTGTTCGTTTCAAGCTTGTCGTTTAAAGCGAAGTATTTCAAATGACGAAAGAAATTTGTTATGAATGATATTAATAAACGTACCGATAGCATAATGAAAAAATATCACGAGTAAAATTGTATGGTTCTGTAATGCAGTTTTTAAAGATTGATTGGCGTTGTATTATCTTGCCAGCAGGTGCCTTTAGAACCTACTCCTCCCCCATACATTCACAGGGTATGCTGCCGAAAGGTAAATTATAGAAATACTAATACTATTATAAAATCTGCTGCGTAAGTTAATCGTAATTTTAACCGCATATATGCAACTTTTAACGCTGAATTGGAGACATTACGAATCTATTTCATTTTGGTAAAATGCTGCATCTGGAAATTGGCTTATCATGGTATCGTGCTGATTTCATAATAGAGTCATCATAGAAGAATACATAACAGTAACTCCCAAAATTAACAATAGCATGTATAACTATGGTGTATAGTTTCTTATTTTTATTTTGCATGTGCTTGATTAATATTGTTAAGCACTTCTTCTGTTTTCACAATTTATGTCAATTATATTTAGTCTTCTTTTTATAGAGCTAGTAGTAAAATGCAAAGTGTTAATTACCACACGAAAAAGCAGTCGAACTGAATCACAAAGCAGAACTAAATTTTGCTGACTATTTAAAATGCTCTTTTTTTTGCATAGTTGCACATTTTTATTTACATTATAGAGGCATGCAGTTGTTTATAGTACTCACTGCAAGTGCATTTCATTTATTGTCAGATGTGAACTAATGTCTTTCCTTGATAATGTGTCCAGATTTTAATATGCAATTATTTCACGTGTGTTATAACATATTTATAATTGAATTAAAATTCAGTGTGTCTTGTATGAATTATTCAGTTGTTTTTTTCTAACTTGACTTTGGCAACAATTTTAATTAAGAAAATACGCATATGTAGATCGAGGCAGCGGACAAACAATTAAAAGCAACTCGCAGATTCCTGGATGAACAGGCAAGCGAGAGAGAAGCTGAACGAGATGAAGCTGCAAAGCAAATACAGATTTTGCAAGAACAACTTAAAGAACGTGAACGCGATAAAGAACGGGATCAACGAATCACATCCGAGGTAAGTTTAAGAATATTTTATATTCCTTGCAAGGGAAGAACGGGCAATCAAAGTGGTTGCAGTTTTAAATCGCATACAAATTACTTAAAACTAAAATTGTACTTCTAATTGAAATAGCCCGTAGTTCAAACTGGACTATTTATGCGCTCTCGAGGTGTCTGCTTTTCTTGGAAATTTGAAACATTGAAATTTTATTTACACTGTTGTTCCAATCTAATTAATATGTTACATAAAATTCAGGTGTAAGATCTAAACCTTTAACCTAATAATTTTTATTTGTTTTGGATTGGGATTTTTTCATAATCTTTACTGACTCTATATAAATATTTTTAAGCGATTCGACTAATGAATAACTCGTGGGAAATTTTGTGGAAATTTATTTTGTACTTATGATTATCGCCGGCATTTGCACCAGTGTTTCTCAAACTGTGATCCGCGAACCTTTGAAATTAGCTAATTCTCGAAATAAAAATAAAAGTATATTATAGTGGAACTAGGGAAATACTTGTCGCGATAAGGCGTTAACATTTTTTTATGCAACATTGTTTCGTCCAATACCTGTTCTTCGTTACTTTTATTAAAGTACAAATACAAGAAAACTACTCTAAAGTGTTTACTAACAATTTTCCTGTGTCAAAAGAGTCTATGGGAAGGTGAATTTTGAGAAACACTGATCTATATTACACTGTAATTAGGTAGCTTTTAACACGCATTGTTACTAATTGTATTAACACGAGTTTTTCTGCACTCTGGTTTTGGTTTTCTGTTCGTTGCACAAAGCAGACTACACTATCACCTGTATCAACGTCAGACGTCCCTGTGTTTCAAGCATCTGACATCACTGCTGCTGTGAGTTGTATTCTATTTATTATATTGATCAGTATATTTGACAGTATTCCAATATACAGGACATTAGGTAGAGAGTATAAAAGATATATTTTTCTTTAATAAAAATCAAAATAATTTTTATGCACGCAATAATATTGGTTTAGAAGCTTAATCTCAACACAATGGTCACATTAACAAAACATTATACGCTTTGTATGTTACGCGTTAGTGGTGTTTCTTTGTAACTAGTTATGGTTGTGGTTAAATAGATCGAGATAATAGTTAGGAAGTTCGATTTTAAAAAATTGAACCAAATTCAGGTGGAGGTCCTCGAGTCTCAAATGAGAGAGATGAGCTCTCGTATATCGGATACGGAAGCTAAAAAGACAGAAACTGAAATCGAACTGAAAGCAGCTGTTGATAAGATCTGGGTGCTAAGGGAAATCATTACCGATTTGGAGCAACAATTACAAATAAAGACTGAGAAAGAAGAATCCTTGCAGCTTCAAATAAATCAATTAGAAACTGTTATCGCCGCTCAAACTAAGAACCAACATGATTTAGTGCAGGAACTAGATTCAATGAAAATGGACAGTGAAAATAAACAGCTCAACGAACATATCAGTCTATTACAGGTAAGTCTTGATAAACACTGTTTTCGAGAATATGCTTACCTACAAATATGATTCTACAGGAGGAATTAAGGAAGCACAAGTTAAGTTCAGAACAGTTCAGCGTTAATTCTGCAGCATTGAAGCAAATGAAAACAGAATTGCGCGATATGCTATCTCAGTTGGACAAAAAAATTAAAGATCTAGAATCTGTGCACATGTGCAGCTCTAATTTGAGCTTGAGTCAACCAAGCGAAGATGTATCCATTAGGGAACAAATAGATGCGTCTCGTTGCCCTACTCCGGAGGATCCTACTTTACCACCAATGTTGCCTCTCGATCAGTTGCTTAAACTTAAGGAGAAAATGATGAAACATTTTAGAGCCGAAGAAGTTGTATTTAAGAGAATTAAGGATTTAGAAATGCAAGTGACATCTCTGAAGAATCAGAACGAGGAACTGCAAGCAGAACAGGAGATTTTACAGCAAACTGCCTCTGAACAATTGTTCCAAATGGAAGCAATGCGTGGTCGTTTGGAGCAACAAAAACAAAATGCCCCATTTGCTCAGAGGCAGGCAACGTCGCGTTTAGAATTGCAACTTCACGAAGCTAACGCAAAATTTCAATCGTTAGAGCGAACTGTCGCTGACAAAGACCTGGAGTTAAAAGATGTCAAAAATCAACTGGACAGAGTTAATCAGCTTTTGCAAGAGAAAGAAGCAGAAATTGCGAAAGTCGTGCAAGTAGAGAGCGCAACGATTCAAAAATTGAAAGAGCATTTAGAAGTTGCCGAGGAAGAAAAGAGAATATTACAGGCACAGGTTGGTGTCCAAGAACATGCTCAGCTAGAGTTGCCTCGGTTGATCGATAGCATGTTGGCCGACAAAAATGAAGAAATAGATCATCTGAAGGAACAATTAACTAAGAAAGAGAAACAACTTGAATTATATTCCTCGTTGAATTTAGACGAAACGCAACTACGAGAGTTGATACGACAAGCAGATCCAAAGAATAGTGCTCGTACGTTAAGCGATATTTTGTCCATTCACTCGGAATGCGAGGACACGGCAGAAGCCATTCGAGGAGTAAGCGGGACTCAAATGCTTCCCAATGCGTCTACTTTCAAAATTCCTACTCCGTTTGTATCATCTAAGAACGCGGACGAGTCTGTTATGCCTTTAATTGATCCAACTAATATGATCTTACAAGTGCCACCGCTGGATTTAGGATCTCAGTCTCAGTGTTCGTCGGCCACGCCTAATCAACAGTCTATAGGCATGGAGTTGTTACATAGTGGTTTCGAATCGGGAAATACAGGGAATAATTTGTCGATAGACGAGACAGAACGCGTCTCACAATCAAAACAAGAAAGCGACAAATTACAAGAGTGCTCGGAAAGGGAATCCGATCAAAGGAATGAAAGTAATGAACATAATTCGCACATTACTTCGATAAAATATACACAAACCTCCATTAATGAGGCTATCAAGGAAATAGAGAACTTGGAGAACCAATTGGAAATTGTGAAGGAGGAATTACAGGCGAAATCAGCGGTTCTAGAGAAACGCGAGACAGATTTAATATCTTTGCAAAAGATGTACAATGAACAGCAGGTAGAATTCAAGGAAGTGGTCGAAGCACTCTCGAGGGACAAATGTTTCTATCAGAATCAATACGAGTTGTCGCGGGTATCTGAACATAAAATAAAGAAAGACTTGCAGGAGGTAGAGAATGTCCTTAAATTAAGAACCGAAGAAATCGAGGAGCACAAGAACAAAATGCAAACAAACGAGAAAATTATTATGGAGTTAAATTCGGAGAATACAAGACTGAAGAAGGATATAGAAGATAAAGAGCAGGAACAATCAAGAAAGTATACCGCCTTATGTATGGAAAGGATAAAGGAATTGCAAAATCTGAGAGATGCGATTCTCGAAAAAGACATCACTATAGAAACCATTCAGACACGCAATATCGAGATAGAGAACGAAAACAAACAGCTGTACGAATTCAAGACCAAGTATCAATCGTCGAAGCGGGAACTCATGGAGTACCAAATCGAGATCCAGAGACTAACAGAAGGTTTGAATAACAGAGATCAAATCATCAGACGATTGGAAGAGATGGCTAGACGTACTAGTTTCTCAGGAACATCTTCACCCTCTAATGAAAAGGATCAGGAGATACATCACTTGCAGGAATATTTGAAGGAAAAGGATAAAGTCATACGTCAGATGAGCGATGACAGCAAAAGTTTGCATAGAGCTCTAGAGACGATACAAAACAAGATGAAGGAATCTGGAAACGTGGTGGAGTTAAGGAAAAAGTTAAAGGACGAAAGAAGAATAAATACCGAATTACGGGAGATGGTAGAAAAGTTGAGTAAGGAATTGTCCGAATTAAAAGTATCCGCGCAACGATTACCCGAAGATACTGATATTGAAGATATGGTGCAGAGAGAACTCAATTTGTCAGCACACCTGGACAGACAAATTATGAGTGCTATTGAAAGTGATACAGAAGATAACGCATGCACGATGGAAAGACAAACTCAACAGCATCGAGATCATCAGGAAGGAATAAAAAGAAGTATGGAACTAAAATTACAATTAAATCAAGCCAATAAAATTAACGAAGAACTAAAAACACTGAAAGATGACTTAGAAATTGAGAAAGGAATGCTCAAATGTCAGATTGCAGAATACGAAGCCCGAATCTTCCAACTTAAATCAGATTTGACAGAAGAATCTAAAAAGGTTACGAAACTCGACGAAGAATTGACGTCTGAAAAGAATTTAATTCGAACGTTGAAGATTCAAATTGAAAAGGAACATAGAGCGATGCAGTCTGGACATGTTCAAGATTCAGAGTTGATCGAATTCCTTCAGGATAAGTTGAAAACATCTCTAAATAACGAAGCGAAACTTCGTAATGACCTGTCGGTCCTGCGCCAAGAACACAAAAGTCTGGAAATACAGTTGACTTTAATGAAGGATCACGTACAGTCTCAAAAAGCGGATGAGTTACCAAAGCTTGCTGAACTTTTGGAAACCGAGCGAAAGAAATACTTGTCATTTGTGGAAAAATTTGAAAAAGCAGAACGAAATAATTCGGAATTGAAGGACACTGTGAAAAAATTGCAGATGGAAAAGAATCGTTTCGAGAAACAGTTGGAAGTGGAAGTAGAGGAAAAAGAGAAATTGGTGAGTAGTCTGGCCTTGATCGAAGGAATCAAAGACCATCTGCAAACCGATCTCAGACGTACTAAAGAGGAACTCAAAGCACGAGAGGAAGAATGCGAGTGGCTACAAAAAAGGATCAAATCTATGTCTGATGCGGAAAATAGAAGGCAGGAGCAAAGTACTAGCGAACATAACGAGCTTAAGGCATTAAGAAGAGAAATTAATAATGCAAGGGAAGTTATGGTTAGTAAACATATCATAACATTTTAAAACACTTTATTTCTAAAATAATTTAAGGTTTTTTAATTGAAATTTTTTGTTCGATAGATGGATTTAGAGGCTGATGTAAAACAATTGAAGAAAGAACTAACGGAATCCCTTGAACGAGAAATGAAATTAAGAGATACAATTATTGAGTTGCAACAAGATTTGAGAACGACTGCTAAAAGGGAATCGGATCATGCAAAAGAAATAAAAATCAGATTTACGGGCGAGAAGAATACGCCTTCCAAATTCATACAAAAAATTAAGGTACCTAGTAGTATAGTAACATGGTATTTTACATTGCATTACAAATATACGTGTTGGATAACCAATACTCTGTTTAATAGGATCTTAGTGATATCAATGAAAAACACGTAAATGAAAAGAGTATCCTACAAGAGAAGCTCGGTAAAGCACGAGATGAGAAGGAGCACCTTATCCAACGAGTAAGACTACTCGAAGCTCAAATAAAACGAAACAAAAATTCTCAAGATACAAACGCATTAGGTTCAGATTATGTAGACAAGGTAATTTTGTATTTTAGTATATGGTTAACTTCTATATTTACTTACGATAATGTTTCTGTACTATAGTTGCAGCACTTTTATGGGAAATATTTACGAGCAGACAGTAGACGTAAGGCATTAACGTATCAAAAACGTTATTTGTTGACCATAGTAGGTGGTTATGAGCTTTCAGAAGAAAATACGTTGACTATTCTCTCTCAGTTAACTAAAGAACAACGATCTTACACTACGATGGGTCGTAATAAAAAATCACCAAAAGTACGTTTCAAGAGTGCAGCACTAGTTTTCATCAGTATATACAGAATGAAGTGGCTGATTCTTAGATGGACAACCGGCAAACGAATAGGTGTTAAATCATTATTGTGGAATGTAGATCATGCATTCATACCAGTGCAAAAATCTGTTATGAACCATTCACCTCCTGTTCGAGAAAAGTTGACTACAAAGTGAGTACAACGGTAAACGAGCATATTAACATTGTTATAATGTAAGCAACTTATATAAGAAACTTTGATTGTCCTTGCAGTTGTAACAGTGAGTTTGATGGATTTGCGCTTGAACAGTATTATCAACGGTTAAAAAATATTCAAGAGACATTAGGTTTAGCAATGACAGAGTCTGGAAGTCGACAGATACTTCCAGAATAGTATTACGAATGTCTAAGTCCGATAAGCTTTAAGACACAAATGTGAAATATACTCTGAAACTGTGATTGAAATATCACGTTGTTTTTTAATGCAGCCATTAGAATATGACCTGAATGGGATTGCTGTTCCTGTTTGTATTATCAAATGCAAATTGTAAACGAGCGTTATAGTCAAAAATGTTGTTGAAATTATATCCTTTCTTTCATGTATTTTTCATACCGAGTGTAAATAGAACTGTATCATAGAAACTGCAATTGTTGATACGTTAAATCTTCGCACGTTTACCTTATCATAATTTATCGTGTACAATTCACATCAGTACTATTATTTTAAACAATTTATAGAAGAGCGAACACAATAATGCTAACTATACGTGCTCGTTTGACACATTTTACCAAAGTTACGATAAACTATACCTTTACGCGTACTATTAGACCTTTTAAGAATGCAAACCTGTGCCTTGTACATTTTAATAAGTGTTTAGTATTTATTTATCAATAATATGTACGTTTTTATATAATGAATAAATAAAGTATGGAATGCCTTTTTATGAAACTAATGAGTAAGGAATTGATCAATAACTCTCACATATCGATATATCATTGGTATATTTGTATATTTTAACAAAAGGTACCTATCGTTTCAATTTAATAACACATTAAACACTCGTTGCCTTGTGTATTTCACAGTAAATATAACCGTAGGTTGAACCAGTTGCAATACTATCTTAAATCGGTGATCATCGTGTTAAAGGGATTCTGATCCATTGTACGAGAATTAATTTTACATCGCAAAGGAAGTTCTTAATCGCAACACTTTATGCAAACTAATTGGGAAATAATACTAATCAACAATTACGGTGATAGGAAGTTACAGAGTTCTGTTTCTTGTACATTTTTTTGTAACAATAACTAATTCTGTTATCAAGTAATGCCTAAAAAGACGGAACGCAATCGTCGCTTATAGAAGTTAGATGTTATTTACATATTTACAGTAAGATGTGTGATAAAATATATGGCGATCATCTAGCTTTATACAAGATACTTCAAAATATGCAATAGAATTCGAAAAAAGGTGTTTGCTTTCGGATTATATCGCGTTTTTTGAAGCACCTTGTATATTCTTGATATATCTAAAGTTACTTCCGATTTTGTTAAACGTAATCTAAGAATTTAAGGCTTTTTGTTAACCGTTTACAGTTATAGTTTAAACAGTGCAAATTGTATGTAGCTTAAGTATAATTCTGTTATCTTTCTTTTTGTTTTATTTCATACTTCGAGGTTTCACTAGCAAATTACCGATTTCATATTAATTGGAAACTACATCTTACGAATCCTTATTTCATCGTAATAAATCTTATAGAAATTTGTAATACTTTCTTTGTAAAATATCGTATATTGTTAAGACTTACTATTTACTCCGTTCAAAGTAAGTGATACGAATTCTCACGATGAAATCCGGAAGAGTTTAAAAAAGAACTTTTGTCCAATTTTTTGCTTTACACGAGAAAAGAAATCTTACGTACATCATTTGATAGTGGACGAAATCAAAACGTTACACAAAATTATAAACGGTTAATTGTATTATACTTTGGAATCAAATTAACAGCATTTCTTCTTTGCATTTGGTGCACGCAAAAGGAAGTCAAATATATCATATTTTTTGCGATTAGTGCATATTTCAAATTAATTGAATGAAGAAAAGCTAAATCATACGTGTTACTTTCAGTAATTTTAATTAGTTACTTGTGCATTCTCGAAAATTCAAACGTAACCGTTCACAGCAGAGATGAGCAAGATTCACATTTAGGTAAGGAAATGTATGAACGAATAAAAGATCTAAAATATTTACGGAATTACAATTAAAATATTTTTATAATTATAAAATATTTATAATGCGCATTTATAATTATAAAAATATTTAGTTATTTACGGAATAAATGAAATAAAACAACGTTTCATCCGTCGTTTGTTCAGTTCAACAGGTAAGACACCGTTGGTGACCACTCATTCATGACATGAGCTCGATGATCGATGACCAATGATCTATGACATAAGTGTTAATTCACCCCTGAAGAAGCTAACTGCGAAACGTTAGAACATTTTTCCCAAATGACATGTCTTGCAACCGAAAGTCTCGATAAGTATTAACTGTTACAATTTTTAAAATCCTCAAATGTTCTGTACGGAGTTTTTATTCGCCATCTATTATTTGAATAAAATTCTGTCCATCTCTGGTTTGTTGTTGTGTTTGATACTTGTCAGAATATTTTTACGCACGGTTCAGAAAAATGAATCGATTGAATCTATTTTCTTTCATGGACTGTTTACTTTAACATAATTTTAAAAGTCAATTGTTTTGGGAATGTCTATTATACATACTTATGTACATATTTAATATTTCTACATAGAAAATTGGTGACGCCGATAATTAAATCTTGAAGTTGTAGGTCAACGAATACTAAAATCTTTTCTACCGATACTTTGTACCAGAGATGGACAAAACTTTATTTGAATAATAGATGATCTTTTTCATTCGTTTATTTGAAATGTTTATCGAAATAAGAATTTTGTCCATCCTGATTTATATGTTCTGGCCTTTCAACCACTCTTGATATCGTATCAAGAGTCATGTTTTCTTTGGTAAACTGTATGTGATAAATCAACTATACCAGTAGTGCACAAAATTTGGTACTTTTATCAAGTTCATCTGCAGCCCGTAAAATAAAGATAAAATCAAACTTCAAAATAATTTGTAACATATATTCGTATGTTAAGCATCATACATCTTGTTTTTATCACTGATTCTGTGAAAAAGTAAAGAATATATCCTCAACTTAAAGCTTATGTCACTTGTTAATAAAAAAAAGTAGGAAGTTTTTGAAAAAGTGAATTCAAATATTTTAACTTTACCACTATTTACTTTTTTTTTTATATTACTATTTATATGCATTGAAAAAGCAAGGGCCAATAGGTATTACAAATCTGATTTACATGATCTGTAACGTGTTAACTTATCTTTACAGACACATTAGACGAATTTGTACATTTCCCAAATTTTCAGGGTATAACGTTGAAGCAAACAAGTTTCAATGACAAAATATAAAAAGACAATAAATTGACTTCTCAGGACATTTACATCCAGAGTTTTAAATATGACGAACTTAAAGAGACAACATATAGCTATATTGTTTAATATTTTTTTTTTATATTAGTTAATTAATTGATTAAAAAATGTAACTAGAAATCGTTGATGCCTAATACTCTGACTTACCTTGCTCGCAATTTAAATCAGAGAATATCATAACATTTTACAAAAATATGACTTCTAACAATTATCCAAATATTTTAGATATTACATTTCTATTCACACATATATTTGGTAGCATTTAAATATATAATCAAGTACTTTTAATTATAAAACTAAAGTAGATGAAACTGTGAATAAATAATATAATTTGCTATAACTTCATAGAAGCCAACTGTTAAAAAGCTTGTATCTAGCTAGAAAGACTACTATTATTGGCAATAGAATCACACAAATTTTTGTATACACATCATTTATTTTACGAACTAGTTTTATTTCTGTGAAAAATAGCAAGATGTGAATATTTGCAACTTTAATTTTAAGTGTTCACAAGAATTCAAATTTTTCAAGTTTTCGCCGACTCTTGTCTGAACTTTTTAAAACAAACTAGTTTTCAACAGCATATTTGAATTATATTTTTGTAAACCTTATAGTTGATTCTCCTGCTTCATATAAAAAATATGTGCAATTCTTCCCAGTAAAGTACAATGTCAGTCTTTGCATGATTCTTCAACTGCACAAAGTGGAAGCCAGAGTACTAAATAAATCTTGAAATAAATAATTTTTAAAATAAATTAAAGTAATGGTATTTTCACTTTTCAAAATTAAAATAGACAACAAAGAGTATCAATCTTGCAAGCAATATTTATATTCAGCACAGAAGCTTGCATAAATAAGGAATAAAAGTATAAGTAGCACAAAACGAATAGTGCTTCTGCTTTTGCAGAAACTTGTTGACTTTTAATTAATTTAACATTATGTTAAATAGAAATATGTTTTTTCGTAATCCGAAATTTGGGCCACAGAAATTATTATCTCACATTATTTGGTCCAGTAATGAAAAACGTTGTGCACCACTGGGCTTATGCGGTTCAGTTCATGAATGCTTTGAAATATGAATTTCATCTTGTACAGTTAAATACATACATTTGTTAAAAACTTATACATTTGGCTTTTCATACAAACTTTTTAAATAGTTCCTTTTTACTTTTTACACGAGTCTTGAAAGTTGTGGAATGAATTCTCTATTTTGTTATAAGCAGTATGTCTTTTTCAAGTATAGGGTGGAAGGAGGAGTTTAGCGCAAGGTATATTTTTAAAATTTACAATAAATTTTGATAAATATTCAACAAAAAATTATCTTCGATTTGTTGATATTTTTCTAATAAATTAAATAATTCTGTACAAAATTCTTCAAAGAAGTAGGGAATATTCTATATTATCAATTAATCGCTCCTCCTTCCCCTTCACTCTTAAAATTAAAAGAACCGTCTAATTATTTGCTAGCTTTGCGCGTTAAAAACCCTTAATTCGGCCCTTTTGCTTATCTATTTTTTTTACACGGTGTTTTTGGAACAATATCTACCGTATAGGAAGGGAATTAGGTTCATATTTTTCCCGCTCAAATCATCCGTGTTTGTGATTGGTGCATGCATCTTTGAAGTTTGTGGCATTAAACGGTCCAAAGTAATCGTCGTGAAGTTGTCGGATAATCGTCTCTATTGGGCATAATTTTGAATCTTTTCGCGTTCTTTCGACGTCCGCGCGTTCAATGTAATTGACACTATAGAAATTTGCATTCTTGCAGAAAGGTATTTTCTGTGTGAAATCTTTTCCATTTACCACAACACGGAAGTAAAAGTCACTGGCCACGTGATTCTCGTTCCTCGGATTTATGCGATAAACTTCGATTACGAAACGGGAAGCATAATGAGGCATAGTCAATTTGTCGGAAAAGATGCCCAGAGCTGTCGCCAGGTATTCCAAAGTCTTGTCGTGTCCAGAATAAAGAACTATCTTCGGTTTGGCTTCGGATATTATGCGTAACATGTAAGAAACTATGCTTCGAAGAAGCCCATAAGCTCTTAGCAATCCGTACTTTCGACGGCTGTTGCTTTTTGCCACTTGCCTAGACTCCCATTCAGTGTAGGCGAACAAGCCTGTCACATGTTCCGTTTTCACGCATACTCGTTGATTGTCAAAGTCTATACAAGGCAGGGAAGCACCATGGCAGATGTATGTCAGTAATGCATCTTTTAAGGTATTGGGATCCATTGTTTGGGCTTGATCAGGAATTTCAAACACTGCGTTGGAAGCCTGTTTTATAAGCTCTGCCACTGCTGGATGAGATTTGAGATGATCGGACATTTCCTGCAAAACCATCCAGAAGTTCAATATACAACATTGTCAGATACAAGCTATAGAATTTTTTAAGTAAATGTTATCCATTGATCGTCATTTGTTTTTAGGACTGAATATATATATTCAGTATTTTATATATGTTTTTCAAGTATGAAATCACTTGAATGGATCCATTCTCTGTTCCAATGTACTTACTTTTACATGTTGTTTAAAGAATTTTTCAGCAGCTGGACACGCACAGTCTGTACTACAAAATGCGTAGCTTTGACTTTCTTGCATAGTAACTTTAGCTAGATTTTGAAAACCATCAGTTTCCAAGAGAGCATACAATAGGGCAACCGCACTTTGGACTGTTCTTCGATACCTAGTGCTCCAGACGATAATATCTTTGTTGGATATTGTGCCATTGCCCAGATTGAGTTTATGGTAATAAGCGTTTCTAAGTATGATTCCAGTTTTTAAAAGTTGTCCAATGCCAAGCGTCGTCAACTGGCCAATTCTGCAGTCTTTGGAGTTGGCAGGTAGCATAGGAAAACCATGAAACGGCCCCAAGAATTGTGCCCATGATGTTCTGGAATAACTGGAGACATTTTGCAGGAAGTTTACATAATTCTGGTATAGGTTTTCTAATTCGGGTGTTGAACCAAACTCTCCACCACAATTTACTATGCTTATGTTTCGAATGTGAGCTAATGGCCCTCTGTCTCCATGCCGTATAAATACCAAAATACCACTCAATGTTAAGTTCCCATCCAACTTTCCTATACACAGGAAATTAGCGGTGTTATTGTATCGTTTTTTTGCATTGCAATAAGATAATGTTATTCCAAGTGTAAAATATTATGGTACCTTCGGTTTCTGCAATAATTTCATTGGGTGAATTACAAAAACGAAATATTTTTTTTGTTTTCATGTCAGCTCTCAAATTTCTCGGAAATTCCCTTATAGAAACATCATTACTTAGGACTCTTGTTTGTACAGAACTCCTCTCATCTATACCAATATATTTGTACATACCTACAGAATTTAATAAATGCCATTTTATTTCTCATACCTTATAGTAGTTTGCATGCAAGTACATAGTATAAAGGAATAAAATGGGGGGATGATATTGCATACTGAAAACTCATATACGTGCACCTGTTTGTACGTAAATAATAGATCGACATTCGATTCGCTTTATTTAGAAAAGAATGGAAAAATATGAAACTTCAAATGGTTCTTTAATCGTGCTCACGTGCACGAGTTTTAGCTTTGCTAACGAAGCCGATAATACGAAATCGTGTATGCATGCGTTAATTACATTGTCGTATGTTAATTAGTGAACATTTGTGTCACGATAAAACAATAATCTCTACAGAATATATTAATTAATGCAGTATTGTTGATTTAAAATATTAGAGGAATGACGATACAAAAATACTTGTTTTCAATGATTATATACAGATTATCTACAACCTACATGGTTTTAATTAATTTGTAAACTATCCTAAACTTTCTGACGTCGGTTTAATGTAATTTCTTAATTTGCTAAAGGATAGATGTGCCGTGAAAAAAGGGAGATAGATATAAAAAAACAAAAGAGAATATCAAGTTTCTGTTCCCAGTAAAGAGGCAAAATTTTTATCTAGATACAAATTTCAAATAACGAATAAAAGATAGACTGTTTATCCGTTACTCGTCCAATAAAAATTAGAATTCGATCAAATGAACAAGCGACGCGAATAAATCGCTATGCATTGACGTTAATTTTTATCTGTTCTTTTAATACAAAATTTTGCCTATCTTTGGTTCTCAGTTTACCAGCAACGAGAAGGAAGATCCAAACACTGAGGATCACGTAGCAGTAAAAGGCTCGATGCTGGTAAGATAATCGAACCATTTCGGCCAACATTTTGCAATTTGTCCTGGCCGAAGCCAGATTCTCCCGATCCGGATATCACGACCACGATGACGAGGACGTGATCGACGACGATGACACCGAGTCAAACAACCAGCATGAACCCGGTTCAACGACTTTGCTCCAGCCTGCATCCTCTTTTCTCGGCAACTCTATCGCATAATTCTGTTGCAGTGTCCTTCGGAGATACGAGAAAAATCGTGGGGATGATATCGAGAGAGGGATTGTCCACGTCTGGTCGACTCCTGGACACCGGGTTCAACCAAAAGAGGACGTCAATGGGCGCTGCCGCTTGTCTATTCTCTGACATTTCTTTCACCTTCCCTAAGTATATTCCTTCCTCGATTATCTTTTTGTTTACTTTTCAGGTTCCTAATCGGTGATCGTTGGAATTGGATTTTTAAATCAATAACCAATCGCCAGTTGTGAAAACGTTACTGATATTCGTCGTCGATTTTATTTAGGTTTTGGTTTTTGATAATTATACATTTTAACTCGACAGTATGATCAGTCATAGACGAAGAATGGAAATTTGTCACGACGAATTACTTCCCTCTTCTTCAAATGTTTTTTTTTTTCTTTTTTTTTTTAGATTTTCAGTTTAACTTTCAGTGTCGTTGTGTTTGGTTTATGGACGGTGCATTTACAAAGCGAAAATTTATAAGGGCCAATAAACGATCCCTGGTTGTGTTAGACTTTTGTTACGGAAATAATTCAAATCGTGTCTTCCATCATTTCAGAAATGTTCAGTTTATTGTTTTCGTTAATGTTGTCAGACTTCCATCCTCACAAATTTACATTTTTGTTACTACACATTAAGATCGCGTTGACATATGACAGACGACGACGATCGATACAGCGGTTCTTCAACATGTTTATCGTATCACCCTCACTGTTTACACTGTTAACATTTTCACCGCTGACATCGCACCTTTGAAATATAACTCGCGACAGAAAATACTGAGTAGAATCGGAAGCTTAATGAAACATTTTTCTCCGACTGACAGGTAAGCCGCGCTCCTTGGGACAGGAGTAGGTTATCGAAGTCCGCATGCGCAGATTATAAGTGTTCTCATTGGTCTATCCTCGGTTTTAAATCCATTTCGATCCGCGGTTAAGAGAGGTGCGGAGAAGTTAATTCTATCTTGTGGAAGTATGTACACGTTATTCAACAAATTGTCAAAATAATCATTAATCGACCGAATACGGTGAATGAGTAAGACTTAATCATCTCGATAGTCATTTGTTGTACACTGGAAATGGAAAAATATAAAATTAGTTTATGGAAGTCCACCAATCTTCTTTACGGTTCCTTTACGTTTAATAATCCTATACATTTTTCTTTATTTTGTTTACTTTCATGTTCCTTTAATTACCATGTATGTTGATATATAACAAATAGTCTGCGTGAAAAGTATATTTATTAGAAGATTTAAAATTGTTTCATACATTATTAGGAAATTAGATAATTTTCCAGATGGCACACAACAATTAAAATTTTCATAGGTGATCAATAATTATACCTTTTAAGGTTACTATTCCTTTATGAATACACGGTATAGGTATGGAATTCCTTTTGTGTCAACAAAAATATGTTTTTCGTTTGTAGAGGATATGGTTTTGATAAGATAGACAACTACTTTAATACACGAACGTTCGCATTACATTCTTTGGGCAAATGTTAAACGTAGGCTTATCATTACAGAGGTAAAAGTAGGTGACTTAGAAGCGCAGGCGCCACCGTATCTATTTCCGATTTCGGGCATGCTTGTGAATCTTGTCTTACCCCTCCTTGACGTGTTCTGATTCCACCGATGAATGCATAACCCTGGTTAGACAAATTTCTTACGTTAAGTTTACACAATTATTTCATTTAGTCGTAAAGTGGATTCGTAACTGCATATTCGACCTATCTTGACATAGGTACGGCAGCATTTGGTATCAAGCTAAAGGCATTGACACTAATTGTGAGAAAATTTGAGTCTTATGAGATGGAAAATTATGGTTTTTTTTTTATACAAAACGTAACAAAATGTCTCATACCGTAAAAGGAGCAAGATACTACGTATTCCTTAACATCGACACACAGTATTGTACAGCAAATTTTAGTATAGTACTGAGTATTCCATCGAAATACAGTATAATTCTGCTGCCGACATTATATTACAGCATTGTACGTCAGAATAGTGAAAGATACAGAATACTCCCACATCATACAAAGTTACATAAAGTCATATGCCATAATGCAGCAAGATACTACGCAATCCTCGACCTCGATACACAGTATTGTACAGCAAATTATGCAAATGTATCACACATTTTGAAAAGAAGATAAGTCACTCAGTATCAAAAAATATTATTACGATTTGGACTAATTATTAATCTTCAAGTAAGCATTATGTTAAAAAATAAAAAGAGTATAATTGTTAACAGAGTAAAATTACTGTAACACCAGTATATATGACCGTATTGTAATTACGATTCGAAGAAAAAAAGAAAATCTATTTCGACGAACAGTCTGTAAATAGAGAAGTTTTATATAATATTAGACAATTGCAAAAGAAGCAATAAAAATTACCTCAATCGAAGGAACAGACCCAAAAAGGAACTCAATGTCTAGTACAAGATTTTGACCAACTAGTGTTCCACAGTGACAAGAATATAAGAGAAAAAGTAATAATAACCCGACTAAAGACTGCCCACTCTAAACTTGCATATGAGTACCTGTTAAAGAAAACAGATCCATAGCATCGCAACTCCTGTAACAAACAAGTTATAATTAACCACATTTTATACGAGGACAGAAGATTCGAGGTGCAAAGACGAAAATACAACGGACATGGCCCTGACATCACAAAAACGAGTCCAAAATACCGTAAATTTCGTAAATTTCGTAAATGGGAACACCTGCATATCTACGTTATTTATAGTTCTATAAACAAAATCTATAGGACGAAGTTACACTGTTTGAAGGGGTACGTGTAATAGTGGAACTATTATTTACTCAAAGTCAGTTTTTAAAGAGATTTCAAGGCTATTGACGTTGTTTAAATGGAATGTGGTATTTTCATTATTTTAATCTCGTAGCTGATAAAAAAACAAATTCAGACATGTATAAAATATTAACCTTCAGATAATCTTGTGAGGAATTATTTTTTTACGTATTATATTCCATAATAATATGAGAACATTTCTTGCTACAGACATTTTTTACTGTAACTTTTGTGTTACAAACTACATATGAACTACATAATTTGAAGAATCCCTATATACTTTCAAGGTTCCAAATACCTTTGACCGAAAAAGAACAAAATGGCGAACGTTAGAATGTTCTCAACACTTTTCTTGAATTTTGATCAGCTAAAAATATAGTTAAATATTAATGCATAATTATAATTCTATTACGAACGATAGCTACAAAACTATATTTTAATAATCTGTTTGTTTGCTTTCGAATGATCCAGTTTTTTTGTAACATTGCTCACCGCGAACCATGTTTTCTTTGGAGCTCCACCAGCTAATCGTTCATATCTCAAAGAATTTTAAATCTTTTTGGATGGAAATTTTTGTGGTATATTTTCAAGCATATATCTTTCCGATAGAGGAACATTGATTATGAAATATATCAACCAAGCATGATACAAATTCGCGAGGAAGTCCCTTTTTTAGACATTACAAGTACCCCTAATCCCTGGTTTTAGCAAATGTCCGAATATTGAAGTTATTCATAGTGTGCCATCAGACTCCTGATTCGGTCTTCAATTTGTTTGGATACTTCAAACGATTCCCCCATGCGTCGGGATAACGGAGTCACTGCATTTTTGCAGTTTTTGTTTCCCCCCTATAGAGGGAGCGATTAGCGTCGCGGGGGCGTTGAATTGGCAATCAGGCGGCAGACGACGTAGACGGGTCCGATTACAATTCCACGAGTCGTGGTACACTGCGAGTAACTCGAACTAACTGGCCTGATATGAGAGCTCGAGACTAACCGTAGTCAACTACGGACAATCTAGCCATCAACCTTAAACGGAATACATTTACGGTTAGATGCGTATACACTTACACTCCTGGTGAAGCGAACAAGTGACGTTAGCATCCGTTCCCTTGCCACGACCTACACTGGGACAGAACTAGAAAAAATGTAATCATACATCTGAAAATTCGTAAACAAGTTGGTATCGTAGAGGTATTATAAATGGAGCAGGGGAGACATAGGTCTCCCTGTAAGCGGAGATGTCACGTAGTGAAAAAGAGAAAAATGGTACCCGATACATCTCTGTGCTTTTATTAATGTGGATGCAAGATATATACATATATAATTATTATTAGCTGTAGAAATTAATTTTGTGTCTTTATAATCAATCGTTTATAATTGTAACTTAAGAAAAAAATATTTATTTCATCATTTTGTTGGTCTAAATTATCAATCTTTTAAGTTCTCAAACTGATGGTCATTACAATTTAGCTATGTATACGAAGTTCAGTAACCTACAAATTTTACTTATTCTTGTTTTTCCAATAGGGTATTTACCCGCCATTTTGTTACATTCAAATATCAACATGGTAATGACTTGCATAGATTGCTTTGAAATTTAGTTTTAGATTAAATTTAGTTACCTTAGAAAGGTACAGAATTAATGTCTACACCTAGTAGAAGTATAAGACGATAACCATTTACTATTAACATAAAAATGATATAAAAATGCGTTGGTAGGCAGAGACAGCTAGGTTACCGCGGTTTTCTTTTCAGCTGTAGTACGACCGGAGGTCTGGCTCCCTTACTTTATGTATAATATCTCTATCGTTAGAATTCCTACACAGGAAGGCGAAGCCGAATTAACCCTGTTTTCAGACGATTTCGTGAATATTTTACGAATTTCTTATAGTTGACGTAAAATCATTTCTACGTTATTACTAGGCTTATAACGTCACTTCTCTATATAAAAACTTGATTAGCTTTCTCTATAGCAAAATTTATTATTACACTTTTATTATTGAAGATAATAGGGAAATCCTTTCTCTTTTTTTCTGCATATACATCGTTATTTTTCAATTTTATTTGTCAGTGAAAATAGCTTCATATTTATTGGGCTTGCTTCTATCATTATAAGTAATAACTCAGCCAAAGTTCAAATCATTTCATGAATTTTTATCGAAGTTATAAAAAGAGTAACCGATTGAAAAAAACTCCACGTATTTTCCATTGAAAAGTTTCGAAGGCTCGAGGCACGTGTTAATGTTAAAATTAGGAGCTCAAATTTTGCAGGATTTTTTGTTACGTATTTGCAAGGTATTTCGAGGGTGCGTAACTTAGATTTCAAAAATCATTGAAATAAAAACCAACCCAATGTGCACTTATGTAAAACGAAATAGCAATATTATTATATGTATTGTAGAATACAGTCAACATACGTTATGTATATTTTTGTATGTTTTCCATATCACTCTACGCAGTAAATGCATAAAATTTGCAGACTAGCAATTAGTTTCCTCGTATGACGAGTATATTAATCGCTGCACAAAAATTTGCCATTTCTCTTCATGATAAGTAAACTCGTAATTTACAGTTAAGAGGTTAATCGGTGTCGCAACACGCCGTCATTTGCAGGGGAAAATCCTTTCCGACCACGCGACTCGTCGTCTATATTATTATCCTCCTCGCCGGTGATGATCGCGTATCGTCGTGCTTGATCTTGCAGCCTTGGCAAGATCATTGCCACCGTTACTATTGCCGTTCGTATCGCTGCGAAACGATCGGAGATTACACGCGCCTCTATTGCAGAATGCTCTGCATTTAATTGTATCTATTAGGTTGTGTAATAATAAGTCTGTTCGCGTTAACGGCGCTACGCAATCGAGAAGTGTTATCTGAAACCGTTGTTTATACTGTTATGGATAAACATATTGTGTTACAGATGGTTTGGAAATGTATCGTTTGGAGTACTGGCCAGTTCTTTTTCGGTTCTGATCGAGATATATTTCTATTATTTATATAATACTAGCTGCATCCCACGGTTTCACCCGTGTGAAATACTATACTTATGTCGTTTGCGTTCGACTCGCAAGGGAACTTTAGCAATTGACACACGCCGAAAAATTTGAATCGTTATAGAAATAAAGTTCATGGGAACCTAATTACTAGACTGCGGACCTTTATGCAAAATAAAATCTTCGCGAACGGGCTTACAAAAATTGAACCTAAATAGGAATTTATTTTATTCTTCAAGTATTATAGCATGAACTTTACTTTCAATCTTTTTTATATTCTTGCATATTGTTTGCCATTTTGTAGGTTCTTGCACATTCAGATTTCCTATAAATGCATAAAAATCCGCAGTCTACTAATTACAGTGCCCTTTTCTATTTTGGTCCAACAATGGTGTTAAGGGTGGAAACATTCCTTGGAAATAATTCTGATTATTTATATTTTTGCTAATATCTCTGAAACCATAAGAGGCACTGATCAAATTTTAAATGTAAGATTTAGTGATTTTTAACATTCTATAACGCCGTAGTAAGATATCAAACAAATATTTGTTTTTACTATTTTCCGCATAAGTCTTCCCACCACTCGCTGCATAAAAATTATGTTCGCAATTTTGAAAACGTTTTCATACTGTACAACTTTCGTTTAAACAATCTTGTTGTATCTGTTACCAAATTCAAGTTATTGTGCAATATGGATACATGTCCAGTACTGTGTATCGTATTTCGGACAGAATTTTCAATTATTAAAACGAGAAACTGCATGTCGTTAGATGAAGAATTTTTACAAAATATAAATCCATCGATAGAATCTATTTTTCATTGGTTTTTTTTGTGAAATAATATATAAAAAGCTACTTAATCTTCAAAAATTCGTAGTTCTCTTAATAATGATCATATTGTTTTGAAACTTCTTTTTGTTATAGATCTCATGAGATTATGTAAAAAACACAGAAAGTTTTTCTCTAAAGTGAAAATTCAATTTCTTAAAAATGAAAGAATGATTTTTCTAAGAATTCGCAAGGGGGTTGTCCGTTGACTTTGGTAAAAATCTAAAATCATTTATAAAAATAATTTTTCACTTCCTCGGTCGAAATGAAGCATATTTCATTAAATAACATATAGGAGCTACTTTTATTATCTATGAGAAAAAAATTCCTAAATAAAAGCAGTAAAATGGTTTGAAAAAAAGTGATTCTTTGAAAAAATATTTTAAACGAAAGTTGTTCACTTCGATGAGATAAATTATATAATATAAATATAATATTTTTACTAACCCACCGTTTTAAGGTATTCATTTTTTTTTTTAAGTGGTTAGTGTCTACATACTTATGAGTGGCTGTGTTGGCATATCATTGATTAGGTAAATTCTACATAAGATTGGCAGCATTCGATATTCTCAGGATAAAACGCGAAATCGAACAGATATATTGGGTACTCAAAAAATTTCATGGCGTTTCTCAACCATTTGCATGATTTCATCGCATCGTTCTGTAATTGGTCGACCACAGCGTAATGCATCTTTGACATCAAAATTTTGATAGAGCATTTTGTTCGTAAACGCCACAAATTTTTTCACGAGCCTGCGTAGCATTCTCGCCTTGATCAAGCGAATAAACACCACGAACTTTTTCGAATACACATTACATACACAACCTAATAAAATAAAATCGAACTCGCCACGTTTCATGGCACCGACAGTCGAGACGATGAATCTCTCTCCTGCGCATCGAACTACAAAGTAAATTCGGTGAACAAGCATCCCCGACCCGAGAAGAGGCTTCTATCCGCAACAATAGAACGAATTCCACGAAGCTAGCAGGTGCTGACGATCGTATCGAAGACGTGAATCGATGGTGTTCCGGCACCCTCTACCTGAGCAGGTATCCGACGGAATTCTTGGAAGGAAGATTTACCCCGAAGATTTCATGAAAAGTTGGACACCCATGGTTGTGATTTTCACGATTTCGAAGAATAGACGTAGAAGGAGCTACGTGGAAAAAAATATGCAACCTTTGCATCGCTAGAGCTGAGCGAAGAAACCGTGGTTAAGCACTGGTCTGTCTAGTTCGAAATCTAACAGAAGAATCTGAGACTCAAGACTTCATTTCGAGTAGGAACAGATCTACCTTGAAACTAACAAAGCTGAAGCTTTAGACACCTCAAGTGCTCCTTTCTTAATTTCTTAAATTCATCTTACATTCGACGATATTGAAATATTTGAAATTAAATTATACGATGGTTTACAAGGCATGCTATGAATTCACATATTTATTGTTATCGGTTATAGGTTATCCCAAAAATTTCTTTCGTGACTTAGCCTTAGTTATTTTATCTAGCTATGTCTATATAAATAAACAATTTTATGTCTTGGAAGCTGATGTTATCCTTTTTACTCATTGTCTAATTATCATTGAAGATATTTTATTCACATTGAAGAGTTGTTCACGCCATTTCGTACGTCTTTTAGTATGGAAAATGAAAGGAAGCATTCGCGACATGTAATGTTGCATTATTTTAAAAAAGGGAACAGTGCCAACGATACTGTAAATGATTTGGGACGATGGCATTATGCTGCTTCCAGAAAGATGAAAGAAGGTAATAGAGCAAAATGGATCGTATAGTGCATATAATAAAATATTGTGTATGTATTACTTATTAATACAACGAAAAAAAACTTTGGTAACAAAATTTACTTTTCAACTAATATTTTCATCAAAGAAAAATGCTTTGAATAGATTAAAGAAAGATAATAACGTTTACAAGGTCGATTTCAAAGATTGCAATTAATCTTACATATGCTAGACTAAAATGAAACTAATGAGACTTGGTTTATTCCTAGAGGATACTGTAAAAAGCACGGATACGAGTTCGACTGAATAATAGCATAATCTTTTATTTGGAGCTAAAATAGCAAAAATGCAGGTTATCAAAAGTGTTACACAGGTAGCATTACAAAGATTAAACGATTAACTTACAGATAGACACAACGTCAAACGATTTATATAATAGGATGAACTTATCAATAGTTTTAAGCTTTGAATTTCTTTTTTCTTTTTCAACAGTGTTATTTTTGACTGTATATTTATATTTTCGATCATTTCTGGTATCAACTTATCGATAGTTCTAAGGTTTTAGAGTGTATATGTACAATTAGCTATTTTGTTATTCGATTAATTTTATATTTGATTTGAATATTACCACGTAAGGTTAACAATCATAAGCACTACTTCAGTTTGTATATATAATTGTAGATGACGGCACTGTATAACAAAGTGTGACAGCACCTTCCATAGTCGCTACTAGAGGGAAACAGACCGACCCCTGTCTCGCATGTAGTACTTTATCTGCTTTCGATTCCTGTCTATACAGTCTTCGACAGAGATGTGAAAATCATCCAAAGATGTCAATTATGATTAATATCTTATTCAATGGAACACGCCAGTTTTGCACATAGTGGCGCATTTTCCAAATCCAGACTCATGAATGCACAGACATCTCCCTTTATCCAAGTACCCCATACCAAATCAGCTTTATTCGTTGATTGCACAGCCATTTATGTATCTTTTTGGAAGGTAGACCAAAAATTAATCGCATCTACATTCAAAACCACCTTTATTATATACATTGCAAATTTTGTATTATTTCTGGATACTCAAATAAACCACCAGTAAAATTAAAGCCTCAAAGCCACCCTTCATTGGAAAGCTCAACATAGAAACCATCTCGAAATAAGTTAGACAACAATAGAAGCCACAGAGTGGAATATATCAGTCAAAAATACCTTGGTACTTGGTTTGATAAAGAAATTTATCTGGAAATCATACAACATTTCTCAGGACAGAACCAGGGAAGGTACATGGGTACTTTGAGCTTTATTTACGCTTTCTCTATTTTTTCTTACCGGAGGAAATAGATTTCCTTTGTCACTCAAACTCTTTCAGTTTCAGAATGTGTCAGAAACATCTGTGTGCACAAAATCTCTGGCGCACTATCGTCAAAATCAACATTTCTATAATCTAAAGAGTCAAAACTAAATTTCTAATAATCACCCTTAAAAAACCTTGCCATTTCTTCATCTCCTTCTTTCATCAAAAATTCGATATAAAAAGTACATCACTGAATACATAAACAACCTCTTGCAAAATTCTTATGAATACAGCTACCCTAATATACTCATTGTCAACTTGAGAAATTTTAAGCTCAACGAGCCAAAACTCTTCGCAAAACAACGAAATTACTTCCATAACCCACCAACACTTTCATCATGCCATGCATACGAGATGTTTGAAAGGTTTACTTCTAAACTAACACTTCCCTCCATTCATAATTCAAGATATTAACCTTCATCTCTAAATGTAGATTGTAAAAACAGAATTCCAAGTTATATGTACAATAAGAAAGAGAATAATAATAAAACCATTTTTTAAGGATTTTTTAAGGATTTTTTTAGAATTCCAATGTACTTCACAATTAATTAGGAATATCAACACAAAAGAAACCTCTGAATATCACTGTGTCTAAGTCAGGGTCTGCTAGGTAGGGTCTTATCAATGAGTCCACCACTAAACCCAGGATGAAACGTGCCCTCCCTTCGTTTTCTCCCTCTCTCTCCTACCTTCTCTCTCTTCACATGATCGCAATAGGGTAATAGCGACGGTACCCTTCTGTAGTGCTGTGTTGTTACACATTGGATTGGTTACGTTGATTATTCTAGAACCCTCGATTATTGTTAGTATCTGCGATTGCTCGTAAAGAATCGTTTAGATCTGGGTGAGCTCGCACGTGGTGTCCGCCTAATAAAAACTGAATCCAGTGGAAGGGCTAACTTTGGCAAAGTAAAATTAATGGCAATGTCAAATAAATCTTGGGTTGTCCGGAAAGTTCATGTCGATTTTTGGTAGGTGTTACAGGTCTGAATATATCGAAGTGGTTGAAAACAAATAACATGCATACATCCCTTAAAAGGTGGAAAGGTTGTGGAACAAAATGGCATCTATGTAATTCAATGAATATATATTAAAATTCAAACGTGTTTTTGAATGTTTCTTAGAAATTGGCACCAACTTTCTGGTTCAACCTAATACTTATTTATATCCAAACTTAACTATTATATTATTGTTAGGAGTTTTCAGCCGCGACTGTCTGCAGTAATCGAGGTTCTGCCGTATCTCCTTGTGAAGGGGCTGTTGGAGTTATCCATTATCCTGTTCAAAGTATGATAGCACTCATGGTCCAGAGATTCGGATTGTTAAAGTAATTCATGGACAAGGAAACTTGACCATGATGCAAACGAAAATATCGTGCAAAAATAGCATTCATGGCCGAGAGATTCTGTTTATCGAAGTTATTCATGTACAAGGAAATTTGACATTGTGGAATTGATTCCGTGTACACTATCGGCCATTAATTTCACTGCACCGCCATATTTGTGATTTTTTCGAGGTGGACGCAAGTAAACAGCTATTTGGTGATAAATTCATATTTATTGAAGCGGAGCGATCATATTTGAATTCATTGACGAGGTTTCCAAACAGTTGGATAGATAATTTACTTGAATTTGGTTTCTATTGAAGTACTCACAATACTTCTATCTTTCAGTCCTCAGGGGCTGTAGCAGTGTGTGTAGCTACAGTACGGGCTTAGCAACCCCGAGGTACCCGAGCTAGAGGGGGACCAGTAAGGGAGAAGTAAGAGATACTGCAAACAATATTAAAATAATGCAGGAATCATGTAAGACGATGATGAGAAGAATGGAAATAAGCTAGTAATAAGTAAGCAGTAGTGCAATAACTCTGTATAATAATTTTCGCACTTTAAATAAATGAATGAATGACTGTCTTCCATTTCTATTGCAGTACATCTCACAGATGATTTTTTATTCATAATCCGATCCCATCTGTCACGATAATCCCACAAGGGACGTTGCGGAAATCATATACTCTTCTGTTGTAAAGACCACTATCTGATCTTATGAATATCAAGTATTTTACGACAACTATATTTTGATATGATATGAATGAGTGCAGACATATCTTACAGTAGTAATTCGACACATCTGTATAGAGCAACCGTCGATTACATTCGTCCTTCTTCGAAAAAGTTATAGGTGTGATGGTGTATAAATAAAAGATGTAAACAAAAATACCCGCGGAGAAATGTCACATTCGATAATAGGATCACGATACTCGGAAGTCGTATTGACATGGCGCAATGCAGAGGTCAATCGAGAAACTTGAATTTCTCATAACATGTTATCTTATCGTATGTAAAACTAGATTATGGAGTCAAGCTTTTGTTTCCATGACCTCGCTTATCATACGATGTTGAACTAATCAATTTTACGCATTAATGGGTCAGGCTTACGGGTCACGGTTTTTGAACGTGGGGTACAAAGATACGTATAATGTGAGAAACAATACTAGTTTTCAAATGATACTTTCTACATCATATTTATTTAATCGTAATACATATATTTGTTTTTCTAGACAAGTGGAAACTTATTTTATGTAGAAAAATGCCTAAAACTTTGGATCTTTATTTATTCATTTTCTAAGTGTAATTTGAAAATTAAACATCTGTTCGCCACTTTATTTTTACTGAAAATAGAGCCTGTTCATCAAGAGAGCATTTATATTTAACGATACCGAAGATAACGACATTTATTGGAGCTATTTGGTTTTCAGTAGCGTTTCTGTTCACACATACAAATCCACAGAGTGTCCCTAAAGTTTGGATTTTACGTATAATATACATATATTAAATATGGTTTTGTCGAAAGAAGAAATTAATCCAGACTTTAGGGACACACAGTCGTGTTTATTATTAATTAAGATGTTACCTACCGAGTAAGAAAAAAAAAGTACTTTTACACATAGAGAAAACCTGAAATTTTGTATTTTTGTCTAGAATCACACAAAGGAATAGTAATCTTTCGAAATCATGCTAGTAAATTTAACATAAATTTAACATAAATTTCATTTTTGTCTCTTCTATTCTAACATGGTCACTGGTGCAGTTTATTTAAATATTCTTATCTTTCAAATGTTTAATAAGGAATTAATAGTATTATTTATCTATAGGTGTAAATTAATTAAAAAATTTTAAAAAATTCCGTTATATATGTCTTCTTATCCAAAATGTCACTGACATTTTTCAAAATTTGTCATATAATATTACTGGAGAAATCGAACAGAAGTGTGATTTTTAATTTTTGCCCATTACCCTCTAGGACGAGTTACAAACTCGAGCCTTGGTTCGTATTCTTCTTTTTCTCGATAAGCTATCGAATTTGGTTTAGTGAACTTTGGACTTCTTTATTCGAGCATACCCTTTAAATATACTGTAATCTCCAGCGACATTTGAGTGTACTTGAAAAGATTTTTCAAAACTTAAAAAGTTGTTTATTTTACGGATATTGGAAGTATAGTGTTAACTTTTTTTTCAATAAATTATAACTGTGGATAGGCAATTAGATTAGAATAAAGTTTTGAGAGCTTCCATTAAGAGACTGACCAAATAAAAATTAGAGAATATTCCTTAAAATGAGAACACACGGTTGATATTGTAATAACAATATGAATTATGTCAGACAAATTTGCATCGAAATTGATCCCGTTAAGACAAAACGTATTAATGCAACAGCCTACGAAGACGCAACTAACCGATCGTTTTTATACAAAGTCTGGATGCACTCTTGTCTAAATGCGTGCAAGCTGGGAAGGAAGTATCAAACTAGATAAGCGTAGTTACGCTCATTACTTCCGTCTAGCGTGGATGCTACGCGTTACATTCGTCCGTCCGCTGGGAGATTCGTGGATTGGATCCTTTCTAATGTAATCCCGCGATCATTCATCTGTGGATAAGATATTTTTCGATAATAACGTCTTTTCTAATAGCTATTTCATCATAATGGCTAATTTTACGCGGCACGCTCCACCATTTGTCCATTCGATTGATTTACGAGCCATAAAACTGGATAGAACTGTAAAGTAATAAATATCCACACGTGTAACTTAGGCTTGAGTTACACAAACGTCTCTCATATTGTAATTTTTCTCGGTCGTCTCTCGAATAGTCGCATAATATCTAATGGCAAAATATTATATTTGGATATGTTACTAGTTAAATAGAAAGTTATTTCATAAAATACCAAACTATGGTAGTTAAATTATAGAATAGTTTTATTAATTGATAGTTTAACTAGTTATTAACTATTTATTAATACATTAGTTTAGTAAAAACTGTGAGGAAAAAGGATGTAATAATTTATATTTATTTTAAAAAGTATAACCGCTCATTCTATTGACCACAGTTGTTTTTTATTCATTACAATAACTGAAACTCATCTAATTCTTTAAGTTATAATTTTAATTCTGTCTATTTATTTCATACTTTGTTTAGTATAAATGTGTTCTTTTAATAGAATAACTAGTTAAAGTATTAAATAACAAAACTATTTTATGATGTTAATACCGTAGATTAGAATTTTATGAAATAAGCAATTAATATATTACTATTACATATTAGTAATATATACATTTTATATATTACATTACTCCTGAAAAAGCTTTTACTATTTGACGATTACAATCTTTTGTATGCTGGATGGCAAATTCTGTCAACGTAGTGAAAATCTACCCATCTTAAAAGCATAAACCTGAACGAATTAGAGGCCATAGAGTGCTTAATCGAATTTTGTTTTAAACACTTTTGTTCGATGTTCGGAAATTAGAATGTTCAGATAATACAATAATCAGTTACTAAGAATAATGGGGCTTTCGATACAGGAGGCTCTACTCTAATTATATGTAAGAAAGTATACAATAAAGTGTGATGCAACAAACTATAGAAACATTAATACTGTCTTTAAGAAACTACAACAATATTCGAAATCCATCATTTGATCGTTAGTAGTAAATTTAGTATTAAAAAAAAACAAATTGTCAATTTCCACCAATCGCAGTGATACAACAAACTATATAAACCGTACCACTGTCTCTAATAAACTACAACAATGTTCGAAAACCATCATTTGATCGTTAGTAGTAAATTTAGTATTAAAAAAAAAACAAATTGTCAATTTCCAGCAATCGCAGTGATACAACAAACTATATAAACTATACTACTGTCTCTAAGAAACTACAATAAAGCTTGAAAACCATCATTTGATGGTTGTCAATTCGTAGCGATCGACTGGTATGACAAGTGAACGTGTCAGGAAACAAGGGTGAACATGAAATTGGCGATCGAGCAGAACGAAAGAAAAATCGCGACGGACGAAGAGGTGCCCCGGTGGAAATCGAACCGAGAATCGCCGAGATGGTACGAGAAAGGACGAGGGGCACCGATCGGCGCGTGCTCCTGGCTGGTAGCGGGAGCTCCGAACCGCGCGGCAACCAGTTCGAATTCAGCATTTCTCGAGGGAGCGTTCGAGCGGGCATTCTCTTTCTCGTGCTCGACTTTACATCGTCGACAATGACACGCCGGTGCCCGGAAACGTGCAGGTGAAACCACTCGACGGAAACGCGCGCAAGATTGTTCGGTGTTCATCGAGGAATAGTGTTTGCCAAGGAGTAGTAACCATTGATAGGAGCCAGTAAACGTTCCAGTACCAGTATACGAGCAGTTAGTCTCATCGATTTCGAGAAAGAGAAATCCTCGCGCGATACAATCATGGTCAGTGGATAGTTTTTCTTTTGTGATAAGTGCACGCTATTGAAAACTCGAATTCGAGTGTTTGGAGTATTCTGATACAGTAGACTCCTGTACGATATGATTAACTCGTTACGCGTTGTATAGGATTTCGAGATTTAAGATATGGGGGTGTCTGCGAAACTTTCTTTCGCATAATGTGTATAATCTAAAGTTATTGCCGTAGCATCTTTTACTTTTTGTGTTTTATTGAATGGAACAGTATTTTATAAGTAAGTGACATACACATAGTCAGTCCCATAGGTATTCGTACCCTTTACGTTTATTGAAGACATTTTTTTAAATTGAATGACAGCTTTGATGTTTTCAAACAAATTTTTAATTATAAATATATATTCATGCATGTTCATATTTATAATGGAATGTTTATTTGGTAATGTGAGATCTATTATTTAATTTAGACAAATTTCTTCAATAGACATAGTGGGTACAAATACTTATAGAACTGACTATGTATATTATTGATTAAACAAAAAATGTTATTAAGATACGTAACAAATATTTTTTATATCATTCAAATTTCGCTCTAAAACTACTAACAATCCGATCAGTTTGATCCATCTACTTCCTTCTTAAAATAGTAGTCGCAAGTATCCTTAGCGCGTTGCAGGAATTCGCGTTATACAGGAGTCTACTACGATCAATCCAACGATTAGAGATCATCTTCATAGTTACAGAACTATATAAATCAGGATCATAGCCATTTAAATATAAATATCAATTTTCCTACAAAATTGATATGTTATGTCATGATTTTTAATTTTCAAACAAAAGCTTACATTAACGAGGGTACACTGAATAATAGATTGCAGCAATTATTCATCAAAAGTGCAACAGTGGATTTACCAGTGACCAGTTTGTATGAAACAATATTACGTCGTAAATAACGATGCTTTGTTTACTTTATGATGTACGTTCTTCCTGTTATTAAACTATAATAAGCAATTCTAGCATCAGTATTCACTACGCAATACTATTTCATACAAATTATTCGCTAAGAAATCTACAGTTATATTTTATATAGACTTGGGTTGCATACATTTTTTTCTATCGATAGTTAATGACTATACTGCGGATCTTTATCCAAAGTAAAATCTTCGCGAACATGGTTACAAAATTGAACCTAAATAGGAATTTATTTTATTCTGCAAATATTGTAACATGAACTTTACATTTCAATCTTTTTTATATTCTTGCATATTGTTTGCATTTTGTAGTTCCTTGCACATTCAAATTTCCTATAAATCCATAAAGATCCGCAGTCTATTAATGACGTTCGATTTTATTATGGTTAATTTTGTATAGTTAATATTTTAAGAAATATTTATAACAACATGCTTCGATCAAAACTTTTTCTTCAAAAAGTTCATCCCTAAAAGATTGTTGTCTAACACTAAGTCCATTTAATATTATAACAGCAAATAATCATTCTATCGCTGCTGACGATGGGAGAGTAGAAAAACTCTCTTTAGAGAAAAGTCTCTTATAAACGAATAATTATTTAACAAAGACGTTATCTCGCAAAAATTGAGTTTGGATAACAATCTAAAAATCGTGAAGTTGTTTACTATTTCGTCTTCATTGCTTTCAAATTCGAAATTGTTGTATACTCATGACTCCATTCGATATAATTTTGAAAAACAAGTTCACGATTATTTCAAACAATTATCTCAAATAATTATTAAACAAAATATTATGTCATTTGACATAATATCGGAAATAATACAATTTCAAAAGTGCTTAGTTCTCTCTCGTAATACTTCGTTAGATGTGCACCATTGCTTGAGAGTTTCTGAACTTATTGTTAGTTTGCCGAGAGTTCACGTTGCTCGAAATGCAATCCTTCATTTTTAAAATAGTTTATTTAAAATCTGAGGGGGTTTCAGGCAAGTCGCTAACGTAATCACTTTAATTCGATGTTAATACGAGCATTCAGCGTAACTGTTGCCGCTCTACAGTCTGTTTACGCAGCATGGTCGGTTTATTAACTTTCGATTTCCCGTAGATCGCTTATCAGGTTAGTTTCGCCAGGTTACGGGGAACGCGTGCGTAACTTGAGTGTCCAGTCGCGTTAACCGTGCAGTACAGTGGCTAACTTGTGTGACCACCGAATCAATTGCCCATCCAAGTACAGTGGTTGGAATTAGTGACCACTTTACTTCGATAATTTTCCTTCACACATTTCCACCTCTCTGCAAGTGTATACATATTTTCTTTTGTTTTTCCTGCGTCCAAAACGTGTCATAAATTATTTAAATTCTCATGTTAAGGATTTTGAACTTGTTGAGGGATATTGACACGTATGTGCACGTTTGCTTTTATATCAAAATTATTATTACCTACGATCGTAGTACTCTTTAGAAGTAAAACATATACCAAAAGGACACAAAACCACACGAGGTTCACTAAAAACTTGAAATTTAAAACAAGTGTAACTAACAAATCATGGTCATTGCTTCAATTACAAATCTATGAAAAAGACTCGTTCGAATTGAGTAGCAAGATAATATAACATTATCAGGGATTTAACCCTTTGCACTCGAGGTCTTTTTTTCTGGTTTCTATCACCAACTCGATATGTTTCTTAGCATTCTATTGCTATGAATTCTAAGCTATCTAGATTTGAGAATGTCACTTTTACCTCGCCGATAATCATTTTATTGACACTTCGAGCTCCAAAGAAATTAAGCTTAAAGAAATATTACGTATTGTAGATTTGCTGCGTAAAACCTAATGGTGACTTAGAGTGACCTCTCCAGTGCAAAGGGTTAACACTACTTCTATCTATTTCGATTTTATGTACATACAGACTAGCTGTGTCCTGCGATTTCACCCGCGTGGAATACTATTCTTATTCTATACTTAGAATGTACCCAATATTTTGGACTAATAAATTTCCTAACTAAATTGTCTTTATAATAAAGGAACAGGAAATCAATTATAAAGGAAATTGAAAGGAATTGCAATCCCTGTTCATCCCTTCAGGGGTTGATTGTTTAGAATGTCAAAATAGGTGTTTGATTAATTATATCAAAGAGCATTAAGACTAAGTTTCAAGCAAATCCGACCAGAAATAAAATATTCTTCATATAAATGTTGCAACGCCTTTTTATCCTCTTAGGGGTTGAATTTCGAAATATTCTTTCTTATTCCTTGTATACGTCATAAAGGAGCCTCTGAGAGTCACCTCTCAAGTGTAAAGGGTTAACCTAGCGAAGGAAAGAAGACAAGTTTCCGAGATGGTAGAATGAAATTTCTCAATTGTCATCGATCGTTGAATGGAAAATGCAAACCAGGGTTTGCTATGCAACCCGATGTCCGAAGGTATTATCGTCGCCATTACTTTTAATACAGTCGATTGTTCTTGCGTCGTAAAGGTAAGCCGTGCCAATGTGCATCACAGCGACCGGTCAATCAACCGCTGGTGTTTATACCCCTTTGAGCATGATCGTCCCCATAACAAACTGTTGACCTCGGTGCAGAGGGGAATTACGAGTTACTCGTTACCGGCGAATTAACGTCGAGGGGACGCTGCGACTCTGGGTTTAACGTTTTTTAATGCGAAAATAGCGCAGCAATAGTTGTCAAGACTGGCAAGTGAACTACGTCGATTATAATTCAGGTTGCGAGGGTGTAACCTTTTATTTTAGACGAAAGAAAGTTTTTATTTTCAAATCTCATGGAGCACGACTGAACATTGCCAATCATATTGTTTACTTTAGATTTATTCTTTGCAAAGCTATCTTACGTCTATTCCCTCAAATATTACAATTTAAGGTGGTACATTTTTATTTTGTTTGTTTCCAAATCTCATATGGCATCACTAAATCATACGAAGCAAAATGTTTACTTTAGATTTCTTTTTCACGAAAGTACTCTTCATTACTTTGCCTCAAATCTTACACTTTAAAGGCGTGCTCTTTTATTATTGATCAGAAAAAAGATTTTTCTTCAAATTTCATAGAACAGCACCCGAACATTGCCAAGGAAAATGATTGCTTCAGATTTTTTCTTCGCAACAGCATCAGTTACCTTGAATTGTACTTTTATTCTATTCGAAATATAGTTTTTATTTCAGAAATTTTTAAATTATTGTACTTCATTGAGTTCAATTAACGTAATAATATCGAATCATAAATTTAATTTATTGACACAAACAAAGAGCATTCGCGAGATGCCATCTTCCTTTTCAATTTTCATGTAATCTTGTAGGTTTTTTAAGATTTAAAATGAGATCAGGTTAAAACGCGTTGAAACGTGTATTTTACTATTTTCGCAAAGAAGTATGTACCGGATAGAACAAGTACAACATACATATTCTTGTTAACTTTCAGCGACATTAGGAAATATTTGAATCTTGTAGGTAACAGGGTACAGTGTCAAAAAGATGAATCAATGAAGTACAATAATCTTAAAATCTCTCAAATAAATACTATATTTCGAATAGAATAAAAGTACAATTCAAGGTAACTGATGCTGTTGCGAAGAAAAAATCTGAAGCAATCATTTTCCTTGGCAATGTTCAGGTGCTTTATGAAATTTGAAGAAAAATCTTTTTTCTGATCAATAATAAAAGAGCACGCCTTTAAAGTGTAAGATTTGAGGCAAAATTATGAAGAGTACTTTCGTGAAAAAGAAATCTAAAGTAAACATTTTGCTTCGTATGATTTAGTGATGCCATATGAGATTTGGAAACATAAACAAAATAAAAATGTACCACCTTAAATTGTAATATTTGGAGTAGACGTAAGATAGCTTTGCAAAGAGTAATCTTAAATGAACGAATTAATATTTAATATTAACTATCGATAAAAATAATGGAGATTTCACTGTCACTCTAAATTGTCTAGGATTCTTTTAAATTTAACTCGATTTTCGTTACGCGCTGAAAACGCGAGATGTTCATATATTAGAGGCTAACTCGAAGTCACAGCTGACTGCTGCATTTCCCTCGTTTATGCATTCGAAAGAAAGTTTATTGTGTTGGAGTGCTTAGCAGCGCGCAATGAAGTGTGAATAATTTCGTTCTTATCGTCGTCAGTTCGTGGTGAACGTGTTATTATGTAAAATACTTACTCTCAACAACAATCAAATTGTTTAACTTATTTACCAACGCATATATTGTGTTGATTTCTTCGAGGATCAGTTATTTTCAACGAGACTAGGGATCGTTTACTTGCAATGCAGAGATTGGGCAAAATTCTTATCTAAATGACAATTTTTAATGAGGAACAAAAGATAAACGATTTTATGTCCAATAAAAATAATTATCTGAATGATTCATTAAATCACATTTCGCGTTAAGCAAATGATAGCTTGTCTTAGTTGTTGTTCAATTGAATAAATGTTGCAAATATGTCGTTATACAGAGTTCTAATGGGTCATTTATTATTTAATTTAGCATATAAATCGACCAATGCAATAGTTGAGACTATGGTGCCAGACGTATTTTGCTAATAAAATGTCCTGAGCCACCTGTAGGATTGTCAAAAACGATTCTCTAAAGTTGATACTCTTTTCAAGCTAAAAAAGGCGTCCCTATTATATTAATGATTTCAAAAAGCATCTAAATTACTTAAATCATGAACTAAATGGCATACAATTTTTTTTAAAGGAACCTAAATAAAAATATACTACTATTCACTGTAATTATGTATTTTTTTAAACTGAACCTATATTCACAATAGGTTTAAAGAGTAATACATACATATATATTAATAAAGTGAAACGTGTTTCGTCAAATATCACATTATGAAACGTAAACAATGTAAATAGAGAAATTCAATTCCATTATTATATATTAATAAAGTAGAGCATGTTTCTTAAAATATCACACTATACAACGTGTCAATATAAATAGGGACATAGAATGAATTATTATATATTAATAAAGTTAACCATGTCTCTTAAAATAGCACACTATAAAACGTGGACGATACAAATAGAGATACACGAAACCAGTCTCAGTGACTTTTCCCCGCGAGCGTTCAAAAGACAGCGTGCGAGGTATCGTGCTTTCAAACCGGAAGAGATATTCGAGTTTAATTTATCGGTTACGGAGGACTGGTCCGCGATGCTGGTGCTACGGTGAAGGAAAAGGAGATGACGTACTCGCGCGGAGAGGAATAACGACTTTCTTTCTCTCAATTTCTCTCATTTAAATACGATGCCCATTGATAGTTGCGCAATGTATATCGACGCGCGTAACACCTGTTCTACTCAATGTTACACGCCGTTTTCTGATACAATCGATCGGTTATACTGGTTTTCTTCGAAATATATACTATCAGCTAATTTTATGAGTGTGCATTTCTGAGATGGAGCAAGCGCTCGTAAACATACTCTTTAAACAGAATAAATAATACAGAAAGAAAAGAAGTTATAAAAAGTGGAAAGTAATTCGTTTTTCTTTTACCGTAGTATTTTTAGGATAACGTCTCTAAAAATCAAAGCATGGAGCGTGCATTCCGATTTACAACCATATATTAATCATGTGTAGTAAATGGATTGAGATAGTTGAATCCATTCTATCATTCTATTTTTCATATTAACTCTTGCTTTTATTTTTACTGGGATCAGCCTAAGTAAGATACTATGTTAGAAGAAATAAATTATTCTATATTGTTTGCTACATTTTATAAATAAACGAATTTAAAGTTACGATTCTTTAAATAAAATTCTACTATTCACCTATTTGTTGTTGATATTTCGAATACTTGAATATTGGATAAACGATGATTGATCTCTGTGTTATTTAATTTAGTACCACGTGAAATATTTTTGCATTTAATTGAAGGATCGATCGCGGTAGAAAGTGGTGCAAATGAAATGTTGACAGGGTTAGTGTTAAATTATTAATGTATTAGTCCATGCAAGTGGCTATTCCCTGTGAAAAGATATTAAGTTATTCTTCAAAGGAGCTATTTTAAATTTAATGTTACAGATTAATAGGCTCAAGGTAAACCCAATTCCGGTATACCTAACAGGTATGACATTTAACATCTTGTATGGATGTTAGTAAACAAACGGTATCTAGGACACTTTCTAACGATCAATTGCTTAGTACTGTTTTATTGCATAACATGTTACGCAGTGGCGCACTACACTACAAACGGAAGCAACATTCAGCCTAGGGGCTCGATTAGGGGAGGCACCAAAAATCAAAATTAGACGTTGTAGTCCAAGTACTACCGTGCACGTGAATAATACTGCAATAAAGAATCCAAGTATCCATATTTCTCTTTTATTTGACAAATTTTTAATGTCGTGTAGACTGAATTCTGAATGGTGCAATTTGACTTTCGTCACACCATATAGAATGCCACATTTATGGCGAATAGAAGTGCGGGGAAATTTACTAGAATATATACAAATGCAAAACTATATACAGTCAGTGTAATAAGTATTCGTACAGCAACCAATTTAAAATAAAATTAATAAAAAAAGAAATGAGAGGCTAACATTAACAGTTTATTTAAAACTTTAATTTACGCAAATTCTACTCTAAAAATATGTAGGAATAGTTAGTTAGTTAGTTAGTTATAGTTTATTCTCTTTGCGGAGTAGAAATATGTAGGAATGTTGGTTAATTATTTCTTCCCCTAAAATTTATTAATAAAATAAATACATAAAGTTTTATTTTGAATTGGTTTCTGTACGAATACTTATTACACTGACTGTATAATATCAACAGTATCAGTAATAATACACGTCACATCATTTAAAAGATAAAATATATTTTCATTTAAGTTTAAATTCTTTTTCTGTATCTGTGAAAACATGAATTTGCGTAAACATCCATAGTCTACTTCTAACTAACGTGAATTCGATGCAGACTTACTGAATAACATTGGTTGTTTATTCACTCTCAAATTTTGTTTTAAGATCGAAGGCAATTACCTTAATTCAGTCGTAGATCGATTAGGAACGCTGTGGCGAGTTTCACAAAATCTCTTTTTTCCATAAAAAACTTTTACTATTTAAAACGAATAAAGGTTTTTCATAATTAATTCTATTAACAGTGTAATTTGTGTTTATAAACAAGAATTTGATTCGTTAGTTAATCAACGCGTGAAAATCTTGAACCACCAAGGATTAAAATTGATCTATAGATCGGTCGCGAGTCAAGTTAATGGATAGGAAGTCGCTATTGTTAGTTAGTTATTTGTAGTTTAACGAAATCTCTAAAGTTCTCGACATTAAATTAAATCTGCGATGGAATTTCTGCGTTTCGTGTTACTTTGACCGAGGCTTTTGTTAACGAGTAACAAAGGATTTACTCGACGTGTAACAATTAAATACGGGACCTTGCCGATGGAAACCGCAAATGAATTGTGTTCGAACAAATGACCGAGTTTTCGCGGTTATTTTATAACATCGGGAAAATCTCGTTCATACATGGAAATGCAATTACACACAGAAGAAAACATATTCTCGTTTCATGGAATTTTTTCAAATTATAAAACACAAAAGTGGATAGTCTCGATTGTCCGAATGTTGTATAATACTTTATCTATCGGAAGCTTATGTATGGCTTCTTAATTCCTGAAACTACCAACAGGAACTTATTAATTGTGTTTTTCATATACTTAAATAAAAATATTCAGAAATTAATCCAAGCCTAGATTAATAAATTGTATATTTATTAATGTAGAAATTCCTTTTTCAAGTTGTACATCGTTACGAAATAGGCCAATAGATAAGGTGATGAACACAAAATTAATTTTTATCGGTGAAATTAATTTGATTAAAATGATGAAAACAGTTTTCTTGCTTTGATGTATATGATAAATAAAATTGTCGGTGGTAATAATTCTTTTCGGAGTATATAGAAATACTATTTTCTCTTGTTTAGGGTTTCTTAAGGAGTAAGGTTTATTTTAGGCCAGGCATCCACGCGCTGTTAGTCAGAATACGTTCCACTTAAATTACTATACTCTCTGACGTAAAGTTTCCTAATATTTTCCAGCGTCGTCGATGTGGCAATATTATTACATCTTGTTTAAGAGGTTACAACAGGGTGACGGACTGGTGAAAGAGTTAGTCCCTATTTCGAAAACGAGTATGTGCTTTTTTTCGAATGTCCACCTGTTACTTTAACATACCTACATTAATTATAAATCTACTTTCGTTTGAATTTTGTATAGGTAGTCAAATATTCTCTTTCAAGTTATATTTTGTTCCTCTGAATTCCCACCAAGAAACGAAGAAATATTAAGGAATAGTATACGTTGATGTAAATTTAATCTAACACGTGGTCCACAAATTATTTTTCGTTGCTTTACTATTGTAGGTTTCATTACTTAAGTCATTTTCAGAATTTACAAATCACATCATAGCTCCACTTATTAATCTCGTCCAATGAACAAGGTTCTTCTAAACAATAGAATCTCGATATTGAGACTGAAAGGCCGTGTAATTATCGAGGTGTCCACTTCAACGAGTAATAATTTAATAACCCTAAACAGTATATTTTATATTGGCGTACGTGCGATGATAAACACAGAAATGTTGCAGAGTAATATCTCTTGTCCGAGTTAATTTTTACCGTCGTTTATTCGCGGAATTACATATATCTGGCAAATTGAACGCGCAAAACGAAATTGTGCAATGAGCTTCCGCGATGAATTGCGTAATGTAATCTGACCGATATAATGACCCTGGATGTTCTAGATGCGAGATGGAGACAAAAATGTGCCATGAATCATCGTAATCGTGTTTCGAAAATTTGTTACAACGGCATAGATTATTGCTATTATTATTAACAAGGTCAAGCCTCTTAAATACATCAGAAATCCAAGTACAATGTGCATATAGGCAATAACAGAGAAATAGAAAAGTAAATAAGAAATATATCATACATATAATGCATCTATATAAATAACCATAAAATATTGCTTATTGCTATTCTTCTATAATTATTATAATTACTATGTATACTTGCTATCTGTTAGAAGAATAATAACTAAAATTGTATAGTTACCAAAATTTATGAACATACATGCGATGTATTGTTTATCAAGTTAAGATTTAGGCAATATACAGATTCATTGTAATAGAGATTAGGTTGAGAATTTAGAAGGTTGATATTTTAACGTAACAAAATGACGAGTAAATATTTCTACGTAAGCTAAAGTTACATGTAAATGTATAAATATAAAGGCATAGAATTGATTTCTACACCTAATATATAAGATAGCTATCTGAAATATCGAATACTAGTAAATCTATACGTCTTTTAGGAAATAATTGATCAAATGCGTGCCACTTAAAAATAATTCCGGCTAGATCACCATGTTTTCAATAAACAAGACCTGAAACATTTAATTTAATTATTAAAAATAGTAGATAATTGCCGAAACATCCAAATTCAAATTACAACAAAATATATACGTCTCTTAAGAAATAATTGATCAAATGAGTACCACTAAAAAATTATTCGGTCTAAATTACCACGTTCGTGACAAATGAGATTAGAAAGAGTTAATAAAATCATTAGAAGTAGCGGACAATTCTCGAAACAATTACATTCAGCATAACGTATCGACTATATTCACGTTTCTACCTGGTTTCTCTCATTTTCGTTTAGTAGAAGTGACGTCGTAAAGAAGTTGCAGCGCGGTGATAAGCCAAAGGAGAAAGGAACAAAACCGTACAATCGATAGGCAGTAAATTCCGTCTAAACGCTCGTTAGACAAATGCAACGGCCGCGTAATGGACGCATTCAATTTATGCACGTTATTTTCAGAAACAGCCTTGTCCCGATTTTTCCACACCTGATCTGCGAGATTTTGCAACGCGTTACTAGAGGATATACAGGAAAAAAAGGGCACGCGACTGCATAATACTGCAGCTTACGAACAGCGTAAATGTAGCGGTTATCTGTCGTGCGCTCGAGGCCGAACAAAATAGGAATTTCTTTTTTCTTACCGTATTGTGTGTATATCTGCCCGACCTGATCGTGTTCTGCGGATCGTTTATGCATGTTTATTTGCCATATAACCGGACAATCGAATCTTTAGAACACTATCGGATGAACTTAAGAATTCGTTACTTTCACTAGTTTCAATAGGTATATGCACAAAGCTTGAAACATTATAAAAAGAAAGACTTATGTAAGGACGTTGCATAGAATAGCCAATGGCTTTAGGACGTACGCACCGTGATCACTCTTGTAGAACGCGTTTGTTAATTATAGGAACTTTTTTTACTTTATTTTTTTACTTGCTCTTCATCGATTTGTAATTGTGATTAACAGCCGAGTCTTTAGAATACTATTGGGTGAAGAAGAATGAAGTACTTGGATTTTAAGATTATAGATGTATTGATGATTAATCACTCTGGCTAGTTTCAATAGGTATGTACGAAGCTTAAAATATTGTTGAAAATTAAAAAAAAAAACTTTATGTATGTATGTTCCATAGAATAGCCTCTGACTTTCGGACGTATGAACGTCATCAATCTTGTAGAGTGTCCTTGTGCATTATAGCAACTTCTTTTCTAGTCTATTTTCTTTGATTGAAAATTATTTATTATATACAATGAGACGGAATATCTTGTTCTAGTTACTCTGTTCTCTTATTTATTTTAAGACGGCTTTTTTAAGACACCTGAGTTTCGTTTCTCTAAGAGTATTCTGTGATTGTGTCATGATCCACAGAAAAGAGTAAAGAAGGAAAAAGCTAACAACCAAAAAATAATAACGAAATGAAATTGTTGCTTTGCAAGAGTCTTATGAGAAAGAGAAAGGTGTATTATATAGTACTGAAATAATTGACCCTAAGCATGATGAATTGTTTAGTTTCTAATATCAAGTAGTATATAAAACTTTAAACTCGTTTCTCTCGAAAGGCATTTTTCCAATTGACTGCTACGATAACTAATGAACAAATTGACTTGCAACTTGGTAAATATGTTCAATAGATGTGTAACTCTCGTCGGGACTAGGACACTTTCGATACATGTAAAATTTGATTATCGACAGCTAAGGAAACAGTAACTTTTTGACGTAGAAATCAAAATTTTAATTTAAAAGGCTGCCATTTTGTTATTTTTTAATTTTTTTATGGCTATAACCACATCCATGTGGATTGAGAATAATTTCAGTTTTGTTCGTTTGAAGAATCACAAATTGTTTATATCATGGCAGTCATGGACAGCATTTTTTCCCTCATAATCCCTCATGATCACACTATAACTCACTAACAGAACATGATTTTTATTTGAAAAAAATTCAGATTACAGTTTTCGCCTTAATTAATAAACACACAAAGTTTGAAAACAATCCGTAGTATGGTTATTTGTACGAAAAATTTTAAAGATCATCTCATTTTTATGTCTCTAGACTTGTATAGCTCCTCAATAATGGAAGATGGGATCGAATAAACACTCACTAAATACTATTAATTTTTATTTTATTTAATTGTGAAAACTAGGAAGAAGGATCTTTATTTAATTTTGAATGAAAAATGTAAACAAGAAGAACTGGTGAAAATTAACTAGATATAAATAACAGAAACAAGGCTACGATCCTTTTTTGTGAAAGATACACGCAGGTCTGAACATAGATAAAGATCCATTGACTTTTGGAGACAGAGCTCAGCCTTTTGTTTAATACACAGTGTAATTTATTTTTGTAATATACGAAATTTGTAATTACAAAATATTGCAATATATTAAATATTACAATATATTTTTGCATCAACTAAATAATATTATTCCAACACTTACCGGTAAAAGTGCACGTCAATCGATCTTTATTTCTATCAATTCTAATTCCCCTTTTCCCTGAGCTAATCTAACAAGGAAAATAGTAAGGTTATCGAACAAGATATATGCGCATCGTTGCACTAAAGACATTGTAGTCGATTCAAATGATTTCAAAGTCAGGAAAGTTCATAGGCGCTCGTTAATCGCGCGAGGCGATAGAAGCATTCCGAATTATCCATCGCTCGGTTTAAATATCAACAAGCGCAGTTCACGCTGCGTACGCGATCGTTCATTCGCAATCACGCATTTGCATTCCCTCCACACTCAATCGCGAGCAATGAAACGTGACATGAAGCACGATCGCGAATGACTACGCGGATTGACAATAATTTCGATTGTACTATTATTTCAAACCGTTACTAATAAATAACCTGCAACGTGAATGCTTATGCATAATTAACATCTTGCGTTGATATGACTTCTATGACGAAAAACTTTTCTCTCTGAGTTGGAAATGACTTTGCACGCAGGTCGAAAGTTTTTGTTTTGTCTTAGAATTGAAAATGACATGCTAGATACATCGATAGGCAATTATTTTGAGAAAAGAATATAGGGAAAAGTAAAGAATACTTTCATACTTTTACTCTTCTTTCACCCTTTCGCTCTTTTACTCTTTCTTTTTTAGTGATACTTTACTATTGTACTAAATATTTGCTGCTTATAATAGTTAACATTTGTAATATTAATATTAAAGCCGGTAATTTACATCTTCAAATAACTTTGATGAAAAATGTATATTTGTACAATATCTTACTTACTTTCAGTGATATTTTCCAGAAAATTCAAACTATGACTATTGAAATTTTAAACATGTACACTGTATACTGTTTCAAAATTTTCTATTTAGACTTTATCAGATGTTGGGTTTAATTTCTTTGACCATTAACTTTATGATGCATTTTAAATCTAAAATTTAAAAATATATTAAATACAAATTTGTCCAAATTTTTCTCGATTACTATAGTTTGCTTGTCACCTGTTACTCTTTAGCGTGAAATTAACGGGGGTGATCGATCATTATAGGCCCACTCGTCTGTTAATTGTTCGAACCAGTCAACGTAGAACCATTGTCCCACGAGATCACTATACCAGTCACGTTACTCGATTTATCGTGACGTCAAACAAAGCTGAAACTAAGCTACCTGTACACGATTAGGATCGGATACATAAAAACGTGTCACGATTCAAATCTCTACCGGGTCGTTAGTTTTGTTCGTACAAGTTAGTGTGGTTAAGCAATGACTTAATGCATGTGGTACTTGACATAGCTATATAGAAAAAATAGTTTCAACACTGATTTAACATTTATATATTTTTAGATTTCTATATACAAAAATTATATCTGAAGGTGAAAAATGCCAGTAGAGAACACTTTTATGAGAGTTCTTCAATTAATCCAATTTAAAGGTGATTTTTAGGAATTCAATTAAAAACTAAAAAGTATTGCTATTTATCTAGAACTTTATTTGTACAGGGTTTCAATTAAAGCGGAATGGTTTGATATCTCACGAGGAAACGAAGCTATCAAAAATTATATGAAGTGAATAATTTGGTTGTAAGTGACATGGTGAGAGAGATTTCAAAAACAAAATAATTTTTTGAATGGAATCTTGTATATTTTTATCCATATAATAATAAGATAGTATTTGTTTAGACAAATTCATCGACCTAATAATACAACGTCATTTATTGTTATACATATTAAGCACTTGATTGAAATTTGAAGCCAGTAGATTTAACGCAGCTCACCAGTAAATTGAACGAAAACAGAGTATCTTCTTTCTCTCCTTTCCTTCCTCTGACACCAGTAATTTTTATAGAAACATTTTTTTATAGCTTTATCTTCTCATGAGATATTTAATCATTCTACTTTAAACGGAACACTCGGTATACTTGATCTTACGTTTAAAATCATCTGCTTAAAGTAGTCACACAAAATTTAGTACTTATTAGAAATTGTACAGACAATAGATCGATGAGGAATTAATGTCACGAAATATTGGATTGATTCGTAAATAGCTAAAGTAACACATAATCATGCTTTCGGGGAATCCTCTGCACAAAGCAATTTTTAATTCGCTAAATAGAAACTTTATTTATGAATCACCTCAATAGCTGACCAAACGAGTTATTAGCTGACCACGGAAGTTATTTATGAATCAACTCAATAGCTGACCAAACGAGTGAATTAATGGCGATCATTCCAGTCATTAAAGATAATATGTGTAAAATTTAATTAATTTCTGCGAATGTATGAATTTTGTCGTTCAGCATTCGATAAATGATGAAAAAGAAATTGTTAAAATGAGTACGTTTGAAGAAAAATAGTTCAATTTATACGCCAACAATGTTTTCTTCTTATTGCGCGATGAAATAATAATTTCTGAGATATTGAAACAACGAAATAGTAATTTCTTAAGATATTGAAATGTTAGAGGGTGAAACGATACCCAAAAGCAAGGCTTACGTTAAATCTTGGCAATCGACGGGCCTTTTTATCGATTTTCCTCGTTTTATTTATCGAGTCGAGCCTGTTTTTTGTTAGATCCTCGCGGAGAAAGGTTCTGGGAATGAATTTTGCAAGAAGCCGATAAGGAAATTGTCACGGATTCGCGTTTCACGGGACATTAGGTTTGCGTAACGATGAATAATCGTTGTTTCTTTCGAGACACTTTCGTTCACCGAAAGCGGCAGTTTCCTTTGCTATTTCGCCGCAAACACCTGATTCTCTATCAATCTCTAAACAATTTAATCCAATTACTTGATCCTTAGTAATACTAGTTCTAATGGCGCCAATCAAGAACTCCGATTTTCATAACTGATACATTATACAGGGTGGTTCTTACTCTTCCGGCAAGATTATAGGAGCATGATCTATAAGTGAAAACAAGACAAAAATGTTATATGGAGTTTGTTTATAAACGCTTTGTTACGGTATTATAGGCAAATATTGAATGTAGCCTGAATAAATGCAAGCTATGTAAACCTAGCACCCGACTCTCAAACAATCAACTTCTTTTACGGAAAATGATAGTATTTCGTTTGTAGTTGATTGTAGTAACAACAGTTTCGTTTATAGTTCCATCATTTAATAAATGAAAAAAATTGAAAAAATGCACAGCACCCAACACTGAGATATCTCAAATCCGTTTTTTCAATTGATTCAGAAATGTTTGTAGTTGTTTGTAGCGATTTCCCCTTCATTTGTAACAAAATAGTTTAACAATTATAAATTTGTAACAGTAGATTCCAAGCTGAATAATACGGAAGATTGATTTTGTTTACTGTGTCTGGACTTGCGAGATATTTCTTAATGTACCGGAATTTTTAAATCATCATTTCAAAATGACCATCTTCTGCATTGATACAAATTGGACATCGATGTAATATGAAATGTATTACAATATTTGCTTATAATATTGTAACAAAGCGTTTAAAAACAAACTTGATGTAACATTTTTTTCTTGTTTTCACTTGTAGATCATGCTCCTACAATCTTGTCATCAAAAAACCCTGTCAGTAATAAATTTAAACAACAAAACAGCCATTTCAAGCTTATTTCCGTATTATAACAGCCGCACATACTCTGCCTTTGACGAGTATAATCGTTACTGACCCTCAGGAGCTGTAGCTAGTATGTTTGATTGCAGCTACAGTACGGATTTAGCGACCCCGAGCAACCCGAGCTGTAAGGGGGCCAGTGGGCCCCAGTAGATATGCGAATGAATGTAAAAGATACTGTAAACAGTATTTAAATTATAGAGCAACGACGAGAAGAAGACTGAGAGCGATACATAATACGATGAACGTATAATTAAGAAGAAAGTGTCAGTTTAATAACTATGGTTGAATAGTTGAAATACTTAAAATAAATACTGATACTGATACTCGTTATTGTCTTCTTATCGGCACACATTTTAGGTACATACTTTTTAAAGAGGTTGCGATAGCTAACTGGCTAACAATATCGGCGAAAGCCGTGAAAGCCTCAAACATCCGAGTAGAGTTGTTTGAGGAACGTGTTTTCCGTTTCCATCAAATATTTACAAACATCGCAACCTTTGAACATAATTATTAGCGAGTATAAGGTTTTTCGATAAGAGCTATCGAATGATTTTCGTAAATAAAAAATTATAGACTAAAGTAAACAAATTTTACGAATGGATTTTTTTTACAAAATACAAATGTTTGGTAATAAGTTTTAACGAAATAAACACGTTATTCAGTTGCATATCGTGACTATTATAAAATTGTGAAGATATCAGCACATATTATGTTATATCAGGAATAACATATTATGGTATAATACAGCATAATATAGCATAATGCAGAATAATACAGAATAATGTAGCACAGTATAGCAGAATACATAATAATACAGTTCCATCTAATGTGAGACAAATTAATACAGAATAATACATCATAACAGTATAATACAAGATGATACCATACAATATAGCAAAATATAGAATAAAACATCCTAGGATATCCTGACAGTATTGTACATTATAGTACAGCATAATACAGATTAAGACAGTATATTACAACATCGAACATGTGTTACCATATGGCAAATATATACTAAAAACATTCCATAGTTCTTATTAAAACATATGCTCATACTGAGGTGATTTATTGATAAAAAATGAGTCGAAAAGCTGCAGTAAAGTTTCATCGTACTACGTTTCCTTTTCGTGGAAATCGACTTTAAATATCTGTGTCGAAGTGGCCCGCCCTCGCCGCAGCTTTGCCGCGCCAACGACTCGACAATTTTCAAATTCCTTTTCTTTAAAAACGGAGGCTCCTACGAAAGATCTTCGTTCCACGTTTTCGACCCGTTTTCTTGCGAAGATTTAATCTGCAAATTCTTTCACGCCATTATTTTACGTCTCGCCGATCCTGCCACCATAAAACGGAACCTCGCATTTAAATAACGGTTATTTGACTATGAAAACGCGCGATGGAAGTTACAGTATGTTAAAACGGGGCCAGGCTATTTTTTCAGAGACAACCGTAAAAGTCGTACGAACGGTCGATGAAGTAATTCCGGCGATTGCTTTCCTCGTCGTTCGGACTTTCAAGCGGAGACTTCCACGGGCACGTCCAACCAGCAATTACTCGACGACCGGCAATTTCTGAAACTCATGGAAATTAGTTTCTCAGGTGTTCGCGCACGTACCGAACCGTTGGTATCCGCGGACGCTTGGAGCAGTGATACTTAACCACCGTGGCGTGAAACTGGTGGCGATGTATGCTTGCTTTTTATTTTTTCAAATTTTTACTGGAATTATTCATGATTTAGGTGTGCACCAGGTATAAGGTGCATCATGCAGTTTCTGTAAACTGTACCGTGGACTCAATGAGACTAACACTTTACCAACGAGCATTTCTGGATGGAAATTATGTTAACATTAAAAGCATCAGAATTACATAGTAATTGTATATTTTTGTTACCATTAACAGTTTCAGTGGCAGACGTACTTATTAAAATACTTATGAAACTAAAATTCTGTTCTTATACAATTGGAAAGTTATACAATCTAACATGTGCATTAGTATTAGTTTTACAATCCAATCAAAATTCATGAATGCTATTCAGACTTGTTTTCTGTGACATTTGATCTTCAGAATTAATTTTTTAATTCCTTAGTGAAAATCCCTGTCATCCATATATGGGCGACTAGTGTTATTTAATTCAAAGTTTCAATATTCATTCAATAGGATTGATCTAAAACTTTAACATTGATATCACTTCCCCAAATATGAACGTTTTCTCTACTTAAATATTTTTGCAATTTTATTTTAAATGTTCTAAATATAAATTGTTATCAGAAGAAGAATGTTGATATACTAAATTTCACAATTACCTGAAAAAGAATATTTTTCATGAAACTTTTATAAAAAAAAAAAGTAATAAATAAGTTGATATTTAAAACATTTTACTTATGCGCATTCGAAAAATAGTGAAATTTTGACGAATAATTTCCTTGAGTAGTGTATTATACCAAAATAAATGAAAGATATGCACGGGCGGCTATATGCCGACATATGTCTCCAACGGCAAAAAAGTTTAGGCGGCTATTTGCAGACGGCTGTCCGCAAACGGTTAAACTATTCACGTAGCCAACCGCAACGCCGCGCGTGAAAATGTCGAGGACGAATTAAAAATCGTTGCGCACGAGGGATTTTTTATGAGCAAGTCAGGTTTTTCGCTTACCAAGGGGTTAAGAAACGATACACGATAAACGATTTCGCAAGGGTATGCAGTCGTTTGAAGTTTTTCTTTTGAAGAGTTTTTCGCGCAGGAAAAAAAATCCTGAAACACGACAAACAACGTTCCGCGAGAGAAATAGCCGTCATTTTTTTTCTACGTAATCTCTGTTGACATTTGAAAGTCGCATTATTTTCCTCGTTTCTCGTAAATGGTAGAACTCCTTGCTTCTGTTTCTTCGAGCTTTCGTTGGGTGATTTTATTTTTATGATTGAAGATCATTTTATTTTTGAAACAAGGGAGGTGCTAACGGAGAAATGTGACGTTTGTGACGTACAATGAAGTATGGATAGAGACAGGGACAAATGGATAAATACGAGATACTGGAATACGGGGTGCTAACGGAGAAAAGCTCTTTACTGAGTAAGTTTGATTTTTAATCCCTTGATTCTGAGCGTGAAATCTGTTAACTTTTTTAAGAAAAGAGGTAAAGTAAAAGAACCAGTAGTTGACATATTAAAAAGAAAATGTATTAGCGGATTATCGTACTTATTGCTCACGATTATTATTCTGATCCAATATAGTTAAAGAATTAATTATTTAGTTTTTTTTTTTAACGTTCCCGTCGTTAATAACCTAGGTGTTGATGCGACATTAATCTAGATTTAAAAAAAAAACAGCTGAGTCTGAGTCGTGAAAGAAACTTTCAGGACAACCTAAATATTACCTACAATGAAAATCGTGTAGAGTTGCTAGTTCGCCTTATTGAAAACAACTTTGAGTGCAAACAGTTAAAGATCGAAGATAGTTGCATTCGTAGGAAAATTATACAAATTGGGAATTGAAAATTGGAAGAACAATTGCAGTATTCGTGTGTGAGCGCTTCTGCCTCGCGATGAACGCAAAACGAGGAGAAATTTCGAACAACGTCACTGAGAAATGTAATTATTTCAATATTCACGTCGACGGGGAACGAGCTCGGTCATCTGTCGTAATTTTCTCGTTTCGAGTGACATGCGAGGTACAATGATAACTTGATTGGACTTAACTCGTCATTGTTGTTACGCCGAGTATATTTTAATTTTCTTCTGGGCAAAGTTTCGTTTCGTTGACTATTTTTTTTGCAATTTATTTATTTCTACTCTGTTATTCGCCCCTGGTTTGAATTTATAACTTTTTCAAATGAGATATTCGATAAACTGTCTTATCGTGTTGGTGAACTTAACGTTTTGCTGATCGATCGCGAGTACATTCGTGTTTCATGGCCTAACGTCCTTCATTAGCCACGAGATAATTTGTATTTGCATTCACATTAGTTTATGCAATTTCCAAGTCGATATAGATTTTTATATCGAGTATACTTTTTGCTATTTTATCATAAACAGCGTAATTTAATTCGAGATTAGATTCCTATTTTCATTTTAGATTTTTGTTTTATTTTAATTCTAAATTAGATTCTTAGTTTTATTTCATACTATACATTTAGTTATTTTATTTTAGATAGTGTTGTTTAATTTTCTTCTAAATATATATAAATGTCCCAAATTATCTCATCAGTACAGTTGCTTATAGGAGTAGAACGTGTCCAACAGCTCGAACGTGTACCCGGTTTTATGAGTGCAAGGGGTTAATTAGCATCGTCTCGAGTCGTTACTTAAGACTTAGGATTTCGTCGACCGCGAACAAAAGAGTCGATGGTTACGCGAATGTTATTCAATCGGTGAGATCCAATAAAGGAGTGCGCATGGCGACTGTTACCCAATAACGACACTGTTACTTTCTCCACGATGGAGAAAGATCGTTGGACGCACGTCGGCCGCGACAATTGGCCTCTGAACTTCGCGAAATGATCCTACGTCATCCTTCTGCCGGGTCGATTACGATCAACCTCGGCGAGGTGTGGAAAAACCAGCTGGAATCGAGTGCAAGTGGTTTTAGAAAGTCGTTCGCGCTTGAATCCGTGTCCGGAGCCAATGTCCTTCCGTTCGTGATACGCAGACCATCGCTGATTTCGAGTTTCAATCAAACTCTTATACAGTGGACCATCGACTTTCGCACCACAGTCGAATAACGGTTGCAGGCGGTGATCCTGCGAGATATTTTCTCCGAGATTCGCAATTTTCCTGCGAGTACCACCCGTATGTAATTCCGAAGTAAAGAATACGATACGTATTGATTCGACCTAGGAGAGCTGGTATGCGATCCTGGATGCGGGCGTTATGATTTCGGAAAGAAGAGCTCCTTTGTGGCGGAACAATGCTAGCGATATCGATCCAGGAAATGGGTATCACGGTTCTTTTGGGGTACTCGATTCTTCTCTGTTCTTCGACGCAACGTTCATCCGTTGCTTCCTTCCTTTAAAGTGTCCCACAAAAATTACGCTTCTTATTGGGTTCCTAAGCTTTTTGTATTACATTACTCCAAGAAGACTAAAATGATACACCTTAATATAGAGATAAGGTTTTCTTATCTCTGACATCCTTGGCTTCGTTTCTTTAGATGGTCTCGACAAATATTGTGCTTCTCATTAGGCCCCTAAGCTCTGTATGTCATATTCCTTCAGGAAGTGTAAAATGGCACATCTTAAAATAGCGGTATGATATTTTTATCTCCAACATCCTTTCCTTCATTCCTTTAAAATGTTCCAAAAAATATTGTTGATCTCTTTGGATTTGTTTTTTTTTCTTTATTTAAGCTTTTCAACTCTATTCCAAGCTTATTTACCAACACAAAAGAAAGGTATATAAGAATATTACATTTTGTAATCAAACCGAGCATTTGATAGCACGCTGCAATATTTGGTAAAATCATCATTATATGCGACAATTGTGACGGAAAGTTTCTTGTCAACTCATCATTGCATGTCACAATCATGACAGAAAGTAGCTTCTAAAATCATCATTGTTCGAAAGTATCAAAGTCTTATAAGAATAGATTTCTACAGTGAAATCGGTTCGAGAGCGGTGAAACCCGCCGAAGTCCTTCTCAGGAAATCAAGGACTTTCATTGTAGTATGAAAAATGATGAAAAACGTATTTATTCCGTATGAAAATCTTTGGCTAGCATCGATAAATACATTAAGATTGCAAATAGGATCAACTGTCGTTAAATGAATAGTGGAATACGATTAAACATCCACTAGTAGTAGTAAATAGAATTATGTGGTATTAGGAAGAACCAAAAGTTCGTGCGAGTTTTACGTTATTTTGTAGCTTTTGAAAAGCTCTTTCATATTTAATTATTAGCTAAATGCATAATCCCACTAAAGTTGATGAATGTGATAAATTCTGGAATATTTATCTACTTGTAGATAAACTTGTTGATGCATATGCTGTCTAGACGGAAATACTGTCCGAGTAGGTTTAGGGTAGTTGTTGGTGGGGGCGAGAATATTGAAGATTGTTAAATATAATTCCCATCTCGCAATGGCGAATGGGATAAATATCTTGACTGGTTGAGCCCATAGAATACAGTGCAGTTTTTTGAGTACAAATGGTAGAAAGTAGTAGAAAATGGTGATCTTTTGAAAAAAAGTAAAGAGTAGATATCGAACTGAAGAGTTTTGAAAAGAAAGAAGAAGTCAATGCAAAAAACGTCGAGTTCGAAAAATAATGTTAGTTTTGCACCCCCTTAAAGTTTCGGTAGTGTTCCTCCGAACACTTTAAGAGGGTATTATCGTCTAGAAGTCTGTTTTTTCAGTAATTTTTAGGAATTAATTTTACGAAAACTATCAAACCTACAGTACCAGGTTTTTTTATGCATAATAAAACACGTTTCAACTAACAACACAAATTTTTATAAAATATTTGATTGAAATCTATACAAGTTATGCGCTGTTATGCAGGTTGTGACGTGAAACGCTCGTTCAATCGGGCGCACAGACTGTGGCGGTTCTAGTCATCTGAGACAGAAAATCAAATTTTTTGTTCAATCTATATGAATGTAGTTATCGTCTGAACTAGAATTAAGTAAGTACTAAATTTTTTTATCGGAATCGCGGCTGTTTGAAAATTAAGGTTTAATTTTCCCGGAAAATTGTCAACTAAAATATGAGTGCAGGACTAAAATATTCAAGCTATCGGTATAATTCTAGTTCAGACCATAGGCGATGGTGCCCTCGAAATGCGTGTAAAACCAGAAGTCAGTCGGTCCAATAGTTTTTGAGAAAAACGTGCGCCCGACTTGAAAAATGTCGTTTCGAGAAAAACGCGTTTAAAGTTTGCTATACATTTAGCATTAATACTGGTGAACAGCCTTTAAGCCTCTGTAACTATGAGAGCTCTACGAATTTCAAATTAATATTTTAGAGGCACTTTTTCAAAACCCTCAAATGATAAGAAAATGCAAAAAAAAGTCGAATTTTTGAAGTTTCTAGACGATAATCGATGTTAGCCTATAATAATATATGATACTATAAAAGTTTCTTTCTGGCGTTTATACCTGCTACATAAACCAGTAGATAAACTATTAACCCTTTGCAATCGAGGCCTTTTCTTCTGGTACCTATCAGCAACTCGAGATGCTTTCTTGGCATTCTATTGCCACGAATGCTAAGATTATATCGACTTCGAAAATGAGATCTCTAATTTGAGATTTGAGAATCAGGTCACCTTTGCCTCAACGACAATCATTTTATTGGCAAAGAAATTAATCTGTTTTAATTAATTTTTAAATAGAGATTTAATTTTATACGTTAAAGCTCAGAACTTTGTTGCACGCCTAATACATTGCGCGCCTAATATTTCGATGTGACGTAATAACGAGATCTCGGTATGGAATTTGGCTCTGTAATTCTTCTAGGTGGGAGACACGTTACTTCTGGATCGATTTTTGATGAGGCGCGACAAGTGGGTTAAGCGAGCGAACACAAAAATAATTCGGACGATTGTCATTGAAGAACGCTTGTAAAAGCGACGGTCGGACTTGACCCGAATCGCGCGCAACAATACGCGTTTAGCATACCGAAATTGCCACGAGATCATCGTTGACTATCAATTCGGGCCTCGGATTTGGGACGAGATTGCGAGAACTCTTCGATTGCGAAGCCCGTCGAGGAAACGTATTCGCCGGTTTCTAGGAAGCGTATCAGCATGTGTTGCGTTAGAAACACCTTCGTTCGATGAAAGGAAGATCATTGACCGCTAGAAACTGTCGGTGGTCCGGAAAGTGTGCCTGTTTTAGGCATTTTGCTTCCTTTTGTTACTTTTAAAGAGGTGCAATGGTACACGCAGTTAGTGTAATCAAAATTTCAGAATTTTTGTTCAAAATTTGAGTATTAGGTGAAGAAATTAATTCTGTGCCTTTGTATTAAATTATTTACTGTTTTAGTTTAAGTAGAAATATTTAATGGCCATTTTATTTTTATATGTTGAATTATCAACATTAAACGCCTTATTTGTTTCCTAGAGTTGAGTATCGTGAGTAGGCAACCAACAACAGTTAGCAGGTTGCAGTAGATAAACACTGAAATGAAAATGCCTGGTGTTAATAATTTACAGTGACGTATTACTCCTTCGGACAACAAAGCATCGGCGATCTATACACTTTTGCTATTTCCATGAATAGTTTACTTTTCGTAGAAGTCAAGGATTACGGTGATCCGAGCTCAATGGCACGGATGTCTGCGATTCCCATCGTTAAAATTGAACGCGGCTTTCTGTCGGGACGGTACACTCGTTACTTAAGAAGAGGGACGGATGTCTGCGTTATTAAACTAAGTGTGCTTTTTCATGAGCAATGTGCGTGAGTCGCGCCATTTAGAATAGACACAATGGTGTCTTCGTAACCGCTAGCAGTATACAAGCTACTGTACATCAAGCTTTTCGTAGGACACGTGTGTTCGTTACGTTGACCGGCTTCCCGTTTTCGTTTCGCAATCGTTGCGAACCGTTTCTGTTCTTGGTCGAAACGATGATTGTCTAAGAGCTAGAGACGAATTTACTTACGTCACTCATAACTGGAAATAACTCTTTTCTCTTAACGGAAATATAACAAATCATGGGATCTGTCGTCTGGTAAGTCGATAGCTAGAGTAACGATGCGTATAAGTATTGCGAAGAATGCACAGATAATACGGAAATTACTTCACCTTTTAATGACTGATTTTTAGCGGAACAATTTATGACACGATAATGTACAGATTTTCGCGTATAAAGTGTTGAAAGTTGTCTTTTACTAATGCTGCATTGCCCTTTATTTTTCTTACTACAGAGTCCAGGCAGTTGTCATAGTCACATTTAAGAATTTCTGTTTTCGAAAGTTAAATAACGATTTCAATCCATAAACAAAGCGTAATTTTATTGAAGAAATATTGAACTTTATGTATAAATTTATTTGTTATGATATGTTTAAAAGTGGCCAAGATGGAGTAAATATCCAGGAATATTTATGGTTTATGTATATAATAACTTGAGAACGTCCCATCAAACAAATTATATATCTGCTGAGTGGATAAAGGATTTAAAAATTGTTTGATTTTTATCAAAATGATAACGGTTTTACTAGATAGTCCCATTTTTCGACTATCGAAAATTTTCGTTTTTCCTTAATAAAATAACAAGTTCTATTTTAAAAAAATTCATTTATCTATTCAGCAGATGTTGACGTCTTTTAACAGATTAATTTGTTCGGTAAAAAAATAAAGAAAAAATCTTCTAAATCTCAACAATCCATGCTTAATTTGCATAGTTCTTGCAAAACTTAACTTCGAGTTAGAGAGACAGCTAGAATTAAATTGAAGATTTATTTAGACAACCATTTTGTTGCTGAATGCTCAATTGTTAATTGCAATTTCAATTACTACAGGCAATTGATTTTCGCAATCAGGAAGATTGTTGGTTGTCGTTTTAATTAATGTTTACTCAACACTGTTTTGAAAGAACAGGTTGAGCGTTTAAGAGGATTCGTCGAGGAACATTCTGGCACGGTTCGCAGCAATTACGCTTACATTTGCGCATGAGTGTATATAGAGCGTTGTTTTACATAAGCAGCCGAGAAAATACGTTGAATTCAACAATTTTTCGTTACGTGTTAAGCGGACCGTGCTCCGCATTTCACATGTTTAGCATTGTAATTGAATAGAAAGTAACGATCCTCTTCTCGTGGAATACTCCAAATCAATCGTTCAGGGAATATTCGTAACGCTTTTGCAATAAACTGGATGGCGTTTTGTAGAAAGAATTATAGATTTAAAGATTTATTTATATGATATAGGATTATAGATTTATTCTCGGGTTACTTATCCTCCACCTACACTCAATCCCGTAATAAGTATTCGTACCCTCTACGTTTATTGAAGAAAGTCTAAATTAAATACAATAGGTTTGATGTCTTCGAATAAATATACAAATGTAAAGTTTATTTATGTACATATTTATAATCAGACTGCGAATGTTCATGCAAATTCATATTTTTACAGATTCAGATAAAGAATTGAGATTTAAATGAAAGTATGTCTCATCTTCTAAACAGAGGAGCATGTATTTTATGGTTGATATTTGATATATTTTTGCATTCATGCAAAATAGCTTCTTCAGGTGTCAAATAATAGAATATAGTTCCATGCATTGCACTAAAATGTTTAGAGGCAATTAAATACTTATTACTAGACTGAAAATGTTTATTCAAATTCATAGTTTTATAGAATCACATAACGAATTGAGATTTAAATGAAAGTATGTCTTATTTTCTAAACAGTGTAGTATCCATTTTATTGTCGATATTTTATACATTTTTCCATTCATACATATCCTCATACATTTAACCATATTTTCATTTTCCATGAATGCATAAGAATCCGTAGTTAATTTATAATTAAACATTTATTTGGAAACTTCAAGTCTATCATTTAATTCAGACAAGTTTCTTCAATAGATATAGAAGGTACGAATATTTATGGACTGACCGTATATGCTATCCTGTACTATTCTTATTTATCCTAGATTTATATGCTATAAGTTTGTCGTATATACTATACGTCTAAAGATCTACAGATTCTACTTTGCGGCATTTAAAAATTTATTTCTTTTTGTTGACTAACTATATAAAGTCTGATGTTCGAAGGATACGTCTTATAAAACTGGTGGCGTGAAACTGTAAATTGGCCAATTGGACACGGTTTCGGTTGAAAATACTTTTTTTTTTAGAAAGTAGACTACAATCATATAGGCATCAAAAGTAGTTTTTGATCCACACAGAAAGAAGGCAGATAAATTAACAATATTTTGGAATTCGTCTTTACAAGCGTGGTACAACAGGAGTCGTATATTTTTGAATGAAAATTGGTATAAATACTGTTCAAGGTTTAATAAAACGTTTCTATTAAACAGACGGTATTTTCAGAAAAAATCTGTAATATTAGCATTTGTTTAACTAAAAGAACTTTTTGAGGGAGGAACACTAACTGGCTGGCCCAAAACGAGCGGTGTTTTTGCAAATTTACAAAAGTCGTATGCAGTTGATTGAAACGTCCTTATTACCATACGTAAAGTATTCTATGATTTTTAAAGGACAATTTTTGTTAACGATTATATTTATACGTAACGAAAAAATGACATCATTTCTGTCTATTTTTGACAGGTAGGATCATCAGTGATTCTAATTTATTTGGTAACTGAAAATTATAAAGTTCAGCAGTCTTCATATTTTTCAATGACGTACTAATGTTTAAAAAAGCTTACAAGGTATATTTTTCTTTGATCCTCAAGAACCAATTAAAAAATAAAATTAAAGAATAAATAATCGTACGTTACACGATACATAGGGTTGTTGAAAGTACGTACACAAAACTTTATTGAATCCAGTTAGACAGGTTTCGAGTTATTGGCTTTCAGGTCAAACAGTGTAATTTCGCGTAAAAATGCGTTTGAAGTTTTATTTCTTCCAGTCTTTCAGTTTATGAGCCATATCTTTGTTATTGCTACGAATGTTGCAATGGGCCACTTTCGCCTTCTTTTTAATCGCTCAAGCTATCATTGCACAGAGAAGAAAAGCTGTCGAAATTTGTTTCTTAAATCGATTAGATAACTCCTGAAAATTTGCGCAAGGGAAAGCGAAGAATTTGGTAAGGTGTTTAAAATTGCTGATCGGAGTCACTCGCCGAGTTCCGTTGTCCACGTTTCAATCTCTTCTGTTCTCGATCCTATCGCAACAAGGAAGTGTTCTCGATTTACGGCCGGTATGGTCGTTTTGCAAAATGAAACGGCAATTGGCCTTAAGTCGTCCTCACGTGTGAGCCTTGCTTTCTACGCCTAACTTCTCTTTCTCTCTCTTTCATACATACCTCTATAACAGGGATGAACACTCCTCTGGAGCCACAAGCCTCACGCGGCCTTTATAGATGTCCAGCGAGGCATTTCTGTAAACTATGTCGATTACGTATCTTTTTTGTTCATAAATTTTACGCTGAAATACATTGCATACATTCGAATTAACCCTTTCAGTCACCACTAGGTTTTCTTTAGGTGTAATTTCTTTGGAACTCGAAGTGCCAATAAAATGATTGTCGTTGAGGCAAAGGTGACCTGATTCTCAAATCTCAAATTAGAAATCACAGTTTCGAAGTCGATATAATCTTAGCATTCGTCGCAATAGAATGCTAAGAAACATCTCGAGTTGCTGGCAGATACCAGAAAAAAAGGCCTTGAGTGCAAAGGGTTACCACTAAAAGCACAGAAATCAACTCACATCTATCATACATACAATTATATCTTTTTAATTGGAGGAATTGATAAAATGAATTCGCTAACACAATAATTGTCACCAAAAATCGCGATTAAACCATTGCTAACAGTTGAGTGATTTTAAGAAGATGCAAAAGAAGAAGAATGTGCATTGGCCGAATAGATTGGCTTGATAGATTTAGCCCTTTGCACTCGAGAGGTGACTCTGTCAGCATTAGGTTTCACGCAGCAAATCTACAATACCTAATGTTTCTTCAGGTTTAATTTCTTTGGAGTTCGAAGTGCCAATAAAATGATTGTCGGCGAGGTAAAGGTGACCTTATTCTCAAATCTAGATAGCTTAGAATTCATGGCAATAGAATGCTAAGAAACATCTCGAGATGGTGGTAGATACCAGAAAAGAAGGTCTCGAGTGCAAAGGGTTAGTATTAAATTTGAATATAGTAAAGAGGATTTATTATGCACATTAATGACATGTTTTTTTTTTAATCAAAATTAATTTAACCTCCTGAAATTGAGGAAAAAGATAAGACTTTTGATATACTTAATAATATAACAACGTAGAAATTAATGTTAGCCTTCATTGATATACGGTAATGTAGAAAATCCTTCCAACACTTGATGAATAGCTATACTTTCTGTCGTAAACATACACACTTTTTACTCACATTAGTGCCTCGGTAATCGCGACGCGGATGTTTATGTAAATTCATATTTTCACAGATTCAGAAAAAGAATTGAAACTGAAATGAAAGTATGTCTTATCTTCTAAACATTTACCATAAATGCATAAACATTCGCGGTCTACCATGACTTTCGACGCGATTCGATAAGTTCGCGTCTCTGTTCTGGTCTCGAGAACCAGTTTCATTGAGCTATCGTTGACCTTCGTGGAATCCTAAGACCTAGAAGTTGATGAGACGTTCTTCTTTTCAGATGTGGAGCAATATGACCTGCGTGGACGACTTCTTGAACCGAGCGTTTCACAAATTGGGCCTTGTGGTGGGTCGCCATCCCGGCTATTTCGTGGTTATTCCGGTACTGGTAGCCTTTATCTGTTTCACCGGCTACCAGAGGATTCATTACGAGATCGATCCTGAATACCTCTTCTCGCCGACCAATGGCCCGAGCAAAACGGAGAGGGCGATCGTGGAACAGTACTTCAAGGTCAATTACAGCCACCATTTCAACCTGGGACGCATTACTAGGCCAGGTGGGTCATGTCTCGAATCGAAGAGATCTAGATGCAAATTGCAATCGCACTTATAGGGGTCTTACACGTACTTCGGGCTAAAACATAAGCAGTAGGGGAGGATAGGAGGATAGGGAGGATGAGTAGGGCAAGTATTAATCTTTCACACTCCAAGGTTCTTTTGTACCACTAGATAGGTATGGGCACCCTTTGGGTAGTACTTTGTAAATTAAAGTTCTTTAAGGTTCCCCTATGTCTATCTAATTGCTAGGCTTTTGAATAATAATTTTGAACGAGGGGAATTAGTACATTTTAATGTCAGCATCAACATATAGTCATCCGTAAAGAAATAATTTTGTTATTATTAATTTAATTTAGAAAAATAATGGTTATTAAGTAGAATTCGTATAGAATTCGTAAGTGTAGTTAATATCAGTACATTTTAGTTTCAGCATCATCAGATAGTCACCTGTATGAAAATAATTTAGTTATCATTAATTTAAATGAGAAAAATAACATTTATTAAGGGGACTTAATAATACTAAACTTAATTAATATCAGCACCATCGAATTATCATCTGTAAAAGAAATAATTTAAGTAAGGTCGACATCAACAGATTCTAATATCAGTACCATTAGATTATCATCTGTAAAAATAATTTAATTAATCATAATTTAAATAAGAAAGAATAATTTTTATTAAGTTTACGAAACTCAGACAATTTGATAGACGATAATGATCGCTATGTCGTTAGCTAAATAGATTCTCTAAATTATATCGATCGCACTTCCATTAAAAAATATGACAAAAGCTACGCATCAACTTAACATTACCGCCCCTTTTTCCCTACACGTGAGTTTACGATGCCTCAATTGCTATTGAGAGCAGTGCGAATAAACTCTTTCCCAGAGAAAGTTAGCTGACATTTTCTAGCCGTAGCAAAGTCCTTGAGAAAAGTATTCATAACAGAACCGTGCCAGCGACGTTCTCAAAATTGGCATTGTTCCCGTCGATCATAGCGCAAACCTAGTCACATGTCGTTAAGGCAAGTCTTAACACCTTGACCGAATAAGGTTGATATAGTCTCCTTTACGCGTGTGTGCGTGTGTGTGCAGTGCGTGAAACAAACATACTGACTTTCTTGAGTCATAAAACAAGTCTTCCTTATTGCCAAATTGCCTGCTGGTTGTAGGGATTACTTATTTTTACTGAACTTGGATTCGAATGGTTTTTATTTGTTCGTTATTTTTTTGTTTCCTTATTGTTAGAGAACAATCTTTTTTACGATATGTTTCAAGTATTCTAGATATTGTAGACATGCTACTATACTCCATATAAACTTATTTGTGAGATACAAGTATACCAGATATTTTAGACATCAGATACCCTACTATATGCCAAAGAAAGTTACTTGTAACGTACAACTATACCAGATATTCTGGACATCCTACTACATTTCATAGAAATTCAATTGTAAAGTACAGTAAAGTCTCCATAAATACACAAATTTCTCTACGATAAATGCACAGAAACCATCCCCGCCACTAAGGGTACACCCTTTGATGGGTCCACGAGTTCGATCGCCGAGTAGTGTAACATGATCTTGGATCGGATATCTCGGCGAGACAATGCTAATGCAACGATAAAACTTTTTTTATTATTAACTTTTTTGTTGTAAAACTTTTACCATCATATTCCTGACATTTTTCTGATGAAAATGAAACCAAACACGACGCGATTGGCAACATATTTACTTGTAACATTTCATTATGTTTCATGTATCGTAGAACACAAACTAAAAAAAGATGCATGGTAAAGTTGCATTAAATTGTCTCGCCGACATACCCTAGTGTTTTCGCTCCGTCCTCTTCTTTATTCGCTGTCCTTCTCTACGTTCGAAGCTCGTCGGCAAACATCAGAGAATATACGAACTCTACGATAAGCGCACAAGTTCAGTCCCGACCTTGTGCATTTATAGAGACTTTACTGTACGAAACTTTCAGATATTTTAGACATTTATCTCTCTCTCCGCAATTTCACAATTCTCAGTGGCTTTTCCTGATTATTTCAGGTCGATTCGGTCACGTAATTATAACGTCGAAGGATGGAAACGAGAATTTGCTGAGAAGAGCTGTTTTTGACGAGTTGGCTCAATTAGACGAAGTGATTAGAACCGCGAAAGCAACATACGAGGGTGAAGTGTTCACCTACGAACAAATATGCGCCAGGTGGTTGGACAAATGCTTCGCCAACGACATCCTGAAACTCTCGGATATCATAGAGTAAGTATTAGCATAAATTTAGTCGGTCTTGAAAGAGTTGATTGAAAGAAAGCGTGGATAGTATTATTGATAATATTCTGTCGCCATTAGACTGTGAATGTTTAAGCATTTATCGCAACTGGAGGTATAGGAAAATGTATGAGAATAAACTCAAAAATATTTAAAATATTGACAATAAAATACATGTTACACCGTTTAACTAAAACTACTTTAAGTAAAACTACTTTATGATAACACTGTTCAGAATTCTCAAGTCTGACAAGTTACACGTTTTCGGTACTCTTGAGCGTTATCTACGGAACTGACAATGGTTACACTCATTATTTCATGGGAAGGTGGTTGTGTCTGTGGCCCATATAAGTAGTCGGTAGCACTTTACAGGGATGTGGAGAAGAGGGAGCTGAACTTGACGTTTCCGGTGATGTTCAATCCGGTTACCTGGGAGATTCATTTTCTGCCAGTCTACTTCGGTGGGAGTGTGATCAACGAAGACCTGGTTGTGGAAACTGCACCATCGATGCAGCTCGCTTACTTCCTCTCTGCTGACAGCTCGCGCCTAGATGCAATGTAAGTTGATTTCGGACGAATTTTACTATACCATTTTTAAAACCTAAATAGTCATCCGTACATCATCATCCCTGAAAAATTAAAAAAATTATACAGGTGTATAGTCCATAAATAGTCCATTTCAAACATCTTTATTTCTGAACAATTTAAATAATAATACAGAAATAACGTCAAACTAAACGGTTTCTTCTCCTCAAACAGTGGAGCGGCGTGGGAAGAAGCTTTCCTCGAAACCGTTAGGAAAGTTGAGGAAGAAGGTGTCTTCAAACACATCGCCACAGCGAGGTTCGCTTCCAGGACCCTCGAGCTCGAACTAGAGGAGAACACAAAGACCATCGTGCCTTACTTTTCGAGTACGTTCATCCTGATGGCTGTCTTTTCCGTGGCGACTTGCATGATGACCGATTGGGTGCGTAGCAAGCCTTGGTTGGGGCTGCTTGGAAATGTTTCCGCAGCGATGGCCACCGTAGCTGCGTTTGGTCTCTGCATCTACCTAGGCGTCGATTTCATCGGTCTCAATCTGGCTGCACCGTTTCTCATGATTGGTAAGTTAAACACTCGCTTTTCTTTACATTTTCCTAAATCGTCTACAATTTAGCGCGACTCTAAGGTGTCGTATACTCAATACGAATATTGTCAGGTTGTTGGGGAGTCGTTGTTTCTTGGAACATAATTATTTTATTTACCCTCTATAGGCTCGTGTAACCTTCAGGTCATATGCTAGTATTTAATAATTATTAATTAATAATAATAGTATTTTAGTTAATAATTTTAGTTTTTGTTTTTTCCAGATGAGGTATACGTCTTAATTATATAATTATAAAATATACGTAAAATGTACATATGTTGGAAATATTTTCATACAATTTCTATAATGATATTATTTCATTTTGAATAAGTGCACATACCTTTTAGTTATATCATAAATCCATAAAATCTGCGGTCTACATCGCTATCTGATTCAGGTAAATTTCTTTAATAGACATACAGGGTAGGAATTTTTATGGGACTGACCGTATGTGTACACAAAGAAAAAAGAATATCGAAGAGAATATTAAATGTTTTACATTAAAATCTCGTGACCCCATTTGTGGTCGCGACCTATAGTTTAAGAAGCCCTGGTTTAGATAAACAATGTCATAATTTATCTTTCTATATGATTATTATAGAAGTTATAAAGTTGTTAATACGTACGTTTTAAACATTCTTCTTGTTTAACACTCGCTGGAATAACTTGATTTTTATAGGAGTTACAAAGTTGGAGGCATTACTTTTCATTCGCTCCTCGTATTAATTATCCTGAACGTTGTCGCGTTTGAGTCGGAAAAGGCGCCACTCTGATCGGAAAAGGCGCCACTCTGATCGGAAAATACGACTCGCGGTCATAATTTGCATTTTTTCCGATAATTTAAGAGTGACGTGGCCTTTTATCTATCTGTGAGATGAATAATGAAGAATTGTCACATGAATTCCATGAAAGCTGAGCCATGTTGGAACGTCGACGAAACCACTAACGAATGCGTTTCGCATGTTTCTGCGGGAACTATTGTTCACCGTACACAGCTTGAATATTCGTGGCTTTATTAATCATCTTATTTTCCCTTTCATTCCTTTGGGCTTTGTCTCTTGACTAAATCGTAATTGACCGAGGTCAACTTAATAATGTAATACAGACTCGACGAACTAAAATAATCGGTATCGAACAGATGAGCAAAACTACTATTTAGATCAAAATTTAGAGCAACGAATAAAGGACAAGTCGCTTATCGGTTAACTGAAAATTAGAATTTCTAGTGTAATTTAATCGCGCAATTAAAGAATCGCGAAATATTTGATGAATTATCCATTTTTCACTGTTGTAACACCTAGGGTAACTTTGAAAGGGCAGCATCCACTTTTATTTTCTTAAATTTTCCTTGAAGATACTTGTATGTATATCAGAGAACCCGCGCGGGAAAGTGATACAAAATCAAACGATTTTACGGAAATTGAAAAATGATTGAATAGAATGTAATTCAATTTTTCAATGATATAATGAGGCACCATAACCATACTTTATGCAACGTAATTCTCGCCCTTGTAGCAAAATATGAAATAGGCCTGCATAGTCTGCACACTGCTAAAAAGAAATAAACCAAGCAACCATTAAACCAATAAACGTAATCGATTGAACGAGCGTCGCTCCTCGATGGAAAGTAGCCCAGCAGATTACATTTCGGTTCCCTTGTCCACCTTGTTGAGACAGCTCGGTTCCGGCTCAGTCTCAACTCGATGGACGTTACTAAACTTTGAAAAATGCCGATTTAATGCCCTCGTGTGGCACAATACGATTACACGAAAAGCTTCAGGCCGTGGAAAAAGAATGTTGAGGACGATTTCGTAACGATCCAGTCGAACGTACACGAGTGCAATCATTGTTGGCAATCAAGAAACTTTGATCGCTGTTGGATGCAAGCTGGCGTGACGACGAAAGGGAAAAGTCGCGCAAGGGGACTTCCGCTTTTCACGCAAATCACCGTTCTTCCAGTCTGTGATTCCACGACGGTTGTTCGGTGATCCATTCGCGGCCGATCGAAGAGGGCTTGGAAAACAATGTCGCAAGGATTTCGTTAACGAGCGGTCTCGTTAGGCCGTTGCTGATTTCACTGACACGATCGTTGATCAAGCCAACAAAAAATGGGAATTAATCCGTAAAGATTGCACAATGTCGACTTTCGCGAGTCTGAAAACATAGTTGACGCTAATAGAGATACTTCTGGCAAGGATTCGATTATTTTTGTCTCTAGCTATCTACACTCAGATCTACAGTGTAATAAGTGTTCGTTCAAGAATCAATTTTCAAAATAAAACTTCATATATTTAGTTTATTCATAAATTTTAGAGAAAGAAATAATTAACCAAATAATTAACCACCATTCCTTCTAATTTGTAGAGTAGATTTTGCGTAAATTAAAGTTTGTTACTTTTAATGTTTACCTCTTATTTCTTTCTTTATTAGTTTTATTTTAAATTAATTGCTGTACGAATATTTCTTGCACTAACTGTATATATATTAGGTTGGTGCATGTGAAATGTCGTTTTTTCAGTGTTTGAATTATCCGAGACGATAACATTTACTTCGCGCTACACTGTCGCCAATTGTTTATAATCATATTAAAGAGGAAGGAATATACTGTAAGACACGTATATCGAATAGAACAGACGTTTAGAATAGAATCATTCGAGCCTCATTACGTATTTATTTTATGTCATTTGCGTTTGACTGACTGTTCAACCGCGTGTTCCTTCTTGAATCAGTAGGCGACTGTCTTTTGTTTTCCGTAACTCAGATGTTTCAATCGATATTTCTCATTGTGAATATAACTATGCCACAAGTTTATTTACAAATTTTGAGATTTCAAATTGAAAACGTACTCTTATCAAAATTGATATTGATATCAATTAATCATTGATTAGCATTACTAGCGAAAGGGATAAATTCACTTTTCGACCCGTCCATTTTACCTTTGTACTCGTACCAGTCTTGCCTCTATTAGCACGTATGATCTCTATCGTATTCCGTTTCAAGAATGTCGTTTACGTGGGCCGCCCTATTCATAGGTTGACGCGTATTTCCTGGTAACTATTAGGTTCGACCGTTTAACAAATTTGGTTCACTGTCAGCAACGCGTGAAAGGTTTCCGCCGTAAAGATCATGCTCGTCCTTGCCGAGCATTGAATAAACGACGCCCTGCGTTTATTAGTAGCTATAAATTGCCGTCGAAACTTAGACGGGTGGTCGACGGGGTGAATCACGAATAAACCGGCCATTCTGATTCACTCTGCGCGCGCTAACTGTCGCCTCGTTATCGCGATAATGGCACCGCGGTCGTTTTTCTAACAAGGGACAAGCGATGACAAATCGCTCGTCACCAGACACGATCGCTTATTTTTGTCCCATCGCGCGTCGTGCCTGCCAATAATGCTGTGTACATGGTTTCATTTAAAGTACAATTTTCAAATTTTGTTATAAAAAATTTGAATTATTCCTCGATGAGAAGATTAGTTGATAACGTCTCTTCGAGCTGTTTATTTGTCTGTATACGTTCTGGCTAGTAAGATAAATATATGTACATCTTATAAAATTAGACTGCGGATCGTGATGCATTTATAGGAAATTTGAATGTGTAAGAACCTACTAAATGCAAACAATATGCAAGAATATAAAAAAGATTGAGAGTAAAGTTCACGTTATAATATTTGCAGAATAAAATAAATTCCTATTTAGATTCAATTTTTCTAGGCACGTTCGCGAAGATTTTATTTTGCGTAAAGATCCGCAGTCTACTTATAACATACATATATTAAACGATTCAAATTATGACAAAATTATAGTTATTCCCATAAATTATTAGTCATTTTTAATACATTTATTAACACAACTATGAAATATCTGAATTAAGTTCATTTATATTGTACATATTATATTCTTATAAGTTATTAGTAATTTTTAAATTAAGTAATATTATTATGAATTCAATTATAATATATCTATTAAAATATTTATAATTATATTATTACATAACAAAATTATACTGCAAGAGAGATCTTTATTTCTACAAAAGGAAGTATTTAGAATGTACATCTAAGTATTTATTTTTGACACAAGTGTCGTTGAAGTGAATAATTAGATCTTCGGTAAAAATGAAGATACTTAACTACAATGTTGCATGCACTTATGTGGATACTTTCTATGCTGGCTACTGTTCGACAATTTTTAGTTATTGCATTTTGCAGTCGATTGTTTGCCTCTAAGAACTAACCGAAGAGAAATCTGATAGAAATGAGAATTGAATCGAGATGAATTTTTGTTGGCAGGTATCGGAATCGACGACACATTCGTGATGCTGGCAGCTTGGAGACGTACCAGTATCATGAAACCGGTACCTGAAAGGATGGCCGCGACTCTGAGCGAGGCTGCTGTCTCGATTACGATAACCTCGTTGACCGATATGATATCGTTTTTCATCGGGATCCTCTCACCTTTCCCGTCGGTCCAGATCTTTTGTATCTATTCGGGTAAGTTTCCGGGAAGTTGGCGGATAGATGGAGACCAATCTATGCAGAATTGTTTGCCAAGTGCCGTTCTTGCCTACAAAATCGATCGATTTTCTCTGAAAACTTCGTAATATAAGTACAGGTGTACGATAACGGCAGCATATTCCATATAGACAATAGTAACTTCTTACTTTATTATTAAATAAAGGTAGTGGATACTTAAAAAAATACTCTGAAACACTTTTAAATTCTGTAATGGAAAGAAATTTTAAAAGGGGTCGTGTGACAAAAGTGTGGAATCATTTTTGAAAATTTATTAAATGTTTCAGAAGTTGGCCATGATAACAACTGAAATATCTAATAATCGACGATACTTTGTATTCATAGTTGGTCACTTAAACTGGAAAGGAATATGTGAGAACAAATGATTGGTAGTGATAGTTGATTAGATTAAACACATTTTCTGCATAGACTATAATAACTTCTTCTTTCATTAATTAATACAGATTGTGGATGCCTAAAAATACTCTAGAACACTTCTAAATTATGTAATGGGAAAAGATTTTGAAACTAGAATTGTGTGATCAAAATGTGGTATCATTTTTTTAAGAATCTAGAAACTGCTTCAAAAGTTGGTTAACGTAACAAATATCTAGTAGTTGACGATACTTTGTATTTATAGTTAACCACGCGAGCTAGAAGGAAATTTAAAAAACAGCAATGCAAACAATTGCAACAGTATAGATTATTTTCCACAGTTATTATTAATACAAATTAAAATAAAATTCCGAGTTCATAGGAAATTCAATTCGGGAATAGAATAGACATTGCGAGTTTTGCTAATTTTCGTAAAATCATATACATGAGAAACTACTGCCATTAGTTGAATTAGTGTGATTAGTGTATAGATCACAATCTAAAAATTAAGTTAAAAATATTTACTCTAAAAATTGTTTAAGTAGGTGCAATCTGAATAGATTATAAATTGCAATTAAACTGGAATGACAAAAGTTAGCGATTTACTACTCCGATCAACTTCTAGAAATGATTTAAAATTCATGAATTTTTGAATGACGGAAAAGACCTGTACCCCTGTACTCTGATTTCAAGTGAAAGTTGAGAGCGACATAGTGTGGAATCAGAAAAGCAAAGGCGATTTTTGCACCGGTTCCGATTACAATAATCGACGAGTTTTGCTCTGTTTGGTTAGGATTCGCGGTGGTTTTCACTTTCGTCTTCCATCTGACGTTCTTCACGGGATGTGTGGCCATAAGCGGCTACTGCGAGCAGAAGAATCTCCACAGCATCATGTGCTGCAAAGTTCAACCACTCTCCAAGTCCAGTAAGTGTATCTTGCATAAAGCCCTTTTAACGTAAAAACAAATGTTATTTGTAATAAAAACAGAAAGTTCGTATTCATTTGACATAATACATACACACCCCTGTTCATAAGTATGTCGATACTTCTTCAATTGGAATAAATGTCTAAAAAAAATTGACGTATCTATTAATAAATATCGCATATGTTTCTGTATTTAGTTTTTTGTTCCATTAGAGAACACATTTGATCAGTAGTTTATTTAATATCTTACCACGAATAATAAAAAATAATTCAATTTTCTTTTCGTTAATGTATCCACCGTGTGCTCTTAAAACTTCTGAAATGATAAGATTTAATATGACACTCCAAATTTTAATATTATTAAACGTTTCTAAATGCATATTTAAAACAGAATTTAGCAACAAAACATTTTGTAGTAATCATTTACTGTGCGTAAGTGTTCACATATTTATAGCCAAGCTGTATATGTATAATATGTTCATTAAGGTACGTTCCATTTGTCATAGTATTTCAGTCGTTTATTTGCAATAGTTTTATTTGGGTATCGATATAACATTGTGCCCCAAGTGGTAATCACATGAATGGGTTTAGATGAATAAATTGATTTTCATAAGTGAATTTACGCTTTTTTCCAAATGACAAACAACGTTTTACTTAACTGTCTAATAAATTTATTTTTCACTTAAATACGGAGAAGTTTAATTTGTTTATACTATTTTTCATGTATTTTTACATCATTCTTGGGAAAGCACAAAGTAATTTCAACTACCAATGGTAAAAAGTAAAAAAATGAAGCGTGAATTCGTCCAGCATAGGGTCCCAACTACTTTTCGCTCGTGCTAGTAGTTCTTCTGTATTTTATCTATCTTTGTATTAAACAGAAAAATTCTTTAGCGCATAAATTATTTCACAATTACAAAAATAGTAGACTGCAATAATAGCGATGTCAAAGTCACCCATCATTATTGGATTAAAAAAACACATGATAGACGATGAATGAAGATTCACCTTTTACCAGAATGATGGGAAAGGCTGATAGAAAGTGGTGGAAGATATTTTAATTAACCCCTTAAGTGGAAATGACGAGTTTGGCTCGCATAGTCTTGCCTTCTTTCTATCTTAACATCGTCTCATTGTAGATATAAAAAAAAAGACATATCAAAGGAAAGTAATATATAAGGTGGCTTTACACTTACCTGATTGGTTCGAGAACAATCACAAACTTCAAGAATATTAGTTACAGACAATCATTATAAATAAATGATAAATATAAAAAAGAATTTAATAATAGTTTGTAATTATGTTCGTAATAATTTTCACTAAATCGACAACTTGTTTTTTCGTATTTTAATCTCATTGTTATTATAGTTAAAAAGGGTACCTTTTAACTTTTATTTTTTGGAACAGTATCGAATAGTGTCAATGCCCGATCATTATCGTAGCTTGTGGAAAACAGTAAACGGTCCCGTGGAAACTCTTCGACCCAGTGATAGTAGACGCCGGCCGAAGGCTTCGAGATCTGGTCGTTTAATGTAGAAAGTATCGCGGCACGGAAAATAAATGAAAGTTCAAATAAAAACGCCGCGAATAATACGTTTGAGGCGGTAGAGCCCGTGAAAGTATTCCGGGTAACGTCTTCTCCAGCCGTTTAATGCTTGTTATTCCTTCCCGCCTGTGTGAACGGCTTTATGCGTGCGTATACACGTAAACGCGATGATTACATCGGATGCAGTAATCCTGCCGAAATGCCTCGCTCGATTGCCGAACTCTTACTTTTGTCGGTAGCGAAAATTCCTCGATTCTTACGCAACGACGAAACGCACGTGTAATAACTTTCAGCCAATTTTCCTGCATTCTTTTCGTTAACCCTTTAGAATAACCCGTTCTTCATTATTAAGGGAAGAAACCAAGTTCAAGGAGCCCAAGTATTAAGGGGTTATGCAAGTCTGACTGCTTAAAAAAAAACGAATTCTTTTTTTTTACATTTTCTTGCAATATTATATCTTAACACTTTACCGACCGGTAGTTTTCATTTTAACAACATTAGTACTATTCAAACTTTATTTTATCTATTACAATCATTTTTTGAATAATTGCGTCACCCAGATCTTGGTAACATTTATTTATGTTTTTTTTAGTGCATGTTGTCTGTTAAAAACCAAACTTGTTTGTATTTAATAATCTGTGCTATCTCTGTTAGTTTCTTAGAAATTTAATTAAATAGGTATTTCGTTCACAACTTGGAGGGCAGCTTTCGCCCCTTGAACATTGGTATTAGGCGATATAAAAAAATTCGTGTGTATTGTTTTTCAATGTTTTATCTGTGCGAAAACTTGTTACAGGGAACAGCTGATATCCCAAAAAATTCCTATGTGAAACAAATTCAAAGAATTACCAAGTGTTTATCAAAACATATTCAGACACATTCTCAAAGTTAAAACAAAAATTAAGCAAAGTGCTTCTCTGTAAACAAAAAAACCACCGTAAGATACTTAATATTTAACCTCCAATGTTGGTTCTCCCCTTAATGACAGATTTTGTATTTCTTTTATCTTTCTTCATTTTTCTTGCGCCATACCATCACGCGTCCATCAGAACAAAAATATATTAAGTTTTAATTCGTAAAAAATATATTTGAATATATTATTTAAGTCCGAATATTAAAGTTGTATATTGCCAAGTGCACGTCAGGATTTTTGGTCGCTTCGATCGAGAAACGCCGGAAGATCTCGACAGAGCTAGCAGGTCGTTGCCATCGAGTGATTCTGGACGATTTACAGATCGTAATTTAATGTCTGGTTACATCAGGAAATTCATCGTCGTGGCTTAACATCCGCTGTTTGTCGAATCGTGTCGTGTGTCGTGCACGTCAATTCCTTTCAAACTATTTTCGGCGTTATTTCGTATTGTTACTATGACGCGCACCGGATCCACTTGGTGGAAAAAAAATATGATAAAAGATCATACTTCTTGAATTATCCTCGGTGTATATTATACAGGTTGAGCCAAGTAAATGTGTACAAGTCATGAGTGATTCAAAGAACAATTGTTTGTCATGAGAAAGATGCCCGAATAGCTTCTCCATTACTATTTACACATTTTATTTCTTCAACATAGACAATTGTTTCAAACATCTCATAAACTAATGATTTGTTTAACACTTTACCTTAAATTTTTGTTTTTACGTGGAATACAAAAAGGATTCAGTCTATACAACAAAAAATTTGCATTTCATTAAAAAAAATAATACAACTACCGATTGCACATGAATCATTGCATTTATATAGAAAAAAACTAGTCCTACAAACGAACATAGTACTTTAACCATTCGTCCTTTCTCTTTGACATTTATCTTTAAATGCACTGATGACAAAGTAATGACACACTTTACATACATATCTCTTAAGAATAGTATAATGTTATCGTTTATTCTAGGCATCATGTAGGTTAGTGAAAGGATACTTAATTGACGAATGCACTATATAACCTAAAAACAAAAATATGAATATACAAGTGTAGAACATTTGAGCAGGGTGTGATTCTACCTGAGACAATAAAACAAAAAGTAATTCCTTTTGTAAACAAAACAGCTTTCCTTTATATCAATGAAAAAAAGTATTGATTGATAGTGAAAAGACAACTTTTAATTTAAGAAAACTATAGTTAGTTATATAAGAAATATAAGAAATATGTAGAAATATATAGAAACATAAGAAAACTATATTTGATTTAAGAAAACTGTATTTCGTGAGTGGCCTGTGCATACTACATAGATGCGAGTTTTAAACAGACTCAACGAGATCCTTCTAGCTTTCCGCTGGAAATCCTTCTAGAAGGTTGGCAAAGCGCCATAATACATCAAATCAATCGAAATGACCCAAATGTCTCCCGTCTTCTTTAAACAGTTTGAATCGGTATGTACGTTACATCCGTCAGTAGTACATATTAACATTCTGTGAAAATGTCCAGCGTTCTTTCCGACGGAAGGAAAATCTGTCGATATCGATCGTTGACGTACAACGGATCGAGGCGGCAAAAGTCGCGCGATCTGGATCGTTGTGCGTCATTGGGAAACTTTCTCTAGGTACGATGTCGTCACCGAGACACGTTTCCCTTCGTTGCGATTTGATTTAATGAAAAACCGGGACTCAAGATCTCTAGGTGCACGGTGTTACGTCAGAAAAGCGTGGTTACGTTCGATGTCGTTAATTCGTTAGATCATAACATGCCGTGTAACGGAGACGCTTTCTCCGGACTTCGGGCATCGTCAACGATACGTGCAGACGTTGCTCCGAACAACGTCGACGTCACCATCCGAGGATTAACACGTTTCGTGCCCAAGCCGTTTTATCGTTCATTTGATGTTTCGGGAATTTATTTTACTCTGAATATATTTTAATATGAACTTTAGTTTCAATGTCTTTTTTTTATGTTATTGCATAGTGTGTCCATTTTGTAGTTCCTCGCACATTCGAATTTCTTATAAATGCATAAAAATCCGCAGGGTAACTTATCACACAATATATCATTACATCATCGATCCATAAACGATTAGTTGTTTGGTTTTGCTCATACTGTATTTTTATTAATGCCTCATTCTTTCGGTGGAAATATATTTTACAGAATTAAACTTGTCCTAAAACAGATGGGTAATATAAAAATAATTTTTATTACGTGTCCTTATGTGTTAAGAGGTCTTGCTGGTGTGCGACACTTTCAAAAGATCAATTTCCTTTTTCATTTTACAAAAATAAATATATTTGGTAATGCAAGGTTAAAATTTATGGAGGCTATTCGAATTATTTCGACTTCTACAGACGATCCAAAGTACGATAGACGTTATTGTCAAATCAGACACGTGTAATGTTTTTTTATTTTTCAGTGCACCGATCTTGGCTGTATAGAGCGTTGTGCTCAGGAGGAGTGAATCCAGATGATCCGTACAATCCGATCGATAATCCAGAGCACGGCTGCATGAGTTGGTTCCGCGATTACTTGGCTGTTGCGTTGAACTGTCGACCCATCAAGGCCATAGTCATTCTAATATTCGTGTGTTACCTGGCCGGTGCACTCTACGGATTAACGACTCTTCAGGAAGGCTTGGATCGTCGCAAGCTCTCCAAGAATGATTCCTATTCGATCGTCTTCTACGACCGCCAAGATTACTACTTCCGGGAATTTCCTTATCGGATACAGGTCAGTAATGTTAATTTTGTACAGCTGTACTTAGATTTATGCGGTAAATATCCCTTCGTTTAACCCTTTGCACTCGTGTGGCGCCTCTAGGGCGACATATGCAAGTTAAAAGTGATTTCTTGAACGTACAATATCAATTTTACTTATTTCAGAATACAACTAATTATTAATTGAAATAATAGAGAAATATAATTGAGTCACGAATATTCGTAGATTTTTCTTCTCGAAATAGAGTTTTTAGTTTTACAAAAATTTATTGTAACAATGGACTGGACATGATTTTATAGAAAAATGTCTCGAGCGCAAAGGGTTAAGGGGGGAAGCACATACAACGAGATGTGTATGACAGCCTGGTGAAAATAAATTGAATTAATTAATTTAATAAAATGTCGATATAGTAGTATACAATTTGAATAATAATTATTAATATATAACTATATAATATTATCGGGACTTGTGGAAATCATATAACAAAATATTCGATCACCGACCAACAACTGTAAAAATTGACACAACACATAGGTTGCTTGATTCTAATTAGGATTTGCTTACAAAGATACGAGAAAGATTAATAATTTCATAATTTTTATTAGTATTCTTCCGCAAAAAACGAAACCTAGTAGAACGAGTAAATCGGAGGATATGTGTTTAAACTCTCATAATAAATTAGAGAAACGAATAACTCATAACTCTGTTCGACCCATCTTGAGAAAGCTAATTACCAAACAAATAACATTGACAAAAAGAATCGTATATGAGAAGCAACGATCAGATGTCGTTCTTGTATACATGATCACCATACGTATGAGACCGCAGCTGGTAATGCGCGTCACTCTTATACAAGGTGGTATGATTTCGTTTCTATTGTTTCTAACGTTGAGACCAGAGACGTAAAAAAGTAATGCATTACTCATAAAAAAAAAAAAAAAAAATCAACAATGGGTTAACGTTTCATTACATATTACAAAAGTAATTAAATAAAAAACCTACATTATTTTTTCAGATTTTAATGGGCCATTTATTCGTTACCTATTAATTTTTCAATTTTTAATAGAACGCTCGTCTATAAATTTAATACTTTTGTCATTTGTAATGGGTCACTCGATCATTTCCCATTTCTTTTGTAATATGTTATGGAATGGTTATCCATTGCCAACAATTTTTGTAATTTGTAACGGAATCGTCATCCATTACACATTACAAGAGTATTGTACATTACTTCCTCAAATTTTAATGGATCATTTAATCGCTAGCTATTACTTTCTCAATTTTTAGTGGATCATTCGTCTGTTACCCATTACTTTTGTAATTTGTACTTTGTTATTACTTTCTTAATTTGTAATGGGCTACTTTTTAATTATCCACTACTTTTTAATTATCCACTACTTTTGTAATGTAAAATGGAACTGTCATTACCCATGTTTTCAATATCGAGCTATTTTTTTCATAATGCATTACTTAAGTATTATATTATTTACAATTCTTATTTGCAACCCAACTTGAAAGTGACCAAAGAAAAGCTAACTATGAATTGTGAGGACTTAGCGACCTAGTTATCTCGCCCCTGTGCTATTCAATTTGCTGGCGCTCGGCAAATTACCGTCTTCCAATGATAAAGGTAGGGATCATCGCGCTCTTCCGACATTAATGCCCTCTGGGAGTAACGTGTTGGCGAAATCTTTCGTATTCGCTACCAGAGGGCTAGGTCGATCAACTCATTTCTCACTAGTTCTCGATCGAGCTTTGATTCCTATATAAGCGTTCTGCGAAGAATTCTCAAGCGGGAATTAGGAGACGGGCTTTCCCCAGTGTGCGTTCCCCGCAGAGTACACTGCGACACCAAAACCAGCAGCAATAATCAACACCAGCATCAGCATCAGCAACAACAACAGCATCAAAGCAAAAAGCACACCTCCACGAGAAACCAAAATCTATTTCGTGGACTTTCTTTTCAGAAAGAAAAAACGTGGGAAGAGATTTATGAATCCCCCATTGAGGAGAAGATCTCCCTCCATTTGTCCTTCATATGTCCCATCTAAGGGACTCCTCCCTCCCATCATTCAGTTGTGAGGGGGTAAGGTCGCACACGGTAATAGTCTCCTAAACCTTTTGCAATGACAAACTATACTTCTCTTAATTTATACTGTATATTTTGTTTTGTTCAGATTCACTATTGCTTAAATTGTGGAGAACCCTTCGATCTTTTGTGTGCATGACGAATAAAAGATTTTGCCAAAGAAAATTTCAAGTACAGGTCTCATTGATTTTGTACCAAAAACTTCACAACGTCATTTTGAAGATCAATATAATATACATGTTCGAATTTTTCTTTTTATCAGCTGCAGGACTATAATAATGAAAATACCTTAACTGATACTGCCACCCTCTTTCCCCCACGAAATCCTTTGAATCGTTGTTTTTCACATTCTTAATATCTTTCGTACTTTTCAAGATACTCTGCTGGAAAGTTTTCAAATGAATACTCTATATAACTTACGTATATTATTTGAAACTTTCCAACTTCCTCGCCATGTGTCCATTGGATAACTATTGTTCTCCGCTTTCTTAAGATGCATAAATGCGCGTTATGTAAACATTTTTCTTTTCTAACAAGAGCCTAATAAAGTCTACCTTTCGGTATAGCGCGTGATTACATCTTTGGCAAACGTAATACTTCTCTCCTGTAAGAATAGTGTTACGATTTTTTGGTTTTAAAACCGAACACGCAACCTTCCATAGACTTCCTGAATAATTTTCCAAATAATTACCTCGTGAACAGAACGTTATCCAAGAAGTAGGAGAATGAATTTCATTTATCGACTTTTGCTCTCTACGAATTCCAATGTTTACCAGTTCTCATTACTTTATCATTATGTTTCGATAAAATGATCGTTGTTTCTTGATTCCTTAGACTGCACAAATGCATTCTATGTAGACATTGTTCATTTTCGACAAGCACTACACATCACTGATAACAATCTGTCGACATTGTTCTTTGTTGCTGATTGTAATTGTAAATAAAATATAAGCAACATCATAATGGAAATAAAGATTACTTATTATTAAACTGCAGATTTTATGCATTTATGATACAAACTAATACTAAATACATGCTAAATATAACCAAAAGGTATGTGTGTGTGTGTGTGTGTGTGCGTGCGTGCGTGCGTGCGTGCGTGCGCGCGCGCGTGTGTGTGTGTGTGTGTGTGTGTGTGGGTGTGTACTTATGCAAAACGAAATAACGATATTAGTACATTAATTGTAGAATATATTTAATATATATTATATGATGCATATTTTTTGTATGTTTTCCATATTATGACTATACGTCATAAATACATGAAATCCACAATCTAATGATACATATATCTTTCTTCCATTTTGATGTTGCTTCTACTTTATTTACAATTACAATTGCGTTTCAGTTCTTACTGCATCCAGTCAGCTATACTGCATGTATAGCTTTTCTAAATTATTATTTTTCTAAATAAAGTAGTATACCTTGAAAATGGCCAGCCAAACAAAAGGAAAATGTTTTTTGTGATCGACAGCATTGTGCTCGCCAAGTCCCAGTGACGTTTGTCCGCTTTGTCCGTTGAAACAGAATGTAATAGTTCTAAGCTGGATCTGCAGCGAAAGGGGTAATTAGCGAGAATGATGATAGACCACGAGAAGGAAAATGTAGAATATAGATAGGGTACATTAGCTTGGAAAGAAGTAAAAAATTAAATCAACCGTTTGGAAATACAGTCAAAACAGGATAAGTGGAGAATCTCTATTATTGGGACTAATTATAAAGTTCTGACATTGTTTTACCTTGAAACTTTTGTTAGTAAGACTAACCTCTCGAACCTCTTTAACTAAGATTGATATTTCTCTATTATTAGGAAGAATCGCCTTTATAATTGAGACGATTGCTCTTAGGACTTCTGTATGTGGAATTAGCACTCTTTTTTGTAAAAAAATAGATTTTTTGATTGATATTCTTGTTACTTAAGGTCTTTAAAAATTGAAAATTGTATACTTTCTTTAATATAAAATGGCTGATAAAAAGTTTGGTTACTATATAAATATATTCAGTTACTTAATTTTAAATGAGCGTCATTTTCTTTATTTTTTAACTTAACGGTTCATTCTGCTTCGCACGATAACCACACTCATATATTTTAATAAACTATTTCAATTCCTTATCTCAGCCAAACCGTTTTCAAAATATCTCGACGATGAAGATAACGACATCGATAAGAGTTATTTTAATACGAAACCTACCGACATTTCATTCGTTACCTATTTCTACCGTGATCGATTAAATGACTGATCTTAGAAACACATTTTTCAATTGCATGCACAAATATTTCACGTGATTCCAAGTTCAATAACACATGAAACATTTGTATATAATTTTCATATCTTGTATAAAAACTCTACACAAAAGTTGGAAAACGGCAATTTAGCCGGTCGTGGTAGGTTTAGTATCAACGTTAATATAAATCAATAAAGAATTACTAAAAAGTTCGTACAATAATATTTCTGTTCTCTTTCTGAATAATATAATACTATTACTAAAAAAAAACCATTAAAATCGTTCTTAATTTTATAGACTTTAAAAAAAATTCCTAAAGTATGCTTATTTTTTCGGTCGTTACACCACGAAGACTTTTTAACCAGGCTCGATTACAATTTTAGACTAGCGTTGCGCAAACCGTCGGTCGTTACAACCACTATTCGGATTTTTCCTAGTTGAATGGTAGCGCAAGGGGTTAACGGAGGAGCAATAATCCGACTTCCTCATGGTAGAAACTGAAAAGTCACGTTCCTTGTATATAACTCCAGCCAATACACGTACGATATATTTGTTTCTCGTAAAATTGGAAGTGCGTAGCGCGTCCGGTTCGGAGAACGGGGAAAGCCTTTCATCTCGCGAGAGGTTCGAGGAGAGGGAACCGTGGCCAGTCTTCCAAGAACGCGTTACGTCGCGCCGTGGTCGCATGATTCGACATACTAGCAATTATGTCACGTTGCTCCACTCGATACGTCCGCTTCAGGAACTTTCTCCAGGCGCCACGGCCGTAGCTCTCGTAGATTCGAGAAAAACTGACGGACTGGTTGCATCAGACGATACTTTCGCGATTTTCGAGCCCAGGACCGGGAAGATCGCACGCTGGGAAGTCCAGGTGTATCGGTGTGGTTACCGCGTTCCTCGCTTCGACGAGTTCGGTTGAATAGACTCGTTCGATATCCCGGATAAAGCGATTGCGATCGAAAGTCAGCACTCGGTCCACCCAATGGTTTGTTTGGATCAGTGATTGCAACCTGCGGTTTTTAGTTAAAGACCCTGAAAGTTGACTTCTGGTTGATTTAGTCGCTCGACTAGCTGTGATTTCTTTAGAACTCTGCTGGCGTATATACAGGGTGTTTACAGTATTATTTACCAATGTAATTAAACGAGAATTGTGGTTTTTTAAGCAGTACTTGTGAGAAAATGAATGGCCGTGAACGTTAGAAAATAGTTTTTTAATGGCACGAGTCAAATGTATACAATCATTAGATACATGGTAACAGTTCGTTATATTGAAAACTTTTGTAGAAAATTTATGACATGAATTAGACCAGCGTATTAGAAGAAAATATGAAAAAAGAAATGCTGAAAAAATGATTAAAAAAGGAGTAGACCGACATTGGGACAAAATATTCAACAAGAATTATTTGCAATATACAACAACTTCTGAAAGAAGTTATTCGTGAAATAGAATATCCATTTTATCTATATCTATGCACGATATTGCGCACAATGGAATCAGTGTTAAAACGAAACGTTCATTTTAATATATTACTCAAAATAAGCAAGATTTTAAAGGGTGAACACATTGAAGAACCATGAGAGGTTCTGGCACAACATTGGAATAAATTTAAATATTCCCCTATAACATTATGTGACGTAGATTGCTCTTTTTCGGCGTATAAATTAATTTTAACAGATAAGAGGCATCAATTTACAATCGAAAACATTGAAAAAACTATTGTTGTATGTTGTAATTTAAATAATAATAAAAAGAAAACAATAAAAAATAGTTATCAAATAATTATATAGTAATAATAAGTAGTTATTATATAATTATTTTATAGATCCATACATACATTCCTTATAGTTATATTTAGCGTATACCTTACATACATCTTGCATATATTTTGCATGTTTCGACATATTATAAATGTATAAAGATCCGCAGTCTAAATATAACGTGAGAATTTAAGAACTAACGTAAATCATTGTAGCGTAGGAATTTAAGGATTGACGTGAAACAATGTAAATGTGAAATGGAAGAAAACACAGATGCCCAAGACTGCACCAACGTAAACATTCCGTACTTCAATAAACCATTCATAAAATCCTAAAACCATTTGTCGTGTGTTTCAGGTGGTTGTCAGCGGCGAGTACGACTACAGCGACCCGGTTGTTCAGCAACAAGTAGAGAACCTAACGAGGTCTCTGGAGGCCAGCGGCTACATCAGCAGTGCTCCTATCTACACAGAGAGCTGGTTACGAGGATTCCTCAACTACGTGAACTACAGCGGGACGGAAGTAAACATCACGAACGAGGAGAGCTTCATAACAACTCTGAAGGAAACTTGGCTGTCCCCGAAAACCAGCTTCTCTCTGGATGTAAAGTTCGACGAGGCGGAAGAGCACATCGTGGCGAGTCGATTCATGATCCAAGCGGTGAACGTGAGCGGAACCAATCAAGAGAAGGACATGGTGAAGGAGCTGCGTCGTATTTGCGCGGATTCACCTTTGAACGCGAGCGTCTTCCATCCGTACTTTGTGTTTTTCGATCAATTCGAGTTAGTGAAGCCGACGAGCATCCAGTGCATGGTGTTCGGTGCCCTGATCATGATGCTGATCAGCTTCATCTTCATACCAAACGTCCTGTGCTGTCTCTGGGTGGCGTTCTGCATCATCTCCATCGAATTAGGAGTCGCTGGATACATGGCCCTCTGGGACGTTAACCTGGACAGTATATCCATGATCAATTTAATTATGTGCATTGGCTTCAGCGTCGACTTCACCGCCCACATTTGCTACGCCTACATGAGCTCCAAGCAGAAGACTCCCGACGACCGGGTCAAGGAGAGCCTTTACAGCCTTGGGCTACCGATAGTCCAGGGTGCCACTTCCACGATTCTAGGCTTGGTCGCCCTGGTTCTCGCCGGCACCTACATCTTCATGGTGTTCTTCAAGATGGTATTTCTAGTAATCTTTATAGGAGCCATGCACGGCATGCTCTTGCTTCCCGTTTTGTTGTCCCTGTTCGGCCCTACGACTGTCGATGATGAGGACACCGAGCAAACGAAGCAGCGAAAATTAGCGATGAGAGAGAACGAGCTGAGCGGCAAGCTTCAGCAGCCATACGTGATTCCACACCCTAGTATCTCTTACTATCATCACGCGGGGAAGAGTCTTCAGGGAAGTCCCGCGACCAGCCTGGCCGCGTTCGAAGAGAGAGATCCTGGACTAGGGACCAGCGAAGACAGCAACTCGACGGAGAGCAGCTCCTCGCAGAGCAGACAACGGGAGAGTCAGCTGGAGCAGGAGAACAACAGGCGTCATGACGTCTGGAGAAGATCCATCGGGGTTCTCTACGGCATGTCCCAGTTCCAGACAGCCGCGCAACCCGTATCACCACCGCCAGACTATGCTGGCGCGTTGCAGGAGCTCCAGGCTGATCTGGAGCGTCGCACCGTCAGAACGGTACCCTACATCGGGCCCCATCCCGCCTACAGGTCTGCCAATCAGCTTCACAGCGACCACAGAAGAAGTAGGTCGTATCACAACATCCACCATTCCTCGAGGTATCTGACAGACCCTCGGTATCCTTAACGATGACGAGGCTCACGGATCTGGCCAGCAGAGCTCCACGGAGGAGAAACTTTCAAGGGCTTCTTCTTCTTCTCTCTTGGAATTCAATCTCATGTTCGAATTCTCGCTACATTCGATTTTCTAAACCAAGAAACACTTTACATTAAGACCTGTCGATCGGTGGATTTGGTCTGATTCGGATTTGCTGGTTACGAATATCCGTCTAAGAAAACTCGTTGGATTCTATGCTCTCGTATTGGAGAGAATAAATCGAAACTCTCTTAACGAATCTTCACCGAGGAGATCCGTCGAAGTGGGCAGACTACGTTTGAACGAGTTCGATGAACTCCGGAACTATGAACTCGCCGATCGAGGAGCAAACCGCGAACCCGTGAATCGATCGAGCGACGTGGAAGTGACTTGTATTTCAAGTGCGCGAGAAACGCGTTTGCTGGATAGATTGTTTTTTAGCACGCGACGAATGTAGGAAGTTTATTGGATTTAGTAGTGCGACGAGTCTCGGCGCGATGTTACCGTGAGAAGCTGTTTCAGCCGTGACGAGAATTGGCCTGATTCAAATCTTGCGCGGTTGTGATTATGGCGCAGTCTTAATCGCGCGATGAAAGAAACTAACGATTCAAGGACCAATTAATTGTTTACGAGAAAAGTAGGTTAACCCCTTGGCCTGCGACCACCCGTGAGACTCGTGGTACGGAATTCGGGACGAATATGAAAGACACGAGTCGGACACGTTGAAGAAAGGAAGGAGCGTGATAGTGAACGGTAGGGCAAGGGGTTACTTTAAGAGGGTAGAATACAGTGACAGCCCCAAAAAGTATGATTAATATAACATACTTCGTTATAATAATAAATGAATTTTAAAAAATCCTGGTGATATTTAAAAAAAATAATTGTTTTCGAAGCCTTGCGATGCATCGTATTGGGATAAATTCCGGCAAATCGAAAGAAGTTATAACAAAAACCCCAGACATCATAAAATGCAATATTTTATTCTATAAATTTTTTTTACAAACTTTACATGCCTGCCAACATGTTAATTTTTACAAAAATAGACATTTTTCTAGACAACACATTTTTTAAAATGTATCAAGATTTTTCTTCTTTCATGTAATAGTAAACCAAAATACGCAACCTTATATTAATCGACCGTTCACTTTTTTTGTTATTGCTGTTTCTACCCGTTAATATTTGATGATACTATGATATCCCAAGTGAAAATAGTTTGATTCTTTCGAAGTCAAACTGATTGTTTGTACCTAATCAGACGACTCCTCTACGGTCAACTCTGTTGTTCCTTCTACGACATTTTATAAGAAATTTTATTATAATAGTATGCTTCCAATATATTTTTCTCTTTTCTGTAAAGTTTTCTATGCGAATCGTAGCTTTTAGGGATATTTTTGTAACTTATGGAAAGAGTCCAACGCGATCCGCGACAAGATGTGGAATACTGATTTGATCGTGAGGGACAATTGGTAATAACGTAGAGTGATGTTTCTATGAACGATACGAATAGCAATTACGTATTCGTATACACTGCTGCACAAAAGTTACAGGACCCCTGCTATTTTTAATAATCTATGCTATTTTACCCTTGTTACTCGATGTAGTTGTACTTGTAGATAAAAATTGATGAATTATTTAACTTTTTATTTAGACTACGCCATTGTGTCAGTCTCTGCGTACCGTGACTGAAAAGAAGCTGAAGAATCGACTCCATATTGCGTCTATGTGAAGATTATAGTTCGTTAGACAGTCTACGTGTAAACAATAATAACGTTGATATTCAAGATTTAGTTAATTTACTAAAACTACCAAGGTCAACGCATATCTATTATGGCAATCATTCGATTAAGACAACTTCTCCATATATATTTAATGTTAGTCATTCGACAATAGTGTAACTAATTATTTTAGGTAGTTCAAAAAATATATTCGACATTTTCGTGGTACGTTTTGTAATCAAGGCAACGGGTAAACTCCTATTCTTAGTTTTTTTTTTAATATGACCATGATTACGAAAGATGCGTAAATTATATTCCAACAAGAATGAAGTGATATCTCAACTGAAACTATAGGAAAACTAGCCTAAGTGTCGTTAAAGTAGAGGTATATCGATGAAAAGATATTTTATGGTAAGCTTTCTAAAATATTCAAATTTAAAAAATATTACCCGAAGAAATAGGTAAATCAACACAGTTGTAGTTAACATACATTAATGCAAGACAAATGCGATAATCTTTCATTTTTTTAGCAAGCTTTCGAATGTATAAAATATTAAGAGCTAGTTAAGCTTCTGTAACTTTTGAACAGCAGTGTATGTTTGTTACGCATATACATATTTTTACTTGTATACACAACGCGTTCACCTACCATTGAGTTCGTCGCTCGGTTTCTTTGTTTTTCCTTTCTTTTTTAAGAAAATTATACGAATACACATAATTATATTTAGTGTTGCGAAACAAAATGGCAAAAGTTACCGCGCACGAGTGAACCAAGAATCGCGAAAGACGACGGTTCGCTTCGATTTTACCGATGGTTCTTTGCAATCGTTTGATTCTTACGATCCACGGATCTAGAAACACGGAATATTCTATGTAGTGTTTAAGGAAGTGTTCTCAAAGAACGACATTCTGCTCAAGAGAAATCAAAACCAAAACGTGCAACAGGGGAGTGAATCTTTTGTTTAAACTAGATTTTAACCCCCAACCTAAGCGTACCTTCGACGAATCGAAAACTGGAAAGAAAATCGTTTCGTGAAATAATAGTATGTTCTCGTGCTTGTTTTGGCAGGAACAAATTAACGATTATCCGTCTTAATGAGAAAACAATGAAGATTTTCGACCATCAAGCTTTTGCTCCTTCACGAATTTTCACAAATGTTATTTGGAAGAGTAACGATGTTTTTCATAGAGTAAAATTAAAGAGTTTTCATAAATCGAGAAGTTCATAAATTGCTTCATAATTAGAAGGCGGCGGATATTTATTCGCAAATTCATATTTTCACAGACACGGAAAAAAAATTAATGCTCAAACGAAAGTATGTTCAACCTTCTAAACGCCATAATATTTATATTATTATAGTTGATGTCTTATATATTCTTGTCCTATATTCTAAACTCTTCTAATTCTCATAGATTTCCTCATACTTCCTTTCGCTATAAATGCATAAATATTCGCAGTCCAATATTTTTTATTGTATTTATTTAACATGAGTCAACTCATACATTTCAATGTTATTAAAATGAACTATGCAATCACAGAAGATTCTCTTTCTAATATCTACAATTTTAACAAATTCGACGAAAGTCAATGTTATTATACAAAGTGTCCCGTATAAAGTTTCACATGCTGCTTTCTCAGAAACTAATAAAAATATTGACTTCATTCCTATTATTAACAATCGCGTTGGCTTAGTACAATAATAAAACAGTAATTATGAAACAATTTGTGAACAAAATAAAGTTCGTGTAACCTTTACACCGTTACAAAATAAAATTATTTCGTTCATTGGCAAATGTTTATTGCTCGTTAAGACTAATAAAAGTTTTAGATCCATCGATTCGTGTGATGCACATGATAAAACGTATATCGTGCCTTACCGAAAAAAGGAGCGTGATTCTTAATAAAGAAAAGATAAAAAAAAAGAATAGTTTGTGTCAAACGGAGGTAAATCCAACCGTTTGATGATTGGAATTTAGCTGAAAATATCGGCGGGCATTCGAGCGTGAAAACAAGTGTGATTGCGATGAGATGAGCTTTGAAATTGGCAAATTCTAGATCAAAGTTTCGAATAACGAATAAACGATAAAGAATTACTTATTCGTTTCTAGTGAAATAAAAATTTGAACGATGGAAACAAAAATGTCTCGACGATCAACGAAACATTAAACTGTTCGATCGAAATAACGTCCTGCGAAGTGTTATAAGTTGGTTTCGTACGTTATCTATCGTTCGAGTGAACTATTGCTCGTCTCTGGTTCTACATAGCCGAGGAAAACAATGGCCGTCCTGTGCATTCGGCAGGACTTTTCTTGTACAACGATGATCGAGTATGCTTGTTACGTATGAGAGAGTGCACGGTGTACTATGCATTGTTGCACTATGCGAAAAATTCTTGTAAACTAAATATATTCTGGTAACGATTTTACGATTAACCTTTCTCAGGGTTTCCTAATTCTTTCCACCACCAACTAATGCATAAGTCGGTCATTTTCATTAACGAATGTTAAATTAGAAAAATGCGCACATAATAATATTTACATTAATTATATAGGGTTTATATCGTTAGATAATGTATTCGATGCAAGAGGTGCATTAACAATTCTTTATTAGCTTTCATTTTATAATTCATTCATTTATTTACTCATTTATTCTACGAAAATGCATTTGTTATACAAATTTATTCAACAATAAGAGAATACAACGTTCTTTATCTCTTCTTTTTCATCTAGTTAACAATTTTGCCTACTTCTCATTATTAGATTCAGAATTATATGTAGTTTTTACGACTTCGTTAACGCTAAAAGTTTTACATTTTCGAAAGACATCATTTTATTTAATGTTGTCATATATCGCTTATCTTAGCTCACACGATATCCGGAATCGTATAAATAACTGAAATAGTGCGAGTCTGTTGATTTTAATAAGTAGAAAGTGAAGAGATAATGGCTAATAAGAATATAGCTTAAATAGTGACATATTTCAACGTTTCCCTTGAATTTAATTTCTTTTCGATAAGAAATTTAGTTCAAAGTACAAAATGCTAGAATTTTTCTTCTTCTAGGGCTGTTTTCGGAGTTCTAACAGTAAAATGTTATTCACAGGTCAAATTTTAGTATAACTTTGTACAAATGAAATTGTTCAACCATAGGAAAGGTGAGCTGTACAGGGTTAAGTAGTTCTTTCAAAGATCGATATTCGTAAGATAGCAACGTGAAACGGATCGTGCGGAACAGGTTTTCAGCTAACAGGTGTTCAAGAATCTTAGATTACAAGCAATCACCGGCTGAAGTTGCTGGCCGTCGGTATTATCGTCTGAGAAGGTAATTTTACCGATTACACAGATTCATAATTCTGTTCATTCGTGCGAGATGGAAGCATCGGTTCTGTAATTGAAGAGGCATTAATTATTCATTTACTACTACAAGCACCGGGAATCAAAATAATAAAGATTACAAATTATATTTTTAATAATATAAATATCAGATTATAATATAGCAATGTTCCTATTAGATATAAGTTAATGTTAAGCAATCCATTGTAAACAATTTATTTATGCATCTTCTTGTTACTTGTATGATGTGTAAATACACTGCTTGTGAATCGGGGCCGATTCCAAGCATACATTTTATCAATGAAAAAAATAGTGGGCATTCCTCGGGGGAGCTATGTACCATCTAAAATATCTACTAACTCATCGATTTTTAGGAAAAATGTTTTACACAAAATACTAGCTGCGCACCACGGTTTTATCCGTGTAGAATACTATCCTTTTTGTAAATATGAAGTATCTCCGTATTTACAAAATTGGAATTTACTAAGTGATTAAATAGAAATAGAATAGAATAATAGAATAGTCAATTCTCTTTTATTCCTAAACAAATTTTCCAGAGATTACTCGTTGCATACAAACAATTTTTCTTCTTTACAACATTAGTATAGATTAGTATCTAGATAAAACCATTACAAAGAAAATATTTGATCGTACGAGTTTATGTTGTACCTTATATATTCTGTAATAGTATTTTAATGGCTCCCTCAGGGGCTGTAGCTATGTTTGATTGTACATAGCTACAGTACGGGTGTAGCAATCCCGAGGTACCCGAGCTATTGGGGAGCCAGTGGGCCCCAACAAGCTACCGGTATCCCTAATAAGAGAATTACGAAGAGATGCATCTAAGCAAATGCAAACGCAAAGTAATACAAAACTAGAATTAAATGAACGTAAAGAATTAACAAATGCAACATTGATACATTAGGCGTTATAGTCAAGTTATATGACTTCGAAACCTTATAAATAAAACTCACTCACTCACTCAGATAAAATCTAGGTAAGGTAAAGACACTAATAATTGACACATTAACCCTTTCAGACCTGAATTATTTTTTTTTCTCATACTAATCTATTAGGTTGTCCCAAAAGTTTCTTTCGTAATTTCCACTCAATTATTTTGTGTGGCAGTGTTTATATAAATAGACAATCTAATTTCGTAGATATTGATGTTATAACAGTAATGGAGCAAAATGAATCGTAGACAATTCAATCATGTAACATTAGACATAAAATATCGTGTATGTATTACTTACTAATAAAACGAAATAAACTTTTGGGACAACCTAATAATTTAATAAATTAATTTAATTTTAAGGGTTCACTTGGACTAAAATTAGCCCTTTGCACTCGAGAAGTGACTCTCACTCACCACTAGGTTGTTTTCTTTAGAATTAATTTCTTTGGAACTCGAAGTGTCAATAAAATGATTGTCGTTGAGGCAAAGGTGACCTGATTCTCAAATCTCAAATTAAGAATCTCTTTTTCGAAGTCAATATAATCTTAGCATTCGTGGCACTAGAATGCTAAGAAAGCATCTCGAGTTGCTGGTAGATACCAGAAAAAAAGGCCTCGAGTGCAAAGGGTTAGTATGCAAAAAATAAAAGAAAAAATCTTAATAGTGTAGTTTTCGAGGAAAACTGATCTTCGTGTAATTTTCAAATTTTGTGTCCTCAATTGTGGACGCCAGATCTGAAAAATATTGACATATTCGTAGACTGTGAATTTTTTGTTTACTTTTCGGATGTAATGTAGTTGGAGAATGAATTCAGCCTTTTAGAATGAGAGCGGTCTACCTGTGTTCGTGGGTGCGCGCAGCAATATAACTGTGATCATCAGCGGCTTTAGCTTCAGTTCAGCTCCGCGCTTTGACCGCGCAACATCGCGTTTAGGAATCGAGTGTTATCGATCGCGATAGCTTGACAGAAGGAACGCTCGTTAGACAGTTTCGTTCTTGTGCACGGTCGTCGGTCAGGACTCGATATTCGACAACAAAAACAGGATTTTTGCTGTGACTTCCAAGGGACATTTAGCGGTGTTTAAACAGGGAGGCGACTAAAGGTTGGTGACAGTTTTCTCTTTCGAATTTAACCGCGTGTATGCTTCTTCATATTTTTATTCCTTTTTATTTGTTTATTCGAATATGGAAGAGAATTTTTCTTAGGCACGATTACGGTTTCCGTGGCGTTGCGATTTGACCGTGTTTCTATTCGATACAATTTGTTAGAAAAACAATGCTGAAAACCGTAATTCTTACAATCATTTGAAGTTTGATAATATTATATGTATAATGAATACAGTTTATAAACTAAACTTAATAAAGAATTGCGGTTTAAGGCACTAGGTTTTGATAAATTATATTAAATAAAAACCCGATTAAATTCCTTGGATCTTATTCATATAGAGTCACTGGGTGGGTGTGATTGTTCTTTGCATAGACTCCAATCATGGACAACGTAATGAGGTGTTATAGAATTATATTTCAAATAGTAAGAGATTCGTGTACGTTATAATTATACTGTCATCCTTGTATCTACAAAATTAGAACCTACAGAGAAATTTAACTCTGCAAATATTACAATATACACTCTATTTTCAATATATTTGTATATTATTGCATACTGTGTGCATTTTATAGTTTTTCGCACATTCAAATTTCCTATAAATGCATAATAATCTACAGTCTAGTTATAGTGAATGTAAATAAGCTTCACAGTCAAAGGCCGAAAGTCTCAAACAGAGGTCATCGTCTTCTGTCAAATAAACGTGATATTATGAAACTTTAAATAAACAAAACTTCTAAACTAAACATGACAGAGAATCACCGTTTGCAACATTCTTGTTTTAATAAATCATATTAAATAAAACACAGTGAAATCGCGGCGCCATGAAAATCGTAATCTCTCCTTCGTTGTTACTTTTCAAGAGACATTTAGCGACGTTTAGACAGGGAAGGCGACTGAACGCGGTGACGTTTTTCTCTTTCTCTCTCGAATTTACCCGCGTGCGTGGTTCTCTATATTTTTATTTGTTTAGGGATATTTTCCTTCAAACGTTTTGTTTTACTCTGTTTATTCGGTTCTCCGTGCCTGTTGCTTCGACAGGAATTATTGGGTAAGGGCGAACAATGGGACGAAAGTCGTTTGCAATGCAAAACGGCCGCTGACAGCGGGCCCGCAAATGGCACGCGCAGTCTCTTAATGTCAGAGCAGTTGACGCTTTGTGCGCGAAATGCTCCCAGTTTGTAACTTGAATTCTTTATTTAAAAAGACAACCGAAGAAGAATTTTTTTCTGCTATTATATAATATAAATGCAGTGCGTTGATTCTCGGTCAATGGTTTTGTTAAAGCAATGGTTTGCAACGTGAGTCGATTGTGTGAAATTGGTAACTCACTTTGTCTAAGCTTATAATTAATTAAAACTTCTGAATAATTTTCGATAGTTTAATAGTTATTGATCAATTATACTTATAGTTCTATCAATTAGAATGCTTGGATAATTTTTTAAACAATTTTAAGTCTGCAACTCGATTACAATGAGTTGCGAGAGTGGTCATACGATTTCTGCATTTAAAATTGTTTAAAAAGCTATCTCATAGTTGTAATTGAACTCTTCGAAACTAGCATTAGCATGTTCAAAACTATCCAATAACTCTTTTGGTCTTATCAGAACTCGTCTCAATTGAACAACAGATCATCCCTGTATGTGTACGTACAGATTCTCATATTTAAAATTGTTAAAACAATTATCCAGCAGTTCTAATTGATAGAACCATTAGATTAATTGGTCAGGAACTATAAAACTATGGAAAATGAAGTCTGCATTCGTAATTATTTATGAGCTTCCACAAAGTGAGCTACCAGCTTCTCACAGACAAGTGGACCCCTTTTAGGATGCACTACCCATAATAAACAATCTATATTACGTTTATCGTAATTACGATACATTCGAAGTTAACTTGTTTTTCTCAATTTTGATCCATTGAAGTTTTGATTTATCGAGAAATATGTGAGAAATTAATCAAAGAATCTTCATGGCAAATTAGATACTTGCAATATTGTCGTATGAACGAATAACTATAATAATATCCAGGTATTACAAATTCTTGAAATTATTACATTTACTACACTATAGATAATGTGGTATAATACAAAAGGTTGCGAGGAATCAAATACTTCATTTGTACAATATTTTTGTAGTTCTGTTTAGGAATAGAGTTACCTATTAAATGAAATAAGTGGAATGTCTTAACTGGTGCAAGATAAATATATTTCTTCAGTGTTGAACTCCGATAGTGAATGAGTTTTTCAGAAGTCAAATCGTCCAACTCGATTTTTTGGAAATGTTAGTTTAGATTACAATTTCTGCTATACTACATACTTTCCCTGAACTATTATAATTTAAGGGAAAATAGTATTTTTTTTTTTATATCCCTGTTGGTTAAGTTTTAAAAAATATTTCTGCCAAATGTTAGGTATAGAAAGTAATTGTATGCCTCTGTATCCAATTTATAACTTCAATTTTAGTAGAAATATTTAATCGTCATTTTGTTATCATACATGGTGTTTCGTTTAAATCGAAAAGGCTAAACATCCCTTGAGAAGATGACGATATCGAAAAAATGTTTTTACAAAAGTTATTTGATTCAAATGAACAAATTATATGGTGTAAATAAGTTTGTGGTAAAAAGAAAAATGTATTATAAGTCGAGAAATAGATTGATAAGAATATAAAAGGTTCCACTTAAAAGTTACTTTATTTTTCAAATTTTCCTCACTAATTGCAACAAAATTATTTGTAACGAACAATTTACCGCGTATACAGAATATCTTTTATAAAACCATTTTTGTAATCGCTTAATCTCCTCATGAAATATGTAACCATTCCGATCTAAACGGAACACCTCGCAGAATATTTACTATGATATAGGCAGCTTGCTTTCTACTAATTTTGCATTAGTTTCGTTACGTTACATTCATGTCACACTCGGAAGGCCTGGCCTAAAATTGGAATGAATTGGTACGAATTACGTTTTAACGAAAGCATCAGGGAGACGATTAATTAATCATTGTTCTGCTGGCTCGTTCGTTTTTGTGCGTCTGCGTGCGTCGCCCTTTTTTTCCCGTTCGTCGCCCTTTTTTTCCCGTTCGTCGACCGTCTAATTTTTCGCAATTGACGAAAAGGATGACTTCGCGATACGTCTACGTGATGCAGTATTCTCTCGAAATTCACCCGATAAGCAGCTCAGCACTGCGTGCCTCTTGTTAACGAAACGAGATAGCGGGCTGACGTGGATTGTCTCGCGTAACAGTGTCAAATGTTTCATTCAAAGCTGCACCAAACTGTATACCGTAATCAAAAGCGCAAATACTAAAGAAAGGTATTAGATATCAGTAGGTCACAAACTTACTGACCAGAATAAAAAACAAAATAATAGTTTTTAAACCGATCGCATGTTTTCTATTTTCAGAGACACCACGTAGGTCAAAAATAAAAATAGCTAAAAATAGGTCAAAAATAAAAATAGCGTTTAAATTATTGAATCGGAAAAACCAAACGGAATCTATTATCTACAGTATATTGCCGTTGGCTTCTGGAAATGAAGTGCAATCAAAATTATTATTTAATAATATAATAATAATAATGAAGCTAACGTATTACAATTTTAACTCTTTCAACTCTAGTGAGACACCTATGTCCCAGTGACTGCCTTTTGGTCAAATTACAAATGAGACTCATAGAAACATATGCAAAAAAAAAATATACACGTCGAATTGAGTAACCTCCTTCTTTTCGAAGTCGGTTAATAAGATGAAAATCATTCTTGCTGGGGCAAATTGTCTCTTTTTATTCAACTACAGTGTTCGATATATAGCCAACTATAGCTTAATACAATTAATTTCTAAAAGTGAAACTAATAGAATACAAAAATTGGGTTGAAAGGATTAACCTCTTGAGGGACAAATGAATGTTGTATTTCTTGTTTGCTCTAAGCGAAGAAATCGTGATCTGTAAATCGATTTTGACATACAAATATGCTGTCCAACTTTAATGCCGTATATTTTATAATTCTAAAACGTATTGCGATCATGAATAACGGTACTTTTCATATAAAATGTACACGTATGTGTCAATATTAGGGATGGCGTGAAAAATCACTAACAGTGATTTTTTCACGGTGATCACACAATCACGATCGCAGTCGTGATCCGAAAAATGGCGTTTCAGAAGCGGTTCATATTAATTGTATCGTTAGTGTCTTGCTGTCTCCCTTTAGCGGATATTCAAGAAACTACAAATGAGTCCAATTTAAATTGTATTAAAATTATAGTAACATTGCTTTCAGACCATATTATAATACACATATAATCTAAGAACAACATAATTCGTAAAAAGTGAAAAGAATGTTCTCTACCAATCAGAAGCGATAACGAAGAATCACGAATCACTATGAAAAATCATCGTGATATAGAATGAACGTGATTGAATCACGAGTGATTCAAAAGTAGCAGTTCACGCCATCTCTAATCAATATCCCTCGAGAGGTCAACCCTTGGTAGAAATAGTGTAAAGGACCAAGCTCGACACTTTTCATTCCCCCTCGGGTTGTTACCATCTTCTCTCGCCCTTTCCTTCCCTCCACCCATTTCTTCCTGTTGGTCCCGGTTGGCTCGAGACCAGCATAGCCAGTCGCTGTGTCATCGAGCCTCGATACATCATAAATATAAATTGGTTTCACGGATACACGTGTTGGTACAAATGAGGCTACGTACGCGGGACTCGCGCGCACACGCGTCCGCGAAAGTCGTTGGCATACGCAACGGCCTGTGGCTGCGTTCCGGAATCTTAATACCGCGTCTATGCCTGTTGGAAAATGACAAATGAATTATACGACGAATTTTGCGCCGTTCAATTTGCACCGGCAGGCTCGTTACTTTTCATTAGGCTCGTCCCTTTCCGACCATCGCGGTCAGTCCTTTCTTGCACAGATCTTCGCTACTATGAGTGCGCAAGCTCGTATTTTTATGTAGAAAAGTGACTTTATCATTCTATTTTAACCCTTTGCATTCGGTTATACCCTCTGAAGAGACATCGTTAGCATATAGATGTCTCCTTTATAGGGGACATCGAAGTTTATTAACGATTATGCAAGATAAACTTAAAACAGTGCAATTTTTTGAGAAATGCATGTTTCTTTGACGTTTGAAAAGTAATAAATTTTTTATTTTCTTGGAATCGAACCACGACAATTTTCGGTCCGCCACATATGAATAATAAAATATATTTCATCTTCATTGTCTTCTAAACTCGAAAACGTCATGAACTTGTGATTTTACCTGATACATAATAATTTTGAAGAACAATTTCACGGTTATTTTAAATAATTATGAAAGAAAATAGTATCTTACTTCACAGAATATTTCAAATAATTTTATTTCAAAAGCGATTACATGTATGAAAATAATTAGATGAAATGAAATAACGTGTTACATAAAACAATATTTCAAATAATGTAATTTCAAAAGTGATCACAGGTATAAAAATAATTACGTGAAATGAAATAATCTATTAAATAAAATATTATTCCAAGTTATATCGTTTCAAAATTGCCGAGGGCTGGTTGTAATATCGTTCTGCCAGACTTTCTTCATCCCCGCCGCTTCTTTTGATCCCTATCGGTGGATCCGTACGCTCCTCAATCGAAATAGAAGCAGACAGCTGATAATTTTTTCCATTTATCGCGGCGAGTCACCAGCGAATAAAACATTTGAGCGTTGGATGCACGCGAGTGGGCAACGCGCGTTTCCTGAAGATCGCGATAAGCTCGTCAACGCTCGTCCTCGCCAAGTGCTATGAACCCCGCTTGATATGTTTAAATATAGCAAAACGTGCAACATACGTATCATTTGCAGCTCGAAAGAGTGCTCTCGAGGGGTGCACTTGGTTCAAATGATTCTATCCATGCTACGTATGGACGCACAAAAGGCGCAAGGCTTGCAATTGCTAGAACGCCATGTTAATTTTCTGATAAATCACTCTTGAGATGTTAAACAAAACAGAGGCCCACATACGCTCACGTCGAATGACTAAAGGGTTTCTCGAAGTAGATGCTTTAACTTCAAACTTAATTAGAACATGTTGCTACTGTTATCACTTTATCTACCAGGATCCTTTTAGTAACTAAAAGTTGGATAAGGAGCAACGCGATTCGAGCTGGTTTGAATTTTGTCGCTCGGTCGCGCGACATTTAAGTTAGCGCCAATAGAACCTACATCTTGCGCCCACTCTTGCCGCGGCTCAGCTATGCGCGATTTTGTCGCCGCGCGACGTGCAATTAGGACAAGGCGTTAAAGAGCGATTACGGATCCATTCCAGATCGTCGGGACCGCCACGGGGGCTCGTTTTCTCGGTATATGTACGTGGTCGAGGACGCGGCTTGCATTGCTGCAGTCGGTCCGAAGATTAGAATGCACCGTGCACTCGCGTCAGAAACGACTCGCGCACGTCTTCCCATTGGCTTCGGTCTCTATTCAAGCGGAGGATAGAGAAAAGTCACTCTCGATTTCTCACTGGGACGAATTCCACTGGATATTAGGAAATTACATGTAGGAAATAAATTGTTACATCTTTTTCCAGACAAAATTCGACGTGGACAGTTTCCTTATGCGAGGTGTAAGTGTTCAACGTGAACATTTCCTCAAGTGGAAGCTTGGATGCTGTTTAATGCGAACATTTCTTCTACAGGAACGGTGAACATTTAACGTTAACATTTCTTCCAGAGAAAGCGTAAACGTTTCTTTCATAGGAAGTGTAAGTGTTCAACGTGAACCTTTCTTCGCGTGGAAGTTTGAAGGTTTAATATGAACATTTCTTCTAAAGGAAGGGTGGACATTTAACGTTAGCATTTCTTCCAGAAAAATCATAAACGTTTCTTTCATAGGAGGTGTAAGTGTTCAACGTGAACCTTTCATCATGTGGAAGCGTGGACGTTTAATGCGAACATTTCTTCTACAGGAAGGGTGGACATTTAACGTTAGCGTTTCTTCTAGAGGAATCATAAACGTTTCTTTTATAAGAGATGTAAGTGTTCAACGTGAATCTTTCTTATTGTGGAAGCATGGCCGATTAATGTGAACATTTCTTCTACAGGAATAGTGTACATTCCATGTTAACATTTCTTCCAAAGAAAGCGTAAACGTTTCTTTCATAAGAAGTGCGAATGTTCAATCTGAACATTTCTTCCAGAGGAAGTATATCGTTTCTCCCATACTAAGAAACCCGTTATAATTCTACATCGAATTTATTATTTTCATCATATCAAATTTCTGATACGTTGCCCTTCAATTTTCTAACTGTATTTATCTTTACACTAAAATATTTTATGTTTCTTTCTTTCGTAATACGATAAATTCAGTCCATGCTGTTTGCAATGTTTGAAAAGATTTGTGATAAAAGTATGAGGACACAACGGGGATATACAAGTATGAAGCAACGTACAATAAGCAAGCCCAGCCAATACACATCAACATACCCTTCTCTTTAGACATCAATAAAGATTTTTCGAAAGATTTAAAGCTTTTATATTAAAGTTGCGTATTTTTCCAATAAATAATGAGCATTTCTCAAAATATTAAACTAATAAGTAATCACAAATTTCAACTATAATTTTTGCCCGACATTAATTGAAAACTTTACGCGTGGTAAATCATGACGAGGACGTCACCTTTGATTTACGATAACGTTTAGATGGTAGATTACAAGTAATTATCTCGTCTTCGAAACTAAAGTACCCACAGAGAGTGTTTAGTATGTTATAATCGTAAAACGACAGGTGAAAGGAAAGACACGTGTTGTACAGTGTGAGTCACGCAGTTTGACCGAGTCATATCTTTTATGGTTGATAATAGAAGGAAACGGTAGAGAAAGAATTCGCTAATAATCTAATTTAAGATTACATCACATTTTACCGCAAATGTAACGATGCATCTGCGAACTGCAATTACATTGTCAATTTTTATGAAATTTCTGATGCTTTCTTTATAGACAAAGAAAAGGTTGGAAATGCATGTATTAGCTCTATTAACATTAGGTTTACGGAGATTTCTTTCTATCTTCCTTCTTATCAGGTTTCTACTACTCAAGTAATGCTTTCATGAATGAAGTTGATTTACCAGAATTAATTAGAACTCTTAGACAAAAATGAATTTAAATATTTACTTTACCTTTTATGGAGGATAAATTAATTGAATATTAAAAGTGTGATAAGTCTTGTAATTTACGTATCGATATCGGAAAACGTCGCTAAAATTATACATTCACGAACTGATGAACCTAAGCTCTCGTAGAAAAGATAACTTCATAGGAAGTTCTTCCTCTGTCACCGACTCCTATTGTGAACCATAAAAGAATTACGATACAATCAAATCGTAATTTGAGTCACGTATGACTCACCGTGTATGTACGAAACACGTGGAAGAAAACCTGAACTGCATGTTGGAAAGTGTTCGGGAACATAACCCATTGTAAAGAATTATAATGGTGTAATATTCTTTCGTATACTAACAATTAACATTCCGACTATAAATGTGTGAATATCGATCAAGTGTTAAATATGAAAATATCGGTATAAATATTAATTTTGTTAGTATAATGGTATGCACCTTCATTGTTTGTCTTTGTAAAAACATCATCAATGTTGTTATTAATATTATGTTATCAAAGTTACAATGCACAATTTATATTATGGATCCGACAGAAGAAATTAAATTTTCTTTACTGAAATATTGACATTAGCTGTATTCAAATATTTGAATTTCTTTATTAGACTATCGTTATTTATTTTATTAGAATATGAATATTATCTTTATTAATATATTAATACGCGCTTTATTAAAAAAATAACACTCGCTTTATACAAATCTTAAAATTGTTTTTATTACACAATATTGAAACTCTCTTTATTAAAACATTAATGCTTGTTTTACTCAATTATTCACACTTGCTTTATAAAGATCTTAAAATGTCTTCGCGAAAGTATTAAAATTTTCTCTGTTACATCAATAACATTTTTATTACAATATCGACATTTCCTGCAGTAAAATAATAAAATTACCTTTATTAAAATATTAAGGTATAATCAGGTATAAGGTATAATTGTCGCTATTATTATTATATTTTGGAACAAGTATTTAGAAGAAGAGACTTAACGCGATTGGGATTGTACAGGGTGAAGTTTTCGCGGAAGGAAACAATCATTCTTTCTCGAGAAGAATATGTTCGCAGGATGAGTTGACAATGACCTCCGTATCTGTTGGTTTATTTTATCGTGAATTCGAGACGCGACGCGTCTGGCATTGTTGAACGCACTGTTCACGAATAGCAATTAAAATGCGTTACGTTACGACTATCACTTGCACGAGCGCGTACACGAAAACCGTCCGACGAGAATCTCAAAGCAGATCCAACTCGTGATAGCATTAAATATTTTTGCGTTATGCAGCGTTATAAGCAGAGTTAGCCAATGTCCTATGACAATCGTAATTAAGAGTCGATTTCACCGTTCCTAAAGATGGTGACACTTCAAGATCGAATAACTATCGTTGATGTTATGGGTTAATTAGTGATACAATTGATACGATTGCGTGTTATCAGTGATCCTCGAGTTCTTTAATACCAAAGCAGTCAAGGAGTATCGAAAGAGTGTCCTAAGACAATCGCAATTATTAGACTGCGGATTTTTATGCAAATTCATATTTCTACAGATATATGTAAACAAATTATATTTAAGTGAAAGTTTCTCTAAATCTTACAAATAGTGTAACAGGTATTTTACTATTGACGTTTTATATACTTTTGAATTTGTGTGCACTATTATGAACGATAGAAATACAATTTTTCTTATAAATAACGATGTCTTCTCGTTGGTAATTATTACGAACGACTGAAACAGAATTTCACTCTTCGGTAACTATTATAGGAGCTCTAAGTAAAAGTGACTTATGAATGACTATTACAAGCGATAAGAAATAGAATTTTCTTCATTGATAACGGTTATCGACAACATGAAGATTTTTCCACATTTTATAACAGTTATTTGTAAGTGAAACCTTTAAAAATTGATATTTTTGTAATTATGTGTTGTCTTCAAACATTTTCTTTATATTTTATAATTACTACCCTTAACGTAAATAACAAACAATACGTTTAGTTTCAGAGATGAAAAATGAAAACTTAGAACACCCTTTTCTTGAAATTCAAGTTTTGCAACGAACTTCTAACGTTTAAATTTTTATTTTTGAAACTAAGCGTCCTATAAATAAACTGTAAATATGAAAAAGTTTCGTCTCATCATCCCCTATAAACTGATATTTTTAAAAAATTTATTTAACGAATATAGACATTTCTCTGAACCCATTTCTCGAGGGCGTATATACAGGTATACACCCTTCGCAGTCAAAGGGTTACTGAACTTAACTAACAAACAGGTTTTCGTTAATAATTTCTTGTATACAAATTTTTTAAATAACTGTTACTCTCTTGATCCCTCGTTATAAGCGTCGTTTAGCTCGATTAGCTGCATATAATCGACGTGTCGCCTCCGTCGTTAATTAACCGCCATCGTGAAAATCCTTTTAAGGTTTGTGACCCACTTCGACGACCAAGCTGCGGAGGAACGACACGCGGTGTGTAGTATCTGCCGTCAGAAATCGGGGGACTCCCTTTGTTCGTCCAGCTTCTCTCCGGACACGAGTCGCTCGCATTCCTTCGTTAGGTACGTTCCAGGGGAAAAAAGAAGCCGAATCACCCACATGAAATGAAAAAAAAAAAGGGAAAACGTGAATTCAGAAGGCGAGCGCGGCTGTAATAGAGTCGAGGCTGTCGGTTCGGAGTAAACCCGCGTTCGAAGACGCGATTCGATTCCTCCCTCGCTTGATTCCACGTCCTCTCCCTTGAATACGTTGGGAGTGACGCCGAATCAACGCTGACCTCGTCGCAAAACTGTGGGGTAAACGATATTGTGTTAAGTTCAAAGTTAATTTGTATGGAAACCAGTTCCTCTTTTTCGAACAGCTCTATTATTTAAAATTTGTGTTAAGTTTGTTGTTTTAGAGCAAACGATACTGTGTTAAGTTCGAAGTTAATTTGTATGGAAAACAGTTCTTCTTTTTCGAACAGCTTTATTATTTGAAATTTGTGTTAATTTTGTTGTTTTAGGGCAAACGATACTGTGTTAAGTTCAAAGTTAATTTGTATGGAAAACAGTTCTTCTTTTTCGAACAGCTCTATTATTTGAAATTTGTGTTAAGTTTGGTGTTTTAGGGCAAAATTTGTTCTGCAAGTAGTTTATCAATACAAATGTCCATAATTATATTCATTGAGGGTTAATTTAATACGGAACCTAGCGATAATTTCATTTATATCTCATTTCCAGCGCAATTGGTCAACTGACGTTACATTGCTTAGATGGAGTGCAAAGATATATAACTTGGTACTGGATTAAATAATACACATTTTTACAAAACGATAAAATAAATTTTATCCTATCGTGGTTCGCTTTAAATCGCTATTATACTGTTGACTTTTTCGTCACCTATTATTCGAATAAAATATTATATTCATTTGGGTCATATCATGCTCTACAACTTTGAGAATCGATCAGCTCAGTCATTTCGTGATCTGAACGTTTTGTATAACAGGAATTTTAGTGAAAGTCAATGTCGAAAGTAGTCTGCTGCCTTCAAATCTGGCAAAAATTGAATTAGTAAACTATTTGTTTTTTCTCGAAAACGAAGAGGTGTTGCTACGAATCCTTTTGTACAGAATGTTTACTAGTATCGTAGAATAACCCAAAAAATTTCAAGACTAATTTGACAAATGACGATAGAAATAGGTACAAATATAGTGTTGGCAGGTTTAGTAATAAAAAATTAACAGATTTCACGCTCATCGTAAGAATCAAGAGACTGAAAATCAAACTCAGTAAAAAGCTTTTCTTCGTTAGCACCCCTCGTATTCTAGTATCTCATATCTATCTATTTGTCCCTGTTTCTATTCATCATGCTTCATTGTATGTCACAAGCGTTACATATCTCCGTTAGCACCCCCCTTGTTCGGAAAATAAAATGATTTTCAATCATAAAACGTCGCCTATTTATGCATAACCTATTAATTCATTGTCACTATCGCGGTTCACTGTAAATCGCTATCATACTGTTGACTTTTTCGTCACCTGTTAATCGTATAAAATTTTCCTCTCCCTGGTTCGAGCCTAGCGTTCGATCGGTGATATCTTCTCGGTGGCATGCATGCACCGATGACGCGTCCCTGTGTACACACAGAAGCCGGTACGAATACGCTCGTGCGCGTGACCACGTTGCGAGGGTGATATCGAAATACTATCGCTTCCCACGCGAGAAGGAGCCTCGATTCCGTCCTGTCCGCTTCGTCATGCGCCTGCGAGCCTCTATTCACGTTCACGTGAGTGCGTAAAATCCGCCTTATTGGGAAACTTTAATGACTAGACCACGCTGGACGGTACGTCGAGCATACTTTATACCCTCTACCATATTTGCCCTGTGATTCGTATCGTGACAGTGGCGGATGGATCCGGTAACGGGTCCGTGTCGCGAGCCTTGGCAAATGACGTCCTTTCGATCTGGTATCGTCGAATTTTCGCGATGCACGGGGGATGAAAAAGAGCAGAGATGGGCAAAACTCTGGGCTTCGAATAAATTTGAAGTTTGCCGATGTGTTTGTCTCGTTTACTTCTTTGGAAAACGTTCAAAAGGGGAAACGAGACAAACATATCGGCAAACTTCAGATTTATTCGAAGCCTAGGGTTTTGCCCATCTCTGAAGAAGAGTCGCTACAAGTACCAAAATTTGAACATTATATAATACTCTATCGGTCATAAAAAGTCCTTCCAATATCAACGTTATAGGACACAAAAGATAGATCTTTAAAAGAGATGTATCAGGTCATCCAATAAGTAATATTGTTTCTTACGTTATTGGAAAAAACCATCTTTCCGCACCTTGACGATGTATTTATGGAAATTTCGATTTATCTCTAAGAGTGCCCTCTTGACAGTACACAGCACGCAACCAAAGCAGTTAAATCGATACTTTTCATTCATAAATTAAATTTTACAATGAGTGTGTGCAAAAACCTTTTGCAATATTGTATCTTGTACGAGTTTCAACAAAACAGGACAACGGACTGTTAAAAATTTATCTAAAAATTTCGAAGTGGTGATTTTGAATAAAGGAGGAATAAAGTAAGGTCTGAACAATCGTTAGCGTTCGATATTGAACTGTTAACGACTTTAATGGAGACAAAACCTCTTATAACTACTGAAAAAAGAACGGAAAGGTTGTGTAGTGACAGGATAATTCATAGACACAGCATGTTACAAGATATTATAGCATTATACAATATAATATAGCATAGTTCAGCATAATACAACATAATACAACATACTACAGTATAATACAGTATCATACAGCACAATACAACATTATACAGCATAGTCCAGCATAATCCAGCATAGTCCAGCATAATCCAGCATAGTCCAGCATAATCCAGCATAGTCCAGCATAATCCAGCATAATCCAGCATAATACAGCATAGTTTAGGCATAATACAACACAATACAGCATAATTCAGCAAAATGCAGCATAGTTCAGCATAATACAACACAATACAACACACTACAGTATAATACAGCATAATACAGCACAATACGACATAATACGACATAGTCCAGCACAGTCTATCATAGTTCAGCATAACACAACATAATACAGCAGAATACTGCAGAATACAAAATAGCTCAGCATAATAAAGCAACACATATAAATAACACATATAAATGACACATACATGATTTCTCTAAATCGGAACTTTTATCCTCGATCTCCCCTACTAAATCTTGAGAACCAGTGTAAAACGTCCCTTTACCTGCCCAGTGAATAAGTTAATCGCGCGCTCGTAATTCACCTTCCCGTTCTCCAGCGATTATCGAAGCTACACCGTATCCGAATTTGGCCTTGCTGGAAGAAGACGGCACGCAAACGAGGAAGACCAACTCCGTTAAGAGAAACAGCACCCAGAAAGGTTGAAGCGATGGAATATTTGAAAAGAATGCCAGGTATTGGCCGAAACGGGATGGAAGGGCCAGGCGGAGGAGACGCGTATCCGTAGCTCGCGATCGACCGATTATCTTAATTGCTGGGCCTAGCTGGATGCGCTGGAAAACACCGTTAAGCTCGTCGTCTTGCTCGTGGTACCTTAATTATCCCTGCGGCCGTTCCTCTGGAAAGGTGGCCGGCGTCGAACTGTTATCACGGTGCCATGCTGTCGTTAGAGAGGATTCCGCAACGCTCGGAAGTAATTCCATCGAGCGTTGCACTTCCTGCTGATCGGGGCCCGATACGAATCGATCGTTAATCTCTAACCCTTTATTCGGCCAAACGGGAACCCCTGCATCCGGGAACTTATTCCTGCGTGAATGGTCGGTCGTATGAATTATCTCTGCAATCGACAGGGGAACCAAGGATGGGCAAAAGTTGGTAAAATTGTCTAGATGAAAATCTCGAGATTCAGAGAAAGGATCGAGAAATTGATCGAATAGATTTCAACCCTTGTGCTGATAACCAAAAAGATCACAGTTGGTTGATAATTTGATAATTAGAACTGTTTCTCTAAATCTTTATTTTTAACAATTTTGTGTTATTTTACGAGAACACATAATAAATTACCTTGAATACGAGTAGAAATGGCTAACCGGGTATCCGGTTCTTAACACAACACTGGGCTATGCTGTATTATGCTGTATTATGCTGTATTGTGCTGTATGATACTGTATTATACCGTAGTATGTTGTATTATGTTATATTATGCTGAACTATGCTCTATTATGCTTAATTTAACACCGAACCTAGTGACATTTTATTTACCTCATTTCCATCGTAATTGGTCAAGTGACGTTACATTGTTTACATTGAGTTCAAAGATATATAACTTGGTACTGGATTAAATAACACACATTCTGACACAAACTGATCAAATAAATTCATTATTTTTATCATAAACATAAAAAGAAAATAATTAAAAATAGTTTCGTAGAGTCTTGAATTAATAAAAAGAATTATATTCATAAAATGATAAAACAAATGAATTTTTTTATCATAAACATGAAAAGAAAATAATTAAAACTAGTTTCATAGTATCCTGACTTAATAAGAAAAATAATAGTCACGTTTGTCATGTTTTTTGCCAAATTATTAGATTCCAACGACACGTTTTTCAGAACGTATTTATTGCATTCGGAACAAATTTTCGTTGTTTTGTTATCATTGCAATACATTGCTTGGTAAGTTTTTCATATACACGAAACTGAACTTGTATTTAACATAACAACAATATACATATAAGAAACTTTGTCCAACAAATTTGAAAACGATCACTTGATTATTCATAGTAATATTAGCGTTAATAATTAAAACAACAACTTTTCATTATTTATTCCTTTTGATAACATCGTATCGAGTTTGATCCTTAATTTCATTATTTTAGAAAAAACTTTGAAGTAAAAAATGTAACATATATTGGTTAAATTGACTGGCTCGGTAGTTTCAGTATTAAAATTCGGCGACGTTCAGTCAGATGTCCAGAAAACATATTGGAAGCGCTTCGCTACGCGGAACAGCTCCGTGGTTTTTGCAAAGAATACATTTAACGTGGAATGCCGGCAGCCCCAACGAAAGAGATTCATGGCGGATAGGCGTGGCTGTTCACGGAACGCGAATCGTTTTACGAAACTGTAAATCAGTTCGTGAATAAAAGCGAATTCAGCGTCAGGGACGTTGCCGACAAAAAAACTGGGAAATTCGAGAAAGAAACGAGCAAGCGATATCAAAATCGTTCGGAACGCTATTTCTTCGCACTTTCGCTGCGGCAAGAGACACGTACGCCTTGTATCGTATGTCATTGCGTGCCTTACTTCGTTGGACCTTGCCGAGATGTTTTATATGCAAAGAGGGTATCTTATTTGTAATACTTTCGAAGATAAACTACAACTATGAATAAATATATAGATCACTGTAAAAGATAAAACAGTATTAACAACGTTGGGTGACAAAGCACCAATATATGGGCGACAGTGCTTTCTCACCGAAGAAGTAAAAAGTGAATAAGAAATGAATTTGAATGAAATTCATGAATTTTGATGAAGTTAAAAAAATAAATACCACCCACGAGCAAGTGTCGATACAAAGTGATACACCGTCAAATTATACAGGATGTCCGAAAACTCGCGTAGGAGCCGGAAATAGGGTGTAGCTGAGACGATTCTTAACAACAATTTCTTTTGCAAAAATGTCGGCGGGGGCTTCATTTTTGAAATATTAACGATATAAAAATTACAGGTCCTCAATCATAGATTGAACGACAGTGGTTGAAAACCGACTTTCTAGAATACAGAAAAGGCAAAACTAATTTATTATTAACGCAAAACTAATTTCATAGCTCAGCGACCAATATAATCAAACGCTAACACGATCCCGTAGCTCAGCGAATAGTGTAATCAAACACAAAGCCTGTCGTCTTCGATCATTTACTCACTTCCGTTTGATTACGTTTAAAAGTGACAAACGAAACTAAAATGGTTTTCAATCATAAAACATCGATCAATTACAGTGACTATTAGCGCGCGCTCAGCTGGCTATGCAGCGACCTGGCGCAACCAGCCAATCCTGGCTCGAGCTTATGTTCTCGCGGCTAATCGCGCGCTAATCAAGCCCTGTGATTGGTCGGTGTTCTTCGTTAACACTTTACCGACCGATAGCGGTTCAAGATCTTATGCCCTTCTCACCGGCCGCTCGGCAGCATATCTTCCCTGGCACCGGGAATTTTATAAAAATACGAGAGCTTACAGAGCAAAGCAACTTGTATCTCAATTCGAAGTAACAAATACTTGCTAGTTAGCATAGCAGTTAGCGTTCGGTGAGCGTTGGGGACAAGAAGCCGATTAATCGGCTACCGGTCGGTAAAGTGTTAATAATTCCAAAATCAAGCTCCCAGCGACATTTTTGCAAAGGAAATTGTTGTTCAGAATCGTCTCAGCTACCTCTCATTTCTCCTACGCGAGTTTTAGGACACCCTGTATAACGGTGGAAGGCAACAGGGAATGGTCTTCAGGTTCCAGGAAGGAAGCGATGGCTTTGCGGAATCGTTTTTACGAAATTGCTTACGATCGAGGCTAGTTGGACGCGAAGATGCTCGATTGACCGATATCGCGATAAATTATCGTCGGATGAAATCGATGGTGGCCGCGAGATGAGGATGGGGGCAGGTAAAAGGAAAAGGGGAAAGAAGAGAAGCCGACGAAGATGGCGAGACTAGGTGGGAAAGAGATCATTCGAGAGAAAGAGGGGCTGAAAACAAGAGAATGGAGAAATAAGGGAGCACCTGTCCAACAGCTGCCTTGCAGACGGTCCGCATAGTCACTGCGGGATTATGCAACGAGTAGGTGTCTCGCGTTTCTGACATCGTACGCCCGATTGTTTCGGACACGAGCAGCCCTGGATGGTGTCAATGTCGGTTCCAACAAATCCTCGATATTTTTCTTAAGGGGTTACATGGGTTACGTGGACCAAAAAGAAAGCGCATATTCTATACATTGTTTTCGAACAAACTAAATGCATTATATTATTTTAGCTTGCGTCGTTCGAAAGAGTAATATTTGAACAATATTTTGTAAATTTTTCATAAAAGAATATTGAAAAATAGATCGACGAGAGTTGGTTTCCGAAGATTCATTAGAAAATATTATCCTCGTGGTGGTCAGGTTCACTTATGATAGCTATATCTGAAATAAAAAGAACCAAATGTTTTCTACTAGCACATGAGTATAGCTCGCGATTGAACGAAGGATTTTATTTTTCTTCGATCACAACTTATTTTACAAGGTGACACATGGTCTAGATTTGACAGAAAATCGGACATTTTTGTATTCAACTCTGCTAAAGATTTGAAACTTCTATTTCTTTTTTAATCCTTCGTTCAGTCACGAGCCATGCTCGCGTACTACTAGAAAATATTTGGTTCTTTTTATTTCAGATAAAGCTATCATGAATTATCCTGACCACCTCGAGGATAGCTTTTCCCAAAGGATCTCCGAAAACCAGCTCTCATTGGTTTAATATTGAATCTTTTTTTATGAAAAGTATACGAAATATACTCCAAATGTTACTCGTTCGGCACAAGTTAAAATAATAATAAATTGATAGAAAATGTGATTTTTTTTTCTAAATCGTAGTCTCTCAAAAATGTCCAATTCATTGGAAATCCGATAGTCAAGGGAGAAAGGGAATTCGCCCAAGTGGAAGAGGTATCTCGAATGTCGTTTAAGGATCCTCAAAAGTGTTTCCACGCGGCTCGTGAACCTCTTCCTCGGTTCGCGGCGTCACGGAATGCGATATCTTTTCTCTCCGTCTTCCACGGGGTTCCTGCGCAAGAAGACCCGACCATTAGTCATCCAGCAATGGGTCCTCTCTATCCGGCAGCTCGTTATCAGAAGGGCGTAAGTCGACGGCCAGTGCGAACTCCACGCTCGTAAATTCAAATCACACGTTTCCGGCCAGCGGCGGGCAACGCTTTACGAGGCTCCTTTATTTTCGAGGAGCGAGCACAATTCCGCTACTCCTTGTCCAATGTGTTCCGTATTCCTTAACGGAGTATGCCCAATCGGAAATCTTGAAATTTTCAATTTTTTTGTTTATAATTATATCACTATTTTATTATTATTATTTTATATTTAAAATAATTAAATTTCACATTTAAGAAATCATAGGAATTTTCAGTAAAATAGTTTTGCTTACTAAAACTTTATTACATAGAAAAAAAGAAATAGAAAAGTCACCATTACATATAAGAAATATTAATAAGAAAACTATCCAGGCAATATCAAATGTAAATTAATATTCTTTATGTTTTTTGCTTATTTTAATATTCTTTATGTAGTTTGCTTATTTTTATTTGACTACGTGTAGTTTTATTCGTAATGTTCACTGGTCGAATAGTGAAATTTTAATTCCCTTGAAATGTTTTATAGATCTACAATTAAAATTTCAATGTTCATTTGACGAGTAATGGTTAAGTTGCTACATTTATCGGTTTTACTGAATCAATTGCATTGAAAATATCTGTAACATAATAATATCAAAAGCATCCCGTGAATGATGTGAATAATATTAACGATAGCTTAAAAAGAATATCTTCTAACATACTAATATTAAAAATATAACACCTGAAGTTATAGCCTACACGCGTTATTTATTCAATGATATGAATAATACCAACAATCTACTTAAAAACAAGTGTGTTTAGCAATAAGAGCTCATCTCTTTATCTTTCTCGTTTAGAAACGACCGATTTCCCAAACGAAATTGTTCAGCTTTTGGTTTTTGGGGTCACGAATTCCGAGGCAGGGATTCATCGAATTCAACTCGATGTAGGAGACAGTATACATACAAACAGCGATTAAGAGGCGATCCTATGTAAACGTGGCGTTGAGTGGTTCCCCAGGAGGTCGCGCGCAAGAAATGATAAAAATAAGACCGGCAGATGTACAGCGTGAAACGAATTTAATTACACTCGGGTCTTCGCGTTGTTCAAAGGCGTCGCTATTATCATTCGAGGTCTCTTTCGCTTAATACCCTTCAAGCTTGAGTGGGCACGAATCATTCTGGGGAATAAAGATGTATCGTGGACCATTGGCATTATAGGAATCTAATACTTGTTCTGCGAAAAAATACACGTTACCATTTTCGAGCATTTTGTACTACGTACTTGTGGCTATTTTGATGTTTAGAGGAAGATTATAGAATCCAAAGATGTATAAAAATATATGTATATAATATATTGTTTTCCAGCATTAACGTATAATGTTGATTGTATGTTAGGAAGGAAAAATAATACGTATTTTTTTTTTAAAATACTCTATAATAATTGCAATAATAATTTCATCATTATATACTAAATATACTAGTAAGGAAGAATAATACATATTTTTTTTTTAAACTAATGGCTGTTATAATTTTGCTCTGAAAATGAAAAACCACATAAACGAATGTACCTCCAAGATTATGGCGGAGGATCGAGAATTATATTTTTAGTATTTTATAATAGAACTCTTTTTTTTCGTTTCAAGTAGAAGTGATACCAATTTTTATTCTCGTTTACTTGATGACACAAAGAAACACTGTTTTAACCAAAGGAAACTCATGCCTTTTATGTTACTTACGTTTAACACTCCACATCCACATACATTCTAGGTCGCCCAAGGAACTTGGGGAGAAGTAGTGTTTGTAATCGAGTTTCCTGGAGATCCCGAGAATTAAAACAATTTCGAAATTGAATACTACATAATGTATTATATAGTCAATTAATTTGCTTTTTAACAAAATTATTTACACCACATAATTCATCCCTTTCTAGTAAATAAACGAAACACCCTGTACACGCTATTAATTAATATTGTAGTCTTCCAAATTAAGCAAAACATTGAAACAATAACATTCTCCGACAACTATTGAGAAAAAGAGGAATAAAATGTATACAACCAACCTGTCTAATAGCGTCTACGTGAAACTTTAGACAAATTCATTTACTTGTAGTATACATGGTCATTTGCTGTAATATGTATATTATGAGAGAAGTGAAACCGGTTGTTTGACAGGTTGCAGTAGGTTTAACGTTAAACATCTCGTCGGGGTTTACAACACGAGCTGAAACGCATTAGTAAAGTGTCGTGTATTATAAAAGTACGATAAAAAATTCCTGCTGCGTGTTCTGCCGTGAATGAACGTCGACTCTGAAGCCGAGTCAACCGCGAGGTCTTTTTACATTCGAAAACCACATCATATCGTGGTCTACCGATTTGCCGCGAAGCGGCAATATCAAAGGCGAATCGTTCATCTGGCGCGAAGGAATGAAAGCGATTAAGTTTGCGGGTTTAAAGAGGATCAAAAATCTCGGTGGCCATACCGGACGAGAAGCACGGGTGTTAGAAAAGGAAGAGCCACCGCCCACGGTTCCTAAGCCTGGGTCGATCTAAAGTTAGAAATAAAAATAGGTCGGTTTAGAGGGAAGGGCACGAATTTTTCATCGAACCGTCGAGCCTTTGCTCTAGGACGCGCTGAAACGCGAAGGGCCGGGCCCGAATGGCCCCCAATTACAGCAATGAGTCAAGGTTTTAATTAAAACTTAACCAGGACACTTTCACACTTTGTATCCTGCTAGGAATTACCCAACCAGGTCTAGGAATCTCACAATCCAAACTGTGAATGAAAACAAATAATATTTGGTTTTTGATTTTTAACCTGTGCTTGACACTTTATCTATCAGGAGTTTACTAGAGTCAGAGTCAATGTCAGAGTCCCAGAGTCCCAGAGTCCCAGAGTCCCAGAGTCCCAGAGTC
>NW_026534344.1:9540976-9544107 GCF_026225885.1 Hylaeus anthracinus | reverse complement strand
CCCAGAGTCCCAGAGTCCCAGAGTCCCAGAGTCCCAGAGTCCCAGAGTCTCAACGTCTCAACGTCTCAGAGTCTCAACGTCTCAGAGTCTCAACGTCTCAACGTCTCAACGTCTCAACGTCTCAGAGTCTCAACGTCTCAACGTCTCAGAGTCTCAACGTCTCAACGTCTCAACGTCTCAGTGTCTCAGAATCTCAACGTCTCAATGTCTTAGAGTGTCAGAACCTCAGAGTCAGAGTCATTGTGATTTTCTGTGTATTTTGTCATGATCAATTCCTGCATCCTAATCAATATCATCTTATTATTATTTTTCCAATAATTAATGCAGTTAAATAATAATAAAACATTTTTAATCCAATCTCATATTTGGCAAATCCTGTTCATCATCGTACATATGTCACCCTAATATTAAGTTTTAAAACTTCATCTGTTGACCACAGATATCATAGAGCTTGCGAGTAGGTGCATCTGTGGATGTGTGGAAGTGAATGTGGATAAATGATACAGGCTTTTATACCGGCGTTCTGAACGCTGATTCTGATTTATCATACTTCTTACAACCTACAACTCCAAGGTAGGTTGTTGCTGGTCAACTTTTTATTTTAATTTACCCAAATGAAAAAAAAATATAAGGGGGTTAGATCTGTTAAAGGTGCTGGCCAAATTGTGGGCCATTACGTCCAATCCAACGATTTGGTAATTTCGTATTCGGTACTTGAGTACATAGCTGCTCGTGAATAATGTGCTGGCCATCGTGTTGGTACCCCATAATCACTCGAACACTTAATGGTTTCGTATCTTTCTCCATTTAATGTTCCGTTTATAAAATTAAGTTCAATTATTCCTCCTCCAAAATGTTTGAAATCATACTATAAACAATTTTCATATTACAAAAAACAAAGGATATATTTAAGTGGGCCGTATATACGTAAGTGTTGAAGATCGTTTAGATGTTTTCAATTTAATATTCAATTGCGAAAAAGTAGCCAGTTGCGTAAGATAGTTTTGGCTTGAAATAACCAATCAGCTAGATGTTAACAAGTTAACTACTGGTTTGTTTAGAAAGAATCTGTATCTTAGAAGAGAACATACTTTTTTATTTATGTTACGAAGCCTCTCTACGAGTTTATTAGTAATATGCACAATATTGGGCACATCAACAATACATATACATTTACATAGGGTATATAAACATTCAGAAAACAAATAAAAGACATTCTAACGAATACTTAATCAGTAAACTGCGGATTTTATGCATTTATGGGGTACAGTAATATGAAAAATATTAAAAAAAAATATATATAACGTATGTTAAATATATATTCTACAATTAATATATTATAACAATATCGTCATTTCGTTTTATATGAGTGCACTTATCTTTTGGTTGTGCTTAACATGTATTTATTATCTTAGATTTAAGACTTTCGAGCCATGTCGAGTAGTAGCCTGTTGTTGGTCAATTTCTTATTTTGATTTTCTCCAAAAGAAAAATATCTATGATTGATTTAATAAGGTGTAGCCACCAATTGATGGCTAGCTCGAAGTAAAAGAGAACTTCTTATATTAATATAGCCATCAACTTTGCCACAAGGTAAATTCAGTGTCTTATTTGTTTCCTCAAATGGAGCACTGTAAGTAGATAGCCACATTTAATAAAGTGGGCTAAGGAAACACTGAAATTAAGAATCCTATGAATAGGCTACCAATGGATGAAGTGTTAAGTTTGGTTTTGTAAGCAATGGTAACAATCGAAGTCTGGTATCGACGCGCCTTGTTACATTTTTCTCCTAATGTAAAACATGTCTCTGTATTTCAGTTTTAATCGTCATATTCGTTCGAATACAATTTTATCCATCTCTGATTTTATCGACGAACCGGTCAAACAGATCGATGGAATCGTTTCGAAACACGAGCCGACACGAAAATAGAGTAATAGTTGGTTTACGAGCAACCGGAAGAGAGGGGCGCTTTGTGATCTCGCGTTTACGATTCCCACGAAATCGACCTTGTTTTTAACGATGGTACATAGGGTAGGGTCACTGGTAACGCGTTTCCTCGAAATACATATGAGTGGCATTTATTGTTCCTCTGTTGCCAGAAACCCATGGCTCGATTCCAGTACCGTTGACCCCTGGAGTTCACTAAATCGCCATACGGGGTGTCGACGGATTTCGTGGACTACCTTTGCGATTCTGGACATCCAGCGAATATACAATGGCCCACCTTCATAACTTACAAAATATGCGTTGCATGAAAAAATGTTGTATCCAAAAGTTACATGGTTTAACAGGGTACATTATGTAGTGCATTCATTTTTTTACAGGTAGAAGCGTTTCGGAGATTTGGACAACTTAGTTTTTTTTAAATAGAATACTATACTTTTCATACAAAAATGTGATAGAGTATTGAATTCTGAATAAAAAAGCGTTGACCTTTATTAGCCCTAAACCTAATGGGTAACGAATAATTCCACTTTATTACTTGAACATTTTCTTAACGTAATACTAAACCACTAGTTGTCCTAGCATATAATTTTTGTAACCTCGCCGAATTCACGGAATCTATTCAGATTTATTTTCATTACAAGTCACCTTATCTTTTTTAAAGGATAATCAATCTCTCTTTTGTACAGCAAGTTGGAATACCATATGTATCGGTAATGCAAATCAGTACAAATAAATTAAAAATCACACAAGTGGTGACTAGACTGCAGATTACTATGCATTTCTAGGAAATTTGAATCCGCAAGAAACTATAGAATGTACACAGTATGCAATAATATAAAAAAATATTGAAAGTAACGTTCGTATTATAATATTTGCAGATTAAAATTCATTCCTATTTAGGTTCAATTTTTGTAGGTACTTTGCCAAAGATTTTATTTTGAATAAAAGTCCACAGTCTAGTAATAACTTAAATCACGTCTCTAATTTTACGTGGACTATATCATACGTCAGTTTTAATGAAATCACATGTCATTTATCAGAAACAGTGATCCACTATGTGTGTAATGACTAGACTGCGGATTTTTATGCAAAAGAAAATCATTGTATATGTACCAAGAAAAATTGAACACAAACAGAAATGTATTCTACTCTGCAAATATTATGATATGAACTGTACTTTCAA
>NW_026534344.1:9515085-9540966 GCF_026225885.1 Hylaeus anthracinus | reverse complement strand
AAATGTATTCTACTCTGCAAATATTATGATATGAACTGTACTTTCAATGTCTATTATATTCTTCCATATTGTGTGTATTTTGTAATTTCTTGAACATCAAAATGTCCTATAAATACATAAAGATCTGCAGTTGACTAATGACTCTTGCGAACCGAGCTCATGCATTCTATAACATTTAAACAGCACCGCAATTCTCGCAGGTCTTTTAAGCGAAAAGTCGATATAGAAATACCATAGTGATCCAACGTGTGCCTTAAATATGTTTCAGGGGGAACCTTGAGTTCGGAGGATGGCATAGATCCAACACTCAGCCGACAGCATGTGCTATGTGATAGTCACTGGCCGTAGCTTGCTGTGGACGCTTCTGTCCTTAGTGGCGTTAATGGCAGTTTTATCGGGCCTCATCACTCCCAAATGGCTCGTTGGTCCACGGACGATTAAAGATACAAGTAAGTATCTTCTCTTTCTTAATTCTTACGGACAACATTGTCTTCTGGCTGACAGACAACCATTACTCGCTTCCCCGAAGACCTGCGATGCTTGAATAATCAGTATTTATGACGTGGGTTTAAATATTAATGACTCGTATCCACACACGTGTTCACCCATGATCTGACCTAAAATGAAAAGCTACGTTAGTAGAAAGACTCGTGACGCGCCTGGTTCTCTGCAAACGAGGAAGCTTAAGAATAATAAATGAAGTCGTTTGTGGCCCTCCAAGCATGAAGCTTAGTGGAACGTTTTCGGCCTATAGTCTCGGTTCGATAGAATGATAAAAATATACTTTTCTGAAATTTATATTGGAAGAATTTAATATAGGTGACTTGGACTTAATTGTTTAATTGATTTGGTTTAATAATTAAGATGTTTGATTGATTTTCAATTGGATAAATGCAACCACTTTGAGCATTGTTATGTTAGATGTACAAAAGCAAACTGTAACAAATAAGAAATTAAAAATAATGGCAATGTATGCAATGAATAGTTTTGGCTCCATTACTCACTTTATGATAGAAATCGACATGCTTAATTGATTTTCAATTGGATAAATGCAACCACTTTGAGCACTATTATGTTAGATGTAGAAAGCAAACTATAATAAATTATAACAAATAAGAAAGTAAAAATAATAGCAACATATACAATGAATAGTTTTGGCTCCATTACTCACTTTATGATAGAAATTGACATGCTTAATTGATTTTCAATTGGAGAAATGCAACCACTTTGAGCATTGTTATGTTAGATGTACAGAAGCAAACTGTAACAAATAAGGAATTAAAAATAATGGCAATGTATGCAATAAATGTTTTTGGCGTCATTGCTCACTTTATAATAAAAAGTGACATGCTTCATTGATTTTCAATTGGGTAAGTGTAATAGTAATAATGTAAATGTAAATAAGTTACCCAATTGCGCACTGCCACGTTAAATGTAGAAAGCAAACTATAATGAACTATAAAATAAACGTAGAAAATAAAAATAATAGCAGTGTATGCAATAAATGTTTTTCAATGGGATAAATGTAATAGTAATAATGTAAATGTAAATAAAATAGCCAATTGATCATTGTTACGTTAAATGTAGAAAGCAAACTATAATGAACTATGTATATAACAAATGTAGAAAATAAAAATAATAGCAATGTATAAAATTTCTTCGGTTCTGAATAAAATTTTTATTTCATAATGTAGAAAATGAAGATAATAGATCTATGCATATAATAATCTACTGAAATCATGTTTCATCCCAGGAAATGGAACAGAGTTATATGTCCCGACAGTCGGCATTTTCAATCGTTGCATCAGACTGCATGGGAAGATGCACTGTGCCAATTTCAACATCGATGGCATCGCGACGGATTCCAGCGTCTTTCCAGCTTGCTGGAAAGCTTCTTACTTCTTCATGTCCCTTGGCTTGGCGATCATGTCTTTGACGGTGCTAGCGGCTCTGATTGGCTGCTGTATACAGAGCATCGGTAGGAAGAGCATCTTCAATTTGGCTGGGGTGGCGCAAGTAATTGCCGGTAATAATAATAATAATAATAATTAAGAATGACTTTCATAAAGTGAAGCTCCATCGTAATAGTAGCTTTTTAGGTATAAATTCAATCGTTTTTAACACTTTAACTACTGCTCTATTTAAAAAGAGTTTTACAATTTACAGTAGGGCGTTCGACAATAACATGTGTATATCAATATATTATTTACAGAGAGCCTAGATAAGGACTTTTTAATCCAAGTGTTTATCTCCTGGAATTTATTAAGTGTGTTTTTCGTTATGTATTTACAATGCCTAATTACTGGAAATAGACAAAGCTTGTCACATACATTCAATTAACTTTTTCACTATAAATATATATGTACATATATATTTGTAGTTGTATATGTATATTTATAACGAAACATTTATTCAGAAACATCATACCTATCATTTAATTTAGACAAATTTCTTCAATACAATATTTTATAGATGAATAAAGTTTATTCCTGTACATGTTTATAATCAAAGATTGATTTGGACACACCAAACTGAATATAAACACCTAGTAACAACATGCAGAAGTTAATTTCAGATTAGGTAAATATATAATAAATTAAGAAAGTTTTCTTCTACAATGTAATCTTTTTTCTAGATAGATCGGTAAATAATATGTTAATCTGTGCTGACATTAACTTGTGTATACGGATGCTAGGTATATCAAAATCCTTGCTTATTTTCTCAATTTGAGCGTTGTCAATAGACAACCAATATCACATGTGTTATTCACTGCAGTGAATAATATATTTTAGTGGATAAACAATGGAATTAAAAAACCTGATGAATTGGTTCCAGTCAGATGCCGGTTATATTGTTACTATACATAAAATTGTAGTCATTTTATTCTGAAAAGGATCTACATCATAATCGAAACATGAAGAATAGTTGAATAAGGGCCTGGAAGGCTATTACTATAACGGAGTCTTAATAATAATAATTATGTTGCAACATCAATCTTGAACTTCGTAGGGATTTTGATTTTTCAGCTAACACTTTGTTCTTGTTAACAGGAATATCGTATCTCCTGGGGATGATTTTGTATCCTGCTGGCTGGGGAGCGGAGAGAGTTCAGAGGATTTGTGGCCCCGAATCGGATGCTTTCTACATTGCTGACTGCACTCTTGGTAAACATATACTCACTATGGTTATGCATAATTATCGATCACATCTTCGAGTAGAAATGAAGTAATTATGATGAAAACATCCCTGAAAAGTCTCGATGCAATGATTGCTTGATATTCTGACTCGCAAACTAAATTCGAATGCAATACATCACGATCTAATACTGGAGATGTATAATGAAACAGGCGCCATAGAATATGTTACAGGAGAACAATGTGATAAATCATTGGAAATGTATTATATTAATTAATTTTTTTCTCTTATGGCAGTAATATTAACATGTGGTACCCTTAGTCACGTAATGACAATACTACGCCCTGCGCACACTCTCTCGCCCTCTTGTCCTAATACGAGAATTGGGGGGAGGGGGGATAGCCACACAAAACCTTGTTCGCTCAAATTCGAGATGGCAACCGAATTAACAAACCAGCTAGTATTGGTTGCCGCATACCGGGGGCATCCCTGCGCCTATGAGATAGCAACCTAACCGACAAACTAGCTAGCATAGGTTGTCGCATGAAAGAGGCACATCTGCGCCTACGGTACGGCATCCGAACCGACAAACCGGCTAGCGTTGTTTACCGAATCAAAGGGGCATACTTTCGTTCAGGGTGCGCCAATCACCAGTAACTGACTAACTTTTCGCTAACTTCATTCAGGCAGCGTTAGTCACCAATGACTTACCACTAACTTTTCCGATCACTAACCTTTCGGTTCGCATTTGGAAACCTCCTCACACCTGGTAACACCTTCTAATGCCTTTTAATATCTCCTAACAACTCCGAACAACTCCTAACAATTACCGACATATCTTGACACCTCCTAATACCTTTTAATACTTCCTGACACCTCCTAATACCTTTTAATACTTCCTGACACCTCCTAACAAACTTTGACATCTCCTAAATTCTCCTAACATCTCCTAACAAATCCTAACAATTACTAACATATCCTGACACACCCTAAAACCATCATACATCTACTAACACCTACGGACGCTGATACAATAAGGTAAGTTTCAAGATAAAATTAAAAATTGACCTACATCATCGAAACTCACTGAGTTCTTCTGATACCAGGAGTAAAAATCCGACATTTCCCATCACAATTTTGAGCGGGGCGATTTGCAATATTGTTGAAGTTGCCGCTGCTTAAAATTCTACAAAGTTGCAAATTGCTTCGCTCAAAAGTACAACAATGTTGCAAAGTCGAGTCGATTTTTCGGATTTTGTCTCATTGCAACTTTGTTGCAATTTTGAGCGGCGCAATCTCCAAAAATTTGCAACATTGTTGCAAATAGCTGCTCGCCCACAGAATTCAACAAAGTTGCAAGTTCAACAATGTTGCAAATCGCTTTTCGCAGGAATTCAACAAAGTTGCAAATCGCTCTGCTCGGGGGCTCGACAAAGTTCCTAGTTCAACATTGTTGCAAATCGCTTCCCGCAGAGTTCAACAATGTTGCAAAACGTTTCTTACAGGAATTCAACAAAGTTGCAAAATGCTCATCGCGGAATTACACAAAGTTGCAAATCGCTTCCTGCGGAATTCAACAAAGTTGCAAATTCAACATTGTTGCAAACCGCTCCGCTCGGAGTTCAACAATGTTGCAAATCGCTCGATGTTGATCTTGCAACATTGTTAAATTCTGCGGGAAGCGATTTGCAACATTGTTGAACTCCTGTGGGGAGCGATTTGCAACTTTATTGAACTCCCGCGTGGAGCAAATTGCAACGTTATTAAACCGGGAAATATCACAGATGTGAGGCGAAATTATAGGGAAATATCAGAGAAATGAGGGGAAATTATAGGGAAATGTTCCAGGAAGTGAAGGGAAATATACCAGGAAATGGAGGAATATTAAAGGGAAATATGTAAGCTAATGGAGGGAAATTAAAGGGAAATATACCAGGAAATGGAGGAATATTAAAGGGAAATATATAAGCTAATGGAGGGAAATTAAAGGGAAATATACCAGGAAATGGAGGAGGTGTTAAAGGGAAATGTGTAAGGAAATGAAGGGAAATTAATGAAAAATATACTAGAAAATGGATGGAAATTATAGGGAAATGTATCAGGAAGTGAAAGGAAATATACCAGGAAATGGAGGGAAATTAAAGGGAAGTGTGCCAGGAAATGAAGGGGAATTAAAGGGAAAATTCCCACGATGCTGTATATTACGTCATTCTTCATGAGTTATTAGGAGATGTTAACACTTTGCCGGCCGCACTGTTTTTAAACATTTCTTCGCTTGGCGCCGGCACCACTAACTCTGTTTCTTCGCTTGTCGCCGGCTGTTGTCAGGCAATACTTTGCGAAGGTCACCACTGTGGTGTTGCCAGACTTCATAGTGTTAAAATATGTTAGAAGGCGTTAAGAGATGTTAGTTGATACGTATCGGATTTCCTTCGTGCCACCTCTTCACATATCATGTTCTCCTGATACTTTCAGGTTGGGCCTTCTACAGCGCCATGATAGGGGTTGGACTTACCTTCGTATGCGCGGTGATCAGTGGTCAAGCAGAGAAGTCCACGGCAAGCGATAAGGTCCAAGATAAAATGAACGAAGGCAAAACTTTGATCTGTCTTGCGTGAAACCAAGGAAATGAATGTACTTAATTTCGTTTGTGCTTCTAAGACAATATTGCGAGGACCAAAAAGAGCCAAGAGTTTGAAACGCAAAGATTTCCTTCTTCCCCATTGAGTCGACAGACCAAGGCAAGAGGAAAGGAATAAATTCGTCGTGGGACGAAGTTCGACTTCTTACCGAGCATATTCGAGGTCGATTACTGTGATGGAGTCATCGGGAGTTGTCAAACCTTTGCTCCATAGAGTACTTATCGCGGAAGCGAATTTTTCTGTGCCAATACGATTATCACGTCACCGAATGAATATTTGGTTCTTCATGGACGATAGGAAATAATATTACAGTCATGTTAAAAGACGTACAGTTTTATATCTTTTTACCGATAACTTTTATAGTCTGTTTTATAAGATCTACACAAGGTGAATATTTTTAATAAATAAGGTATCATAAAGAACTTGTACTACTGCATAAAGAAAAAATAAAATGTCGATGATGCTGGAAAATGATTTGTTATTCGTCTTTAGTCTTCTTGTATCATATAAAACATTACTGCAATTTTGTAATTATTAGTCAACAGATGCAGGATATTTTCGAAAACCTAATTATTGAGTCTTATGCAGTTTAAACAGCTGTATAACGTGATATTTTTGTAATATGTTGTATGTAATATTACAATAAAATATCACTGTAAAATTTATTCACAAACATTCTATTCGATTTTGAGGCCAATCAATTTTACGACAAAAGTTTGTAGCTACTCAAATTTTTAATTGTTAGTCAACAAATGCAGAATTTGATCGAAAACTAATTACAGTGTTTTTTATGCAGATTGAAAAGTTATATAAAGTTGTATTTTTTTTTTTTGTAATGTTACATTAAAATATCACTATATTGGGGCCAACAAATTGTCCACGACTGTATACAGTACTGTTTGAAAATATTTCTCATTAAAATCTTTTATATAAATTAAGAATAAAATCTTTTCCCATAGTAAATCTGATTTTATCATTAATATTTAAGGAAGTTATACAAGAAAAATCAATTGGGAGTTCGACTTTGGTCACTTTCTTCTACCATAATATTTCAACCACATATTCCGAAACATTCTCCAAACATTCTTCAAACATTCTTCAATAACATGACACACCGGTTCTTGGTTTGTCATAATAACTCCCACGCAGTCTGTTCTTTATTTTCGTTTGTATTAATTCATTGAGAACAAGTGTATCGACAGCTTAATAGTACCTAATAAATAAATAATCATAACTGTTCATCCGCGTAAAAAAATGGAGAACGTCCGACGATCGGACGCGTTTGTTCGGACCCTCGAGCCGTTCTCGAACGATAAGTAAAGAAATTTGCGATTCTTGTCGTTTCCGGAGAGCTGATTCCCGCGTAAATGGGGCGAAGACTTTCGCTGTAAAGAAGCGAAGGAGACGAACGTTAAAAAATAAGCATAAAACCGGTAATTGTGTGGTCATGGCGATTCTCCTCGTACACTTTGGATCGGTCCGTTAAAAAGTTCGGCGACGCACGGGGTCACTAAGAAAAAAGCGACGGGGAAACTGTTCTGAATATAAATTACTACGTGGATCGAGGCGAGGCCCTAAATACGGAATATACACGTAAAATACATCGAGAGAGGGGGCAAAACTCAGACGAAGAGGGAAACAGGATGAAAGGAATCTAAGGATTCGATGCTGGAGGCTGTTATGCGCATACATCTGATTTCGGTAGATTACGCGAATTGCTAGCTTCCAGTCGCTCGTTTTCCTCCAGTCGCATTCGTTATTCTCTCTCACGCTTATATACAGTCGCTCGCGGCACAATCTTGCTGCACACGCTCGCTGCATTATAAAAAAAAGAGAATCGATAGCTACTTTTATCGGGAGATGATAACAGAAAAATCTCAGATCGACTCGCTACGAATAATTCTAGTCGTTTGATCGTCGCCGAATTCTTTGATGAGCAGATAAATGAGAACGAAATGAAACGTTCCTCTTCCCCGTTCGAACGAAATTACTGTTAACGTGATTGAAATAGAAGCTTGGAAACCCACGCGACTCTCCGTTTCATTCTCATTCATCGACGCCAGAGATGGACAAAATTGTTATTCACGTCGGAATTTTGAATAACGACTACAAAAGTAAAAATAATAATATTCGATCCGTTATCTTCTTTTAAACTCTGCCGTGAGCTCGAACAGATTAAGAACCACTGCTTTAATTACACCTTCTGCTCAATTACCGAATACTTCTTAAAATTAACGAGGAGACCTAAACTATCGGGCGTGTCGAGACCATCTCTCTACGGGAATGTCAACTTAGACAAACGATTAGGACTTTAAAAACTTTGCCTTTCGCGAAATGTACTCTGGCGAAATCAATTCGTAATTATGCTAAATGTTTGGGCTAAATTTTTCTATGGGAAACGTTGACACGACGAAAAATAGTACTCGATTTAAAAGAATAGCGTCACGCATTACGGAAACAGTACTGGTGGCGAGTGTAATAGGAATACCTCTACTCGCATCTAGAAAATATAATCATTTTAGGATCACGACTGTTCGTCGATGTGTTACAACCGAAAACGTTAGGCGAGTACGATCGCTAATATAATATTGTAGGCTTTGCGATAATAGCGTCGCCTGATTCAAGGAAACGATCGATCAATGACGTAACAGATTCCGATGTTGTTCTAAGCAGATTGCTCGCAAAACCTGTCTTTGTCTTCGGATCCTTGATTCGGGCATTATCGCTAACGATTCACCAGCGATCGTCGACCGTTTTCCAATGCGATTCGCCGTCGTACAAATATAAACGAAGGTCGACAACAACGCGATATATGATCTGAAAGCATATCGATGTTATAAACAGAGTTAAAGAGGCATATGCCGACCTGTATGTGAGATTGTCCCACTACTAGAAAAAGAAGGGAGACCACGGTACCCTACCTATCTCTCTTTACTAAAGCATGAGTTGTTGAGTTGGCTCTGTATATTACGAATTTAAAAAACGGATACGGCTGTTACATTACTCATTCATACAATTTATATATTATATAATATATAAAATAATTATATGTGAATATATATAATATATATAATAATATAATATAATATAATATAATTATTATATATTATATAATACTAGTAACGAGAAAATATTACGAGAAAATAATTGAAAGCTAAGTGAATTAAATTGAATAGAGAGTTAATGTTTGCAAGGAGAAATTTAAATGTTCAGCACTTGTTCCCTAGACAAATACAGAGAGGGTACCACGGTTTTCTTTTTCTTTTTAGCTATGGTACGGGCGGAGGTCTGACTCCCATACTCTATCTATAATATCTCTATGCATGAAAGCCCTATTCGAGTAACGTTTGTTCATCTGCTTTCTTACATAAAAATTCCTATGGACAAGAGGCAGTCTCTGTGCCGTTTTTTCTCACTACCACGATTCTCTTTGATTGTTCAACATTTTTCCTATGCTTCTTTCGCTCGTCGTTCACGGGCAAGAATGCTTCTCGTGGCACGACAGTTTAAACAAAAGAAACCACGAAACAGAGAGTCAAAGAGTGTTCAACGTTACTGTGCTATTCCGTTCCGCGAAATGAACCGGATAAACATCGTAGAAAATCGAACGATAGCGTAAATCGATATTAAAACGTAACAAGATTAGCACGAAACATCACAGCGTGAAAATATCGAAGAGGAACGAAGGTGTAAGTGTAGGTCGAGAACACCGTATAATAAAATAGAAATTGTTCCAAAACATTTTAAAAATGTAAAGTCAATCTCCAAAAATTCGTAACTTCGTCGATTCGATAATATCTGTCGAATATGCAGGGTGTCCTACTAGAAAAAGGACACTCGTCCCTTTATTTTCATCGACACGAAACGATGTTTCAAACATAATTTTAATGGCTCCGAACGGTAAACACGGAGCTGCAAAAAATGCTTCACGATTCGGTTAATGATGTATGATTTAATGCACATCGATGTTTGTGACATGATGCAAAAGAAGAAAAGAATATATCGCACCTAAGAAAAGTAACATAACTCGCAAAATGTTTATTATTTAGAACAACATTTGTGGTACTTTTCCTATTGATAACACAACTTATCCCCTACACAATTTTATGATCAAGTATATGATATAGTTCTATAATTAATTTTCAAGTTGTGTCATTTTTCTTGCGAAGGTGCGATTTTCTGTCGAATGATATATCTGTGATTCAGAGAAGATGAAAAAAAAATATTCTAGTAGGGCACATTGTATACCGTGTGTGATCGAACTGCGGTGTTCCGCTGTAGGCAAAATGCTCGATTCTACCAACAACGCGAAGCGTATTTGATTGTAGTCGAAGCATGTCTGTAATTGTTTACAAGGCAACTCTCTACGGAACAGTCTGACGCATAATTTTCATCGCTTTACGCAACGAAACCCTCTAACTGTGGGCGTGCTGCACACAACGCGTATGTCGTTTCATAATACTATTCATCGGAAATTACAACATCGTCGATTCGGTAAATATCGCTGAGCGTGCGACGGGAATCAACGTTCTTTTTTTGTTTACTTCTTTTTTTTTTTTTTGTCGAAAAAGCATCGAGAATTGCGGGCCAACGCGCCTCGAAATCATCAAGCGTACAAGAGACAATCCATAGAAAATACCGCAATTTTGATCTGGCTCGAGGCAGAGCACAGGCCCTTTTTTTATCGTTACGTGTCGGGGGCAAAGATCTTGACGGTATCCTCGGAATTTTGCGCGTTGGAGCGCATCGCGCGCCTTCGTTCCTCGATCAGCTGCCTTCGAGCCTGCTCTCTCGCCTCTCTCGCCTTTTTGTTCGCCTCGCTGTTGGCCGTGGATTTTGGTTTGTGGATGGGCGTAACGCGACGCTTGGGCGTGCTGCCATTCTGAGCCACGCCGGCCGCCGATTTCTTCTCCGGCACAGTCTGAAGCAAAGAAAAGCGTAAAATTTCCGGAGAACTAATTAATAGGATATTCTAATCTAGAGAAATGATTTTTAAGTATTCTTTTGGATTTTTTTAGTGTAAATCCATAAGGAATTTTGTTACGGGGAAGTAGATATATATATTTATACATATTTCGAGAACATATTAGGTGGACTGGATCTCGACACTCCTTTATCATTCATCAACTCATTGATTTTTATCCATCTGGCATTAAAGATTTGCACACTACATGGAAAAAGGCTATTGATAACGACGGTGATTACATAATTGATTAAAAATAGAGACTTATTAAGAATGTATTTGTTTGAATTTAATGTAAAAGAAGTGACTTTTCGTTACACCTAATATATAATTTATGTTTAACGAAAGAGAAGTATATCCCTTTTGAAAAAAGTATGTTCATAGCTGTCACTGCCTTCCATAGTGTTCATAATTCTAATTCTACTTGGACAAAAGTATTACGTTGTCCCGAAAGTTTCTTTCGTGAGTCGCATTCAATTATTTCCTGTGGCAGTGTTTATATAAATAGACAATCTAATTTCTTAGACAGTGATGCTGTAACAGTAATGAAGCGAAATGAATCGTACACAATTCAGTAATGTAACATAAAACATAAAATATTGTGTATATATTAATTATTAATAAAACGAAAGAAATTTTCGGGACAACCTAATAGTATTCTCTAGTCGTTCCAAAAGAAGTTAAATTAAAAATATTCATTAACAGATATATCGAAACACACAGTTCTAACAAATATTCACAATTTATTCAATTTTTGTTATTCATTCGAAATTTTAAATCATTTAGTAAACTAGAACTTGAGATCTAATAGCAACCATTTGAAAAAATACGAGGAAATCGCGTTTACAGATTTTCATACCAGATACATATATTTATATACCGTTGTCTTTCGACGTCTGTAACTTCATTAATTTTCTGAATTTAACAAAACCCTATGGAGGGTATATATTTATACAAGATCTACATTTTGAGATAATGCCAAAAGAACATAGATTTTTTAAAGTTCTAGATCAGAATACCCTCTTAATCTTTGCGGACGATTCACTGCATACATGTTCAATTCAATGCATGGAAAAGTGACACAGTGCGAGTCTTAATTTAGCGTGAGATTAATTCTAGAAGAATTTGGAAGAGCGATTGTTAGTCTATTCGTGGAGCTTGCAACTATGCTCGGTGACTGAAATACTGGGTCATTAGGAAAGTTCATAGTGTTCTCCAATAGATGAGGATATTATTTATCTCATTGCGTATGGATTACGATGTCTCGTATATACATATAGCGAATTGAACTTTGCAGAATCCCGTTTGAACATTTTTTAAATGAAAAATTAAAGTAACATCAGAAATGTCTTGAAAATAGAATCGGAAAGCTATCCATTACATGATAACTTATAAATGTTTAGATTACCGAAAAGAGTAAAATACGTAAGTACAAATACAACAAATGTTAATGTTACGTTCATAATTTTATCATCGAGAAAAGATTAACAATCGCTCCTGACACGTAGAATAAACATCAAGGAAGAAAGGATAAACATTAGTAGGAAAGGATAAGTTAACAAACAAGGGAAACATACTTTGGGAAAGGGCGTTCCTCCTCGAGCTTCCTTCGTAACTCTACCATCAGGATTCCTGCTTCTACGCTAGGTTCTCTGTGTCGGCGCTTTGACAGGAATGAATAGGAACAAACGGAGGCAGGAAGATACTCCCGAGGACACGTTTATTCCACAAATGCAACAAGATATACATCGGATCGCGGTCGGTCGTTAAAAACCTAATAATTGTACAAGACCCTCGGGTCCAGGAGGCAGTTATTGCACGAGCCAACTTTGAGAAGCATAAGAAATAGACTTAGGACACCATATACGTACAAATACAATAGTAATCGACAAAGGGTTCGATTCGATTTCAGGAACACGCAGACATGTCTCATTTTGCCGGGGAAACTCTTGTTCGAGTGATTCGAGGAAGCATCGAAAGTCATGGGGAAAAGTTGCGCGTACTTTAAGTCCTCCAAGCAACGAGTTACGTTAAGTTTCCTTTTTAATGGCCAGTACCTGTCGAAATCGACATTCTTAACGTTCTCGTTGGTATTTAAACAGCGTAACGGACGAACGGTGATATCAGAACACACATGCTGCGAGATATCCAAGATAATGTTCTTGAAAGACTCGATGCTTTTCGTGATCAGACCGTAACTCAGCTTCTTGATGCTCGTGAAGCGACTCTTCCATTTCTGACAACTGTTTTCGGATACTCGAGACACGATCGGAGAATTCATGGATTCGAAGGACATCAGAGCGGACAGGAAGCTCTCGATATCCGATTCTTTGTCGGACCAACTCACGATACTATTCGCAATGTTCGTAACGAGAGTATACTGATTCTTCGCGTTTGCCGAGCGGGGCGTGATCAAACACTGAACCTCGCTGTCGTGCACGAAATCGGTAATATCGCTCGTGGTGGCGGTGTTGCGTAAATTTAATACATTTAAATTTGGAACGTGAAAATTCTCCAGGGAAAGATTAGGCATGGTTCCGCGAGAAACGACCTCCTTTGGCAGTTTTCCACCTTCGTGGTTCTTGAAACGTTTCCTCTTTTTGTCGTAAATCTTCGCCCGTTTCAATTTCTCCAACTTGGTCAAGGCAACAGAATTTGCCTGATTCTCCGCGTTGTACAGCTTTTTCAACTGACGCAGCGTCTCCTGAGACATTGGAACGAAAGGTTTCGACTCGCTCAAAGTCCAAACGACATTGTCCGACGACTCGTCAGGGTCTTTTATTTCCCATTCGACTTTCTTTGGAGGATCTTTTGATCGATGGACTTGCTTCTTCTTGGCCCACGTTCCGGACAAAGCGTGATTTTCCTTCGACCCGTTGGGTGTCGAACGAGGTTTGTGTTTGTCGTTCGAAGCATCAAGATTCGAAGATTCCCTAACAACGGGGATATTACTTTTGCACGCACTACTTTTATCATAATTGTACGGAGAGTTCTGATTAATTTTTGAGACGTTCTTGTCACGATTGTTGTTACTTTTACATGCCTGAGGTTTAGTTACGTTTGTAATTGAAGATGATTTTCCATGTTTAGATCGGCCTATGGGATTCGTTCTTCTTTTCGACGTTCCGTGGAGTACATTTTCGTGTTTCAGAGGCGCCTTGATCATTTTCTCGGCATACCAATCAACTGCTGAACTTCTTTTGTTCAAGTCGTTCGAAAACGTGACACTGGAACCGGGCTTCTTAATAGTTTCCTTCTCAACATCGACTAGCGGAACTGGTCGCGTCTCGGAAATATCTTTAGAAGGGAACTTGTTCTTCCGCGACGGAGAAGTTTTTTCTTCGCTTGTTTTCCGAGGAAATACTGATATTGGACCGCGAGACTTGGATGGATCACTTTTCCAAGAGTTGCCTTCCGGTGTACTTGATCTCGTTCGCCAACAATTTCTTCTCTTCGTTCCGTTGTTGATATTTTCTCCAACGGGGCTGCAAGACTCGCCTTTCGACGAGATGTTTTCCTTTTCCACGTCGAAGCGCGAATCTTCCTTATCCGAAAGAAGCCTATTTTTGTCTTCTTTTGGGAGCTCTAGAATATCATGTTCCATCTTCTGTGGTTTATTAGCAACGGAGTCTACCGTCGTTTTCTTTTTCAATTCTTGCACTTGATCGAACAGGTCCGTCTCATTAGTTCCCCTTTCAAGTCCGATTTCAAAGCGAGAAGGCTCCCCTGCGAAGTAACGTCTAGCCGCGTCGAAGAGATCCGTGTCTCCGAAGAAATCTTTACGAGGCAACGAATCGTAAGTCTCGAATCGCGGATCTTTAAAAGCGAACGGATTCACGTCGGGTTGTAAAACGTCTACGTAATTAACGATACACGGAGTGGATGGATCAACAGTGAAGACATAATTTTCTGGAAACAGTATGTCGCCGACGCTCTCGGAAAGAAACAGTTGACCGTTTTCGTATTCTACGCCACGATCTTCGCAAGATTTTTCGTTCTCCAAACTTTGAGTTAAGACGCAAAACGCATCGTCGCATAATCGAGATTCGAACGAGTAGTCCACCGGCGCAAGAGACGGCTGCGCGTTCGAGAGAATCGTTTCCTTTGGCTCGTTAAACGTAGCACCGTTAAATCGAACGTGTTTATTGTTAACAAAATCTTTGCGATGATTTCTTTGAAAATGTTTCGTCGGTTTCGTTTTATCGAGTCTTCGGGTCTCTGGGGATGGGTGGGAATCTTTCTTGCGACGCTTCGGTGGAGAGGGTGTCGAAGGGTTAATGGAGTCTGAACATACCTCTTGCCATTGGGAACTTCGTAACTTGTCGATCTGTTCGAAGAGCTCGTTTACTTGCACCACCTGCAGCATCACCATGTCCCAGAAGCCTGCCAAGTCCTCGTTCTTGGTTGGAAACTCCTCGCCTGGAACTTGATTCTGTAACAAAGGAACGAATGTGTAAGAAGTATGAGAAAGATGTTCAATGTTAACGAATATACATCCGTTTGGAAGAATTGTATTAGATTGAGTCATTAGTAGACTGCGAATTTTATGCATTTGCGAGGTACGATAATATAAGAAACATACATAAAATGTACGTAATGTATATTGGATATATTCTACAAGTATTAAAGTAATATTATTACTTCATTTTCTTTTATAAGTGCACGTATCATTTGGTCATGCTTAGCATGTATTTATTATATTACTTTATATTATAAATGCATCAAATCCGCAGTCTAGTCGTAAGTAGTTAATATATTCTTATAGGAGGCGGTATTGGACTTCTTTGGGCAGAAGACAACGAAATTTTATCAACGAGGAATTTTTTGTTGCGATTACATTGGCAAAGTATTGTCAAAAATAATGGCGAATACGAAAAAGTAGGCTTTTATCTAATTCTTAAAATGTATCAAAACTTATGACTCAAGCTAATATCGTGTTGATTACATTAACCATTTTACGAGTGAGAATTTCGGGAAATTATACACGATTTGCGAGTAAGCTATATTTGATAAGTTAACGCATTGTTGACCAGTCACGAGTTAACTCGTGTTTCCATTTGCATTATCTACTTCAATTTATGAAGCCCAGGGCGACATAGAATATTGCAAAAGCTTTGCTCATCGTGTTTAGTCCTGTCGGTTTTTGTTTCTTTGTTACCAATAGAATATACTTTTCTCAGTATTTAGGTTTATGTCATCCAGTAGTTTATATTACATTCAATTACGAAATAATAGCCGGTGCCATGAAGTCGCTTCTGTATAAAATTGCTGGTCAACAATGTATTAACCAGCGTTTTATGTCAGTCAAATATAATGGAATAATCTAAAACTACGAGCGATATACAGAAGCTATTTTGTTTGAATGTCTTTAATCTCTTGAGGGATATTAACATATGTGCGTAAAATAATTTTGTAAATAAAAAAATACGCTGTCATTGTCACGAATACTATAAATACTACCTAGAGTTACAACAATGTACGGTAAATCGTTCCATTAAAAAGATAAAATCAGAAATATTGCCTCATTTTCACCCGCCTAACGATATTTCCTTCTTTGACGACGAGTCACGGAACATTATTTCGTTTATGTTTGGTAAATAACTATTATTAACGTGCGCATAAATTCAAATATAAACGATATTGACAAGGTAACTCACGATATTTTTCTGACAGAGTCCCTCGAATTGTAGCATCTTCTGCGAAGCCAGTAACCTTGCCTTGCCAGCAGCTGAGCGCAGTTTTCCGGCTGCCTCTTCCGGAAGTGCAACAGTATCGCTGTTGGTCAACTCCGCTTCCGCTGACGCGGCTAACAAGAGAAGCCTGTCTGTTTCCTGTTTCAGCAGCTGAAACAATTTACAAGAGAACATTAGCGAATCGCTTGATCTACAATAAAAATACAAACTTGGCGGAAAACTCTGTTCATTCGAGTTATTGTCACGTCTTGTTTATTTTACTTTTATTATTACATCTCGGATAACGATCCTAATCATGCATCACGCATTGTCAACACATTCACAAGTGAGCACATTACACTGATTTACAGCCAAAATGTACATTAAATGCCACTATTTTTCTTATGTATTTTGGCTCGCAAAACTGGAAATTCACATTTGAGAAAATTTTGTATGGATAAGTTTTCCAGATATGAATTTTCTATATAGTATTGAAATTCAATAATAAAAATGAACGAAATGAATTAAATAAACGTTTTCTTTAGAAATAGGAGAAAAATGCAAAAATAGAGTAAAATTTGAGTTTTAGTACCTTTCAATTCCTCATAACTCCGGTATTTATCCATACATTTTCTTACGTAAGAAAAATATAGTGGCATTGAATGTACAGAAATTCTTTTTCATTTTGTAAACCAAAATCAACTTCTTCGCAATCTTCTGGCCTTAACCTTATCGAAATCTTATAGGTCGATATGTAAATGCATGTAAAATAGCGCAAAATGTAGAATAATTATACAACTTGGTAGAAAAAGCATGGAAGTCGATATCCATATGGACAGGAATATCAGATTAATTGATTTTCTGGCATGTTCCTAGAACATGTACCTATTTTTAAGCGTTCGATAACTTCGACGCGTCTATAATACATTTCAAGTCTACGATTATGTCTGGTGTACTATATTTTGCTTCTACTAGGCTGGTAAGAGAATAGTATCGATTTTCATACATTTGAAATTTGCCTGTAACAATGTAACTGCAAGACGTATTTATTTAGAGCATTAGATGGAAGGGGTTTGTCTCAAAAGAAATTCAACTTGCAGTTGATGTATTAGGTTTTCCCAAAAGTTTCTTTCGTTTTATTAATAATTCATTCATACACAATATTTTATGTTTTATGTTACATTACAAAATTGTGTACAATTCATTTCACTCCATTACTGTTACAGCATCGATGTCTAAGAAATTAGATTGTCTATTTATATAAACACTGCCACAGAAAATAATTGAATGCAACTCACGAAAGGAACTTTTAGGACAACCTAATATTTAGCGCATCACGAAAGTCAGTCTTCATGTGGATATTGGAAAAAAGAATATGAAAATAGTGCCTCTAATTTTTATAAATATAGTAAATGTTATTTGTTCGTGATATAAATACATTTGAAATTTGAGTTTAACAATTGACATTATTTTCTTACTAACCTGATGCTTATAGTGTAATTGTCGTGTCGTAAGGAGTACTTATCTATAGTTAAGTGGATAGGGTACTCTAGAAGGCATGAAAAAGTTAATCTACATTAGAAGGCATAGAAGTTTGTATGATATCGAATAGGATATTCTAATTTAATACAACAACAGGGAACCTTTGTTTCAATTTAGTAGAACAACAGGGAACCAACTTTTATATAGTTGTCATGCAAACTTTTTGGAAATTGTTGCACAATGAGAAGGTGGTAAGGCTTTAGTTGTAATACTGCAAAAACTATGGCTCTGCACGGTATGGAGATTGCTCATGGTTTACTCTTCGAACATGCATCTATGTCACTAACCATTGATCTGATGTCGAATACATGATAAAGACATGCGAACAATTTTTAAACATACCCCTCTAAAATATCGTATTTTTTTACAAAAAATGTAACGGAGTTTTATAAGAAGAAAGTAGCTCTAGCCGTTTTAGGGATTTTTGAATTCGTTAGTGATTGAGGGCTAGAACAATTCACGAAATATCATAAAATTTAAACAAAAATAAATCGATTTCTATAAATTTCTAGAGTAACCCTGCTCCCTAAATAAAATGTAATCATTAAATTAAATACGTACTTTCAAGTAATAATGGCCATCCTTCTCCTCAGCTTTCTCGGCTTTCTGAGCCTGCTTGGCCACGTTCGTCGAACTGGCGCTCGGTTCCAGGACAGGTAGGACAACCTTCGGCGCAGCTGGCTGCTGATCTGGAATGCTGGCCGTGCTGGAGTTCAACTTTTGCGTTTTGTTCTCCCCGATGCCTCTGTCCAAGTTCGAAGGCGTCAGTATTTTTGGTTTCTGCTCAGCCTTCCGCGAGACTGGCGTTACCCTGACGATCAAACAAGTCGAAATAACACCGTCGCGGACTCGTGTCCTCCGAACGTTTCCGACTCAACTCACCTCTGCAAGGGCTTCAGGATTTGCTCCGAGCCGTCGGTGGGTCTCCTAGGGCTCACCACCGGAAGCTGGGCTCGAAACTCTGGTCTCAAGTGTCTCAGTACCGGCAGATTCTTCAGGGACTCCTCCGTGTTCGCGTTGTCCGTCGAGACGTCGTTGTTGTTGCTGGACTTGTTGAAGCTGCTGTTGCTGGAGTTCAGTCTGGTGGTGCGTTTGAAGAAGAACTGGGCGGGTGCACCGGGGCCGTACAGCCGTTCTACGCGTTGCTGAATGAAGGATTTCTCGCTACTCGACGAATTGTTCAGGACCTGACTATCCGATTCTACCGTCGAACCGTTTAATATACTCGTTTCGCTGAACGAAGCATTCGAAACTGCAAACCAGGAAAATGCGTATTAATCACTGCTACACATACAGTCAGGTCCATAAGTATTCGTGCCATATATGTCTATCGAAAAAATTTATCTAAATTAATACTAAACCTACCGACGTTTCATTTCTATCAGTTGTTATAATGATAGGACAAATGGCTAGTCTCAAAGACACTTTTTTTAATTAAATGGAAAATATGTCACGTGGTATTAAATTGAATAATGCATAAAACAATCGTGTACAATTCATACATAGCATATAAGAACTGTGGAAAATATTTCACGAGGTATTAAATTTAATAATATATGAAACAATCTTGTATAATTCATACATAGCATATAAGAACTGTATACAAGAGCTTGAAAATGGTCGTTTGACCGGTAGAGGTAGGTTTAGTATTAAAGGATAGGTTCGTCGTAAATATGTACACGAATAAATTTTATATGTGTATATACCTATAGTGAACAATTTTATTTGGAAATATTAAATCTACCATTTAATTTAAACAAATTTCTTCAATAGACATGGAGAGTACAAATATTTATGGAACTGACTGTATATAGCGGTCAGCTATTTAAAAGAGCTTGATGGTTTCGGCAATAAAATCGACTGACATTGTATAAAATTGATTCCCACATGCGAAAATAATAATTATTGGATATTCTGTATCGAATAAGAGTATTTTTTACTCACAAATAACGGGCATTTTATATCAATTAATTATAATAGGAAGGTAAATGACTCTATTACCAACCGGAGAAGAATTTAGTTATATAAAAATAGGTATTTTTATCTAGTATATAAAAATATTCGGGTGAAATATGAATTGTTCAAATTATTGAAATGTTTAGTTCCTGAATTATAGTTTCCAAATTAGTTTTATAGTCTTATCTGATCACTTACATGGAAATCATAATAAAAACTACATCTGATACGATGTCTCCTTTACTGACCAATTCTCAACTTCTACTATTTGTAACAATATTTAAGAAATGTTAATGACTTCGATCTATCTTATTATTGTGCATTTCATTCTTGTTAATTTGAGTAAGATGTTAACGTATTTACATATTTGTATTATAAAATTGATTGATTGACTTCAGAAATACCTATTTGTGAAACAAATCAATCAACGATTTCAAATTTATATATCAATTATTTATAATTGATGGTGCGTGTAATGTAAAGAAGGTTAACATATGTATGAAATAATGAATAAATACTTTTACTTCTAATGTCTGAACCTCGCGATTAATATGTTGTTCAATATGTCAAAATAAAATTAATTAAACATACAACTGGTCACTTAAGGCCAGGCAAATTTTTACAATAAATTATAACAAAATATGACAATCTTCATGCTAGAAAGTGGAAAATAAATAAACCCTAATTAATAGCGCGTTGTTTTTTTCTTGTGTTCATTTTTGATGAATCACTTTATCGTAACAATGTGATATCCACTCTTAGTTCTCCGCGTAGGTATTGGTATAGTAGTAATCTATTAAAAATGTCAGTTATTTATGTGTAAAAATTCAAGTTAATTTGATACAGTTTTCTATGACACTGACTATGTATTAATTATTAGCTTCACACGTAAAAAATTAATTTTATACAATATCAATCGATTTTATTGTCAACACCATCAATCGACCTTAATTATTTATTTACCATAAGCCTATTTATAGGTATTCTAATTACAGTGTTTACCTTTCAGAATTTATTAACACATTCGCGACCGCTGACCTGAATTCACGTCACTTCAAATTCTGTTCCTGATTATGAACAAATTTAGAAAATCTTTTTATTTTACACACTACATATTTATAACATTGATATATCAAATTATATTTTGCAATTTTTATCTTGGCCCTAACGATACAAATTCGCGATGTCCAGCTTCAGAATTTTATTACTTTCCTCGGTACTCGTTAAAAAATTAGTAACGTAAAATACCTACCATTCGCGAATGTGTTAATTGTGTTATTATTACAATACCCAATTCAAGGAAATAGATAAAGCTTTCGATAAACCTAGTACCATTATCTAATAAATGAATGCAAGCTTAAATTCATATACGCTATTCCAAATACACTGTTTCCAAATAGGCCGCTGGTTAAACCGTTAAATAGCTGTCTATCACTGTGCACCCACATAAATAATCAGAGCAACAGACACTTACGATTGGCGGTAGCTTGCTTTGGAGACGACCCTGTGAAATGGGACGAGAACGACTTATTTCGTTGACTACAGGACATCATTTGCGACATCCCTGGACTGCGTTTCGAAGGGGTGGTGGGTCGAATCGGGCTGACATCCGGGAACTGTGTATGCATGACGCCTTTGTCGACCACCGAGTAACCCTGACATATGCTCATCGAGCTCCTAGACTCCCTATAGGCCTCTACTTTGCACTCCTCCTTCAAACCGTTCGAGAAACCGTTTTGTCTATCCATCGCTAACGGCGAGATCGACTGACTCTTGGGTGGATAGGGATGCACCGGCACGTTGAGATTTTCGTTCGATCTGAAAATATCCAACCACTAACGACTTTAGAGAATGAGTCAGTAAACCCTCTTTTTTATTAAATTTAATTATACGCGAAATAAGTTGCTATACAGAGCTAGAATACAACGAGTTGTACTCCTGTTGTCAGCGAAACAGAAGATCAAAATAAAAGATTAAGATATACTGTTGTTAGCGAAACAAAAGATCAGGCTTTATCGGTAACAATGTTGATTATGCCAGACGTTAAATCGCCAAGTATTGGAATGAGTCATAAGTAATTGGCAGTGCAGTTGGTGGATCGTGGCAGTAAATAATTGGTTTGCCAAGTGTCGTTCCGGAGTTACTAGTCTTAGAAGCCAGGCCAAGGCAGATTGTTCATTGAAAGTTGACGAGAAAACGTTTTGAAAGTTGTGGAATAAAATTTTCGTTGATTGAATAGAGAATTGGCAGGAAAGATTGGGACGTGTATTGTTTGTTTACATCCTGAAAAACTGGATGAAGTTAGAAAGACGTTAGAAAGTTAGGTGTATATGGAATCGAAAGGAACAGGTTGGGATGAGTGTAACTATTGCACCTGTCTATATTCTGTCTATAAAAATGGCTCATTTATGGACAACTTTACCATGGAAGACGAAGAATGATAATATCTCTTAAGTCAGCCTTCGTGAAAAGAAGATTCTTTGTTATAATATGTGTGGTGGAATTTAGGTGGAATAATCCAGTATGCATTTCTGTTTTAGAAATTGAACCCTTAACGCTCCAAGCAGTGATGGGCAAAACGCTAGACTTCGAATAAATCTGAAGTTTACCGTTGTGTTTCTCTCGTTTCCTTCTTTGGAAAATATTCAACAGGAGAAATAAGACAAACATATCCGCAAACTTCAGATTTATTCGAAGCCTAGGGTTTATTCAAAGCCTAGGTGCCTCTCAATCACCACCGATGTGCAGCGTTCTGATCCGAATGTATTTTTGAGTCGTTACCGGTAATTATTTACAAATAAAAAATAATTTTCCTCACTCAGTTACGAGCGAACAGTAAAGACAGTCGGAGCTCAACCTGTTTTATCGTAAACTCAACTATTTTTCAATTACGTCGAGAAGAAAAATAAATTATCTTTGTGAGGAAAATATAGATAGTGTAGTATCAAAGAGCAAAAAACTATATTGCGTTTCTTGTAGTTTAAAATCTGACACTTAAAATCTTGCAAGTCAAAGTATGATGAGAATGAGGTCGATGAGAATATTGACGGTCGATATTCACAATTAACATTTGGAGTGTTAAGGGTTAATACTCTATGTAGCAATGAAGAATATAACATCAACTGAGTAAATTAACGTATTTATCAAAATTTTGTCAAATTTGGATTTAACATAGTTCATCTCTAAATATTGGATTTAGCATGAATGGGGCATACGCAGTCGAGAACACATTTGAAACGAGTATATGAATGTTTGTATTCAGCTAACTTCACTTGTCATTCGTCTCGCAAGTGTTATCGGATTGATATGTACAAGCGAAAGGTTATAATAAATTCTAATTAATTATCGGAAATTACATTGTGTCTGTGTGTCGTTCCATCCCACTAAAATTCCTAATAACAACACCAATATTCTGGGCCTAGACTCCCAAGCGAGACCCTCCGTGTATAATAAGTTCAAAGAGGTTCGTACCTGAAACCAGCCGGACTGGGGTCTCTCGAAATCAGTCTCGTTCCAGGACTGGTGCTGTTCCTCGATCGAAACCCTTCTCTCAGCTTGCTGTCGTACCTATTGATCCCTGAATAGCCGCTGATGCTACAGGCCAGGCCCAAGTAACTCGGTTTCTTCACTGTCAGCTGATCTGGCTCGGGACTGCTGCGATGACCATTGCTGACGTTCAACTTCTCATCTGGCGTCAGGTGGGACTTCTGCAGCGTATCGCTGTTACCGTTTGCGAGTTTTTCGGGGGACGACACCGAGTCACCGTTGCACGATAGATTCAAGCTGTGCAGGGTCTTCTTCGATATAGAGTCTACGGTGTTTTCTGGAAAGGAAAATCCTTTGTTGGAGGCCGCGAGTCTCGCTCTCTAATCGTCGAGAACGCCTATTTGTCTCGATTCTATTTATTAATCGTGACTTCCAATTGTCCCATGGAAGCGACCGACGCAGACTTCATCGACACCAGTGACGACAAATTCGAAAAATTGACAAATAAATAGCGACCTACACTGCGATGTTAGCACGTTGATCGCCACGTCATGGCTAACAGAAATTGGTTACAGGACTTTTCGGTAAGGAACTGACAAAATTCCAAAAGTGAGACGATAATGAAAATAAATATACATCGGGTTTGTGAATTAACCAGTTTAACAAATTGAATACCACGACAAATTGAATACCGAGACAAAGTTTTAACTATGTAGAAATTTTCATGTGTTCTAATCTGACAGCCAACGCGTGAAAGATTATCACGGAGGTATAAAGACCGTTCAATTTGAAGATTTATCAACTATAATGTGTGCTATTGTTCACATCGAGACGTGTATCGCGATCAATATTGGTGTCGGTGAAGTCTGTGCCAGTAATTTCCATGGGGCTCGAATTCAAGTCCCTGAACACTGATGCTTGATATGAAACCTTGACAAGCACGCAACGGCGACAACAACCCTTCCGTTTACACTTCGCGCACTCACGGATTACTTCAGCAACGAGATCCTTCGGTCGAGCGACTCGAACATATCAAAGTGGCACGATCCACCGCGAAAATACGAGCCAAATGAGTCCGCGATACAGCGTTGGGCAAAATGCGATCCATGATCGGTAGTTATCAACGATTGATGAATCGATAGCCACGATCAGCAAATAACCAGACGGCGTTAGCTTCGAAAGTATAGCTGTATCGTTAGTTTACCTAGCTTATGATTACAGGTTAACTCGACGATTGCAAGCGATTGTTATAAAAGCAATCGCGAGGTGATATCACTGCCCAACTCTGCCACGATGGAAGAGAGATCGAAGCGTGCGAAGACGGCTGAAACGATCGAAACGTGCCCGTTCGAAACGCGACACAGGAATAACCCTGGAACGGCGAGAGGTTGGCCGAGTCGCCGCGCAAAAGAGACGAACGCGTCTCAGCGGCTCCTCGTCTTCTTGGCACTGGTGTTAGAAAGAAGCACTACTCGGCGCTTGCTACGTGCGCTTGCGATCTAATTTCGATCGGCACCGAGCGAAAAGGAACGATCCGCGAGGTGATGGAGGGATCGGCGACCTTGAACGTTCCAAGATCGTCGCGGCTTAAATTCGCCGCGAGGGATGGTGGACGCTCTTCTCCGCGCGACCTTCCAAGCGTCAAGTCCAAAGTCATTAGACGACGAACTCAGAATTCCGGTGATTATACTTAAATCTCCTGCGGAACTCGTGAGATCGACGATGGTACCTCAACCCTTTGACGAGTACGGACGCACTGGTGCTTCCAAAGTTAGAGTACAAATCCACAACCGCAATCGTTTGTTAGCTGTCGGTTATATCTTTATTATTGAGTTTAAGATATTGTATCTTGATTTATTTCCATCTGTCCACTAAAGGAAATTACATTAATTAGAAGTGTCTGGCAATCTATGCGTGCCGATGTTCCATTGTGTGAATTTTAATACTTTGGAAGTAAGTACTCGTCTGATACAGTACGTTGTATTAGGTTGTCCCAAAAGTTTCTTCCATTTCATTAATAAGTAATACATACACAATATTTTACGTCTAATGTTACGTTATTAAATTGCGTACGATTCATTTTGCTCCATTACTTTTTTTTTTCGTTTTGTAGCTGTTTATTTTATTGTGGCCGCATTAACAATAAAGTCATTAGCGGTCACATATCATACAAGGTTAGTGAAAGATAGTACAGATGTGGTATTAACTTATATTACAGTACTATGGTATTTGCTCCGTTACTGTTATACAATATTAACATCTAATAAATTAGGTTGTCTATTTCTATAAACACTGCCACACAAAATAATTCAGTGCGAGTCACGGAAGAAACTTTTGGGACATCCTAATATTTTGCTGTTTTAAATATTTTATCAAATAATAGCATACAATAATTTTCAGATTCCACTTTCACTTAAAAATGAATATGATATGCAATATATACAGGGTGAGTCACCTAACGTTACTACCTCAAATATCTTTGGTG